>NC_052065.1:112087196-112437398 GCF_903992535.2 Arvicola amphibius
GTCTTAGCATTAGGGAAGGAGAGAGGAAGGAGAAAGGGAGAGAGGAAGGAGGGAGGGAGGGTGGGAAAGAGAGAGAGAGAGAGAGAGAGAGAGAGAGAGAGAGAGAGAGAGAGAGAGAGAGAAGGAAATAAAGTAGGAATGTGCCCACGCTAGAATAATGATATCTTGATGGGCAGTGAAGAAGGGAGGCCATGAGGAGAGGCTGAGAGGATCCAGATTTGCAGTGCAGAGAGGGGAATACGGGGAGCATCAACAGGAGAGTGTGCACACGAGAAAGGGCGGGGAATGTAACTCAGTGGTGGAGTGCTTTCTGCACACACAAGCTGCCAGCACCTGAGGTGCGGGGGGGGGGGGGGGATGCGTAATGAGGAGAGAACAGGAGAGCAGTGAGCATGAAGTAGAAGTTGGAAAAGAGAAGAAAGTGGTTTAGGAGAGAAAGAAAACAGGAAAAGGAAGCCAGTCCCAGCAGGGCTGCTCTTGCAGAGTTCCAATGGCTTGGAGGTTCCATCTCCACTTGCTGCCATTCCTGTCCAGCAGGGTTGGCTGCCTCAAGAAATACAGGTTTGGAATAGGTGTGTGAGGTTGCCAGTCGAGGCTAAGAAAAACTAGGATGAAGGAAGAGAGGAAGGCATGCCTTGCGCCAGAGTCCTTCCACCCTTGGCTCCCAGAAGTCTTGCAGAGGGAGGTGTCTGCCGGTCGGTAAACTCTGACCTCTATTGGAACTGGACAGTTGGTCTCCACTTGTAATATACAATGGAGAACAAGGACTTTTGAAGACCCTCAGCTAACTGATTTGGGGTCTTGAATTCTGCTGGCTGACAGCATGCAGCATCTTTAGGCTTGGCCACCTGTCTTACTCTTCCTACCTAGCTCCAGAGCTTCTCTCTCATTCCTTCCTGTCTGCCTCTCTAAAACTAGGCTGCTGCCCCCATCCAACAGCGCTACTATTTTAATCTCTTGACTTTTGGTCCACTGGGGTGCACAAAGATCATTCAGTTCCCTCAGGTTCCTCTTGCCTTCTCTCATGTCCGCACCTTCGCTCCAAATAGACTTAGTCCATTATAAAGAAGCCAGTGGAAATAGAACCTCTGCTTCTGTACAGTTCAGGCGACCGCTCTAAAAGCATGTCCCTTGGGACTTTAGCATCAGATAGTGAATGAAAGCATCCGTATTGACCATCTGAGCCAATGCGGCTATCTACAACCTCGCCCGTCAGCACACTCTCCATCAATGCGTGGCTTTTGACTTCCTTCTACTATCTTCTACAGGCCAAGAAGTTCCAGTCGTCTAAGGCATCAAAGTCTGTCCTGAAATTCATTGATGTAGTGGACACTACCTGTAAGTCATGGAGTTCCGTGGAAGACAAGCAGAAAAGGGGAGATCCCCCCCACAACAGAGACCAGTATATCAGGAAAACAAACCAAAAATTCAAGTCCAATATGAAGGAAAAAGACCCATAACTTAGATAAAATGTATACCGTATTAGAAGTCTTTCTAAATAAGTCCCCAATAGGGCTATAGTTAATACACCTGCACATGTAAAAATTGGTAGATTACTCTTACAGAATAGTGGACCACTTAATACAAACCCACTGAAAATACCTGCAGATTTATCTTAAGTTGGCTAGAAAAAAAGAATGGAAGTTATTTTCCCATGGCAGAGCCCAAGGGGAAAAAAAACATGGAATAGAAAAAAGTGAAGAGAGTTTCTGGACATTTCAGTGCTCCGGATTTTGAAACAAAAGCTGTGATTTTCCTGAACCTTCTCATAAGGCTTTTTACTGCACTTCCAGATCCATTACCCGAGGACCTGTAAAAGGATGGGTTGAGCCAGGGAGAAATACAGCCGTGGCCAACTGGAGCTGCTGTAAAAACGGCAAGCACAACCCCCGTCTATGACAGAGTACTCCCCCAGAGCTGCAAGGCTCTACGCCATCAGACCATCACGAATATTATACTGCGCAGCGCAGCCTGAGGAGGCTGAAACCAAAGCAGCCAGGAAGCTTTTGTGGTGTGTCTCTCTAAAATGGCAGGGACTGAATTACGCGGGGAGAGGAAGTTTCAATTTATGTCTCAGTCAAAATCCCCGTGAAGTCAAGAAGGAACTCAGAGATTTCCCGGTCTTTTCCTCCGCCTTCCCCGACCTGTCTGCAAGGGGTCCTGTGGTTACCTTGAGAATTCAGGGGGATGCGGCTCCATCTTAGGTGACCTTCAGCCTAGGTGAAGTATCTCTTACAGAGGACATACGAGAAGCATCTTGGGACTTGTCAGCCAGTTACTCGCTGTGATGTGAAACCATCCCTTTCTCTCTTCAGCATGTCTCCTGCACACACATCTACAACCCCCTCCCCGCACACCTCCATAGCCCTACTGCTTTTCTCTTTTCCTTAGCTGAGAGTGGAAAATTCCATAGGCCTCAACTGGCTAAGTGCCTGCATGTGTCTGGCCAACTTGTATCCCGAAACACCTCAAGTCTGAAAGCAGTGCCCTCTATAAGAACTCCAGACTAATGGAGTCCTCTGTGGGGAAAATAATTAGTCAGGAAGGATTTCAGAAAACGTGCGAATGGAAATCACAGATGACAACCTGTATTGCTTTCCTTCAGCTAAGATTCTTGAAAGGGATCATGCTCCTTCAGTAGGATGCTGGGAAGGCATCTGCACCTAGTGCCCTGCTCGCTAGTCTCTCGGATACATGTCCGGTTTTCACTCCCATCATAAAGTCAGGAACCTACCTGACTTCACCAACTCATCAAGTAGCCGACCGAGTCATCAGCCTAGAGCAACACTTCATGAAGTTGAAGAACCACAATGGCTCCCCAAACGTGGCTGCATCTCAGTCCCTCAAATCAGGGAATACTGACTTTATGCATTAAACTGCAGATGTGATAAAGTTGAGGATTTTGAGACGGGAAGACCATGCTGGGTTATCCAGGTGGGACCAAAGTCCTCCCAAAGGTTCTTCTATGTGGCTTGAAGTGTGGCATAGTTGTCCAGCATGGCACGTGCGAAGCCATGCTTCCAATCACCAGTACCCACGAAAACAAAGCGAGGGGCCTTACGACGAAAGAGGGAGGCTGGCTAATCAGAGGCAGAGAAGAGAGTGTGAGGACAGATGCAGAGGCAGGGGGCTGTGGGTGGAACATGGCCAGCCATTGCTCTGCTGAAGATGGACACAGAGATCATGTGCCAGAGAATGCAGGAAGCTTCTGGAAACTGGAAAAGAAGGCAACATGCGGAACTCTCCTCTAGAGCTCCTGAAGGCCATGCCAATTTTCCAAACCTTAGTTTCAAACCAGTGAATCCTGTGTCAGACTTGTGACCTCCAGAACTATAAAAAGTCTGTGCTCTTCCTAAGACTAGCAAGGCCACCAATCCAGGAGAAAACAAAGTCTACTCACTATTCTGCTAAAGCAGCGGCTCTCAACTTGTGGGTCACAACCCTCTTAGGGTCCCATAGCAGATATCCTGCCTATCAGATATTTACATTACGATTCAGAACAGTAGCAACGTGACGATTATGAAATAGAAACAAAATAAGTTTATGGCTGGGGGGCTCATCACAACATGAGGAACTGTATTAAAGGGCTCCAGCATTGGGAAGGTTGAGAAGCACTGTGCTAAAGGAAGGTAGCAATAAAATGAACGTAGAGCTAAAATGACTCTGAATGCTATTCTGCTATACTCATTGATAAGTGCTGTGCTCAGCCCTCCACACAGGAGCTTCCCCTGCATTAGAAACAGTAAGGACAGTAGGAACAAACAGAGACACCCACAGCCAGACAACGGGCAGAAGGACAGACCTTGGAATACTCGGTCCTAACTGGGCTGTCACCAACAACTTCCTCCCCTCAGGGCTCCACCAGAGGGGATGGAGGACACAGAGGACCGGTGGCCTTCTGACACAACTATGGACGCCCAGAGACTGTGGCAGCATGCAGAGGGCCTGCACAGCTGCAAGTCAGATGGGAAGCCAGCCCTGAGAGGGGAAGTAGACACAAGCCCCGTCCCTAACTCAGAAGCTATCTCCAATGGACAACCACTGGCAAAGAAAAAAATTGTTTTCACCAACAGTCTCTTTGGGCATACAAACCACACTTAAGGGTAGGCCTCATGCCAAGCAATGGATGCCTAACACAAAACTCAATGGTATTTTTGTTTTGTTTGTTTTGTTTGAGACAGGGTTTCTCTGTAGCTTTGGAGCCTGTCCTGGAACTAGCTCTTGTAGACCAGGCTGGCCTCAAATTCACAGAGATCTGCTTGCTTCTGCTTCCTGAGTGCTAGGATTAAAGGCGGGCGCCACCACCTCCCAGCTTCAGTGGTATTTTTGGAGGTTTTTTTTTTTTGTCTCATAATACTTTATCTGGGGAATTTTCTTTTTTACCTTATAGGTCTTTTGCTTACATATTATGGTTTCTGGTTTTGTATTTTTATGGACTTTCTGTGTATGTGAATATGTGTGTATCTGCATCTATATGAGCTTCTTGTGTACTTTTTCTTTGGCTCTTTCTTTCCTGTTTGTACTGTCATATTCTGCTTTGGTTTATCATCATCATCATAATCATCATCATCATCATCATCATCATCATATCATCGTCGTCGTCGGCTTGTTTTCTAATGAGAGAAAGAAAGAATATGGATTTGGGATTTGGGTGGATGGGTAAGTAGGAAGGATCTGGGAGGAGTTAGGAAAGGGAACCTCAATCAGAATATATTGCATGACAAAATTTATTTTCAAAATAAATCAATTTATTATAAATAAGCTGAGCAGTGGTGACACACACCTTCAATCCCAGAACTCTGGAGGCAGAGACAGGAGGATCTCAGTGAGGTTGGGGTCAGCCTGGTCTACAGAGTGAGTTCCAGGACAGCCCCAGGGTGGTTACACAGAGAAACCCTGTCTCAGAAAAACAAACAAAAAAACAATAAATAGATAAAAAGTCTGTACTTTGTGACACTAACTTTGTGACAATATACTAAAACAGAAATAGGAAACTGATCCACCATGTGTGCTGCTGTCCAGCTCTCAATAAGGCCCATCTGCTGGACCTCCTCCCCTGGTCACTCAGTCTCCTCTGAGTTTGCTAAGTAGCTCTTCCCTCCCTCAGTGCATGGTCCAGTTCCACTGTACGGAGCTGAAGTACGGAGCTAAGGCTGTGCAGCTGCAGAAGCATGGTAAAGGCACAGCATCCCTGCTCAGGAGACCTAGCAGTATGACAAGAAGTCACTTGTAGAGGAACATCATGGTAACCTGCCAGGAAACCAAGTAGGGGCTCAGATATGGGTGGGTAAGGGGACCAAGTTAGGGACAGAGGAACTGGAAATCTGGTACAGGGTAGATGACCTGTTCAATATATGGGAGTCTGTTGGTTTCATATCTGGCAACACACACACACACACACACACACACACACACACAAGGTAGACAAAAATTAACACCCGAACCCAATAACTAGATAACTAGAAGTTAATTTTAAAGACAGGGTAGATGTTGGGTCTGGCAGCACAGATCTGTCACCCCAGCTGCTCAAAAGGCTAAAAGCAGGAAGGCCGCTAGTTCAAGATGTGCCTGGACTAAAGAATGATGAGTTCAAGGCCAGCCTGGGCAACTTATCAAGATCCTGTCTAAAACAAAGGTAAAGCTAGGGCTGGGGCTAGTCCAGTGGGGGAACACTTGCCTAGAATACCCTGGGTCCTAGATTCAGTCATTAGTACCAGCAAAAGAAATGACTAGTAAAATAGAGTTGGCTGTGACAGTGTCCACCTGTAACCTCTGCACTTGGGAGGATGAGACAAAGGATTAGAAATTCAAGGTCGCTTTAGCTACTACAAGTTTGAGACTAGGGTTAGCGAGATGGCTAAGAGTTAAAGGAATTGCTGCAAGCCTGATGATTTAATTTCAATCCCTGAGACGGCATGATAGACGGAGGTTGTCCTCTGACCGCTATGAGCACTGTAGAGCGAGTATGCACTCTCTGTTTGTCTGTCTCTCTCTCTCTCTCTCTCTCTCTCTCTCTCTCTCTCTCTCTCAGACACACACACACACATATACACACACAGACACCTTTTTTTGAGACAAAGCCTCACTGTTCAGTCCTGGCTATCCTGGAACTCACTCTGCAGACCAGGTTGGCCTTGAACTCATAAAGATCCACCTGCCTCTGCCTCCTGAATACTGGGATTAAAGGTGTGCGCCACCACCACCTGATGATGATATTTTCTTTTTAAGATTGAGGTCAGCCTAAGCTACATGAGACCCTGTCTCCAAGTAAGTGAACGGATGGAGAAATAAGTAGAAGCAAATAAATAAATACACACAAACATACAGGGTACAACCAGCAGCCTTAGACAACCTGAAACCTAGGACCTGAACACAGAATGTGAGAAACTCTTGATGCTTCCAGTATTGGAGCAAGACTGGACTCTAAGTAGAGAAAGGAAGGAGGGCGAGAAGCAAGGAGAAAGCTCATGTGGGTATATATTAGAAAACTTATCGAATTTACTTTGGCGACACTTTGGTGCTACTAGTGAGAATTCTGACAGAGTACTTGGAAGGGACAGACTGTGGCCAACTTCCTCTGTGAGCAGTCAGGTCAGTCACTAGAAGTGACAGAACAAGTCTCCTGGGGGCAAGTTTGAAAGAAGAGCAGTCTTCGCTTCCTGAGTGGTAGAGTGTGTCAGAAGCTCTCCAATGGGCCCAAATGAGAGCCACTGGCCCCTGTGAGATCTTAAAGAACAATTCAGTGCAGTTTACACAACAGTTGATGCCAAGTCTCCTTGGATGTCAGCCATTTCTTGATAGTCAGGTAGACACCTCAGAAGGTGGCATTCCTTCCTTCAGGTCTCTAGGTAGTCATTTGGTGCACTGGGAACTCGCTAGCCTGTGAAAAAAAACTGGTCGCGCCAACAGAAGTGCTCCATGTGTTGGGGACACCGCGACAACAGACAAAAGGTATAAAGCTGGCCATTTCTCAAGGGAGAAAACTAAACTACTAATAGAAAAGGCATGGAAAGAACCATATGTTATTTTTGGATAGTGGTAACCTAAAAGGAGTTCCATGAAAACGATCCCAGGCACCTTTGCAGGGATAAAGTTCTAGAGTGTTCTTTTACTGTATATTTATTCAAACAGTAAAGAAATGAACAACCGCAAACTAATCTTGCTCTTAAGTTCTACCTTCCCACTAAAGAGAGCAAGCTGGTTTGGAAATAAATATGGCTTCCCATAAGCCATCAGCAAGCCACAAAAGAAAAGTTTCTTTCCCCTGTTTGCTTGTGTAAGCCGGTAGGCACACCCACGGGTGCTTTTTCACATGGCTGCACAGAGAAACCTGGAGCTCATTACCTGCCCAGTCACTTGGAAATGACAGACGGCCTGTGGCTGTTTCTCCATTTAGAGTGATGACAAACATGGAATGTGTTCAACAGTGACCCGTAACCTTATGACATCACAGACAGAACAGTCTTTTGAACGCTTCTTAAAACCGGGGCCCTAATGGGGCTGGAGCAATCACTCAACACTTAAAAGCGCTGTCTGCTCCTCTAGGGGACCTGGGTTCGATTCCCAGCAACCACATAGTGGCTCACAACTGTCGGTAACTCCAGTTCCAGGGGATATGCATGCACATGTAGGCAAAATACACATACACATAAAATCAAATCAGTATTTGTAATGGGGCTATGGAAATATAAGGCCATCCTCTGAAAAGCATTCCATGCAAAGGAACTTGCCGGCCTTCTGTCGCAATGCACTGAAATGCTTCAGATAAAGATACTCTGTCCAGGGACGTCAGAATATCTCCAGCTGCATCTTGCCCAGTAAAATCTGGCCAGTCACTAGAGAAAACAATACAGTGGGGACGCCAAAGACCGTAAACATCTCCTCCTAACCCTTTTCACCACCTTGAAACATTTACGGTCCAACAGGAGCTGTCAGGAAAGCAGGGAGAAACTTCCTGGCGATGATAAACTCCATGGGCAATAAAAACTCAAGTAGCCAAGAATCACAGGAAATCATTCAGAGCAAAAGTTAGGTGTGATTGTGCAAGGTTGTGGACGAACAATAGAGAAACCACGTGGAGCTCGAATGATTGCTGTGTTTTCCAGGCAGACTTGACCATGAAGCTGGATACGCCCCCCCCTTAACAAAGCCAGCCTGCTATCACTAAACCTGACGAGCAGACTAGGACATTGGGGTTACGGCTGGAGCTCAGGGGAGCACGCGAGTTTAGCATCTGTGAGGCCCTTCCTATCTCCAACACCACAGAAAAGTACATAAAGCCTGAGAATGATGTGAGAAGCAACAAGGCACGCTTTGTGTGAATCTGTGCATATGTGCGTATGCACAGGTGTATACAGGGAAGTGAGAATGCGCATGCGTGCACATGCATATGGAGGCCAAAGAACAGGCAAGGTTGTGGTTTCTCGGGTTCATTTTCATAGTCTGTCTTTTCCTCCTCCCTCCCTCCCTCCCTCCCTCCCTCCCAACTGTCTCTCACTGGCCTAGAGCTCACTAAGTAGGCCTTGAGCCACCTGTCTCTACCTCCCTGGAACTGTCAAGACAAGGGTGAATCACCACACCTGAATTTTCTCCCGTGGGTTCTGGGGATCAAGGTCATGTCCTCATCTAAGCATTTTACTGACCAAGCTATCTCCCCCGACACAACGTTCATGTAGATTATAAATATGTTCTCACTGATGTGTTCTACACGCACTGGCCTAATATCAGCCTGCCAGCAAGCAGCTGGGCTGAACTCTGAGCACTGTCTATGGTGTGCTCCCAAAACTCGGGCTCCCACCCGGAGTCTCTAACGAGCATGGGCTTAGAGGCAGTAGCAGTTTAGCAAGACGGTCCCTTTGCCCCAGTCCAGTCTCTGCTCAGGAAGCCTCCGGGGTGGGGCTGTGCAAAGAATCAAAACGGCATCTGGCTCCAGGCTGATACAAATAGCAGACCAATATTAGCCTGGAATTCTTCCGCCCTCCTGGCAAAATCTATAGGAAATTATGAGCTCTAAATCCCAAGGAGAAACTTATTCTAAAAGTACCCTTAAGATTTACAAATCATAAAACTAAACAAAAACCATAAGAAATGAGGAACTGCTTGAGCTCCCTCCCTCCCGTGGTTTCCGGTTTCAGTGGTAAATAAAATTTAGAGACTATGAATACATTTTCAGCATATCTTGTTGATGATTCTGTATCTCAGGAGGGAAAAAAAATCCGGCAGGTGAATCAATCCTCTGTAATAAGTTGTAACACTAAATGTACTCTGTAGGCTCGCTCTCTCTCTCTCTCTCTCTCTCTCTCTCTCTCTCTCTCTCTGCAATAATTAAAGAAAAAGTAAAGAATTTGGGGGAAAATGGGAGGAGTTGGAGAGTTAAGAGGGATAGAAGTTACATAGATGCTCTGCTCAAGTATGAAGTTCTCAAAACGACTTCAAAATTAAATATTCCTTTAAAAGCAAGAGTAGGCTAGCAAGATGGCTCAGCAGGCTAAGGCATACTACACCAAAGCCTGCTGACCTGAGTTCAATCCCAGAAACTCGCATGGTTGAAGGAAAGAAACAACTCCAGCAAGCTATCTGACCTTCACAGGTGCATCATGCCATACTTAGATGCGCGTGCATGCACGCACACATAGAGCAGTAACAATTTTAATATGTTCAATTCATGAATTGAATTGTGTGGAATTTTGAGTGGTCACAACCACTGTGTGGGGCCGCAGAGGTCAAACCAGGGAACGCCAAGGTGAGCTCGGCAAATTTCTCACCATTACAAGTCATCACCGCTAACTCTTACTGTTAACTCTTTCCCAGAAAGCATGGGGGAAGGGAACTCCACAGGAAAAGCCACAGAGATTAGCAGTGGTCATGAGGAAAAGCCTCTGTGGCCTTGTTAAGACCAGAAGGGACAACTAAGGTCTTAACAAATGTAACCAATCACGACGTACTGGTGAGGGGGACAAGGGGGACAGGATGAACCCGCTGAAACTAGAAGGCAGTACCATAGCCATGGCATCCTCGCTGCTTTCCTTCTCTACATCAGTTATTACTGGGTATCCCATCTTCATGTCTGATTCGGGAGTCCCTTAAGGGTAGACTAATACATTAGCCTCTCTGGGCACCCAGAGGAATCTGACTAGTTCCTTGTTCCCATGAGCTGCTAAAGCCAACTACTAAAACAAGCTCTCACCACCTCACCAGCGTGTGTGTGTGTGTGTGTGTGTGTGTGTGTGTGTGTGTGTGTGTGTGTGTGTGTGTGTGTGGACTTCTACTATCATTTTAATGGGAAGTCTAGAGCTAGCCTCCAGGTTATTCTTCCCCACCCTGCCTTCTCCTTCCTAATCACCCCCAGAGGGGCAAGCCTCTTCCACCATCTAATCACACCTACAATCTCATCTCTGTCCCTGAGTCCTGGTCTTTTCCTGGCTATTCCTCCCTTTCCTGATTCCACTTGGAACACTTTCCTCTCTGCCCTCAAGAACCCCAGGCTTCTGCCAAAACACAACTCTCCCTGCTCAGCTTCCCCTTAGAATGTTCTCACCAAACCTGGCTTTGCTCTCACAGTTTTCTCAAACAGTGCTTGCTCGTTTTCTCTGCCCTTCCTCCATCACCTTCCTTCTGCTCCCCTAGCTGTAAAAACCTCAACTTTAGCTTGACTCCACCTCTCTCTTCCTCCCCTTTGTTTCCCTTCCCCCTTGCTCCCACTCCCCCCTCGACAATCACCTAACGCTATAGATGTTATCGCTGAACTGTCTCTTATCTCCATCCTCACTGAATCAGCTAAGGCCTCTGTTGGTTAAACCCGTTGTTATCACTCTCCTGGACTCTATATTTTCCACTAGTCTCCTGCCTCCAGGCTCTTCTCCCAAGATACACAAAATGTAAACTGTCTGCCTACTGCATTCCAGGCGCCATGTGATGGACTCAGACCCAGAATGAGTAGGGAACATTCTATGGCAGACACTGAGGCATTCCCCCCCCACACACACACAACCTTCTCTTTATTTATTTTTCAATTTGTCTTAGTTTTCTTTTTTTAGTTCTTTGAGGGTTTCATATAATGTTCTTTGACCATGTTCATCCCCTCCCCCAACTCTTCCCAGATCTATACTCCTGTCCCTACCCACTCAACTTTGTGTCCTTTTTACTTTAAACCCCTTAAGACCTCTTTGGGCTGCCCAGATGTTCTTGAATGTGTGGTCTTCCACTGGAACGTGGTCGACTTACCAGGAAAACTGCCTCTCCCTCGACCTTCATTTTAAAACCCTATGAACCACCTGTATACACCAGCCATTTTCACACATCATTTCTTTACTCCTCACAAGGGAGCTACTTTTGTCTGTCCCCATTTCACAGACAAGGTTATCTGTCTTCATTCACAATGCAAGTGGCAACAGAAGTCAGACTTGGGACTAGGCCCCAGGCCTCCCTCTAGTCCTGGTGCTCTGCTGCTGCTCTTCAGAAGGACACTGAACACTTGGATCCAAGTCAAACAGAATGACTACGATGTGAAGAATCGCGAAACCAAGTCGTGTGGGAAATGAAGGAAAGCGGTGAAGGCTCTCTGGCCTTGAGAGGAGTGCAGTGTCAAATGGCACAGTGGTGGTCCCCACATGTCAAGGATTGTCGTGGGAAAGAGAAAGCAAACATTCCATGTCGCTCCAAACAGTGGAGTTTGGTGCAGGCCAGCATAGAACTCAGGAGAGTGAATTTCGGCTTAAGTTTTCCAACACATCCTTCTAACGTGAAGAGGGGGCTCAGAAGAACCCAAAGAAGCCTTTGTCAGAGATGTAGCTAAGGGGCACTCTTGCCTTGAAGAGATGAGTGGCCTGGATTAGCATTTCTGGGTGCATCAGAATCACTGGAAGGGGACCTAAAGGAATATGAACGCGCAGTCCCACCCTTGCCGAAGCCAAACAGAACTGGGAAGGGTTAAGATGGTTATTTCAAGAATCCAAACAAGGAAAAGAGTCTGTGTCAAGGTTCCCTGGCCTTAACAGAAGAAATACGGATGGGCCATCAACATAGGAAACACTCTTTATTCAGTTTCAACAGTAATCAAAGATATACACGAAGTAGAGTTCATCAGATTACCGAGATGAAGAGCCTTAAGCAGCGTCAACATGGGAGCAGAGAAATGGAGGCTCGCCGGCTATGGCGGGATAAGCTGGAGCAACCTTCTGCAGGGTCATTTACAGCGCTGTTTGGTTTGGTTTGGTTTGGCTTATTTACCAGGCATTGTTTATGGTGTTAAAGATGGAACTCAAGGCCTGGCATCCCCACCCCTAAGAGAAATTTTCAACTCTAAAAATGCAGATGGACTTTGAACAGGCAATTTGATAGCACATTTGAAACTATCCTCTCTGAGATGTCTGGCCTAGTGCTAACCGACTGTAGTGATGGAAATGCTATGTTTAGCACTGTCTAATATGGTAGCCACATGTGGCTACTAAGAAGCTGTGTCAAGGACAGTTTAGGAATTGATTTTTTAATTTTTTTATTTTTATTTATTATTGTTGTTGTTGTTTTTGTTGTTGTTGTTTCCAGACAGGGTTTTTCTGTGTATTAGCCCTGGCTGGCCTGGAACTCTCTCTGTACCAGGCTGGCCTCGAACTCGCAGAGATATGCCTGCCTCTGCATCCTGAGTGCTGGGATTAAAGGTATGCACCACTACTGCCCAGTTACATTTAGACATGTCTGGCAGAGTAGCGCACACCTGTCATCCCAGGAGGCTAGGGCACAAGGATTACAAATTAAAAGCCCAGCCTCAGCTATACAGAAAGACACTATCTCAAAAATAAAGTCAAAATCTAAAGGTATCTAAGACAGTGGAGGACAGCTCATGATTATGGCTGCAGAAGACTAGAAAGCACCGGGCCAGGGAGCTAGCTGAGCAGGTGAAAGTGCCTGCAGAGGAAGCATGATGACGCATCCCTGGACCACACACAGGAGAAGCCAGGTGCAGGGGCCTTCACCTGTCGTCCCAGCACCCCCACTGAGAGATGAGAGGCTTAGACAAGGGAATTGCCTAGAAGCCCTTGGGCCAGCTAGCCTGGAGTGTACAGCTCAGCAGAAACAAAAGAGGCCCTACCTTGACAAAGCAGGAGAAAAGCAACTCCTGAAAACTGTCCTCTGACCCCACCCCACGCAGGCACTGTGATGCAAATGCCCGTATGCACGTGCATGCACAATACACACAACTCCAATAAAATTAAATCTAAAATCGATTTATCAACGAAAAACTCCTAATATAATTGTTGGCAATCTTATTAAGCATGCTTCAGGGGACGTTGACAGACATGAGCGAATGTTAATAAGCTATGGGTAAAGGAAGAGTTATTTAGGGGCAGGTGAGATGGCTCAGCGTAACCACACGATAACAAAAGTGAAAATTCATATATAGAAGTAAAATACATACAGCAGACTATTAGCAGAGTTCCTTCTGAGCAATGAGATGGTGATGCTTCCATCTTTTTCTTTTCAAAATTTTCTGTAATGACTATGCATTTTCAAGTGGTAAAGCAATAAAAGTTTAAAGAAAGATTGCTGATGATCCAGGACAGGGAAAGACTCAACCTGGAGAATGGGTTTGACACGTCAAGCTTAGACACCAAATGCCAACACTGGGGAGACAGCGGAGTGTACGAACGCTTGCTGGGCAAGTAGGACGACCTGGGTTTGGATTTCCCAGCACCACGTTAAAAAGCCAGGTGGGGCCGTGGGCATAGTGGGTGGGAACAGGGTGTACAGACAGGAAGGCAGATCAGTCTGGCCAAAGAATGGCCAGTTCCAGTCGGTGAGAGACCTGGATTCGAGAGAATTAAGGGGCAAGTCCCCTCTCGAACAGGGCACCAAAGTTCTCTGGTTTCCGCATGGGTGCAGAGATGAGGACGTCTGCATACACATGCACCCACACGCACACCAAAAAGAGCAGGGAGAGTCTATTAGTTGCTCCAGTGAGGGCTTAGTGAGGTGGCCTCTCTGGTTTTATAACAAACTGAGTTGGTGTTTTGGACAAACCTTAGAGGAATGGGTATCCCAGAACCCTTTCAACTAAGAGAAGCTACCGGAAAGAATAATGAGAAGGGATGTGATCAGGAGCCAAGGGTATAGCTCACCTCTCTCACTCTCAGCTCAGTGAGAATTGAACTAAGGCCTAGAACTGGAAAGGCATGCTTAAGAAGCCAAAATTGAGGCCAGCTATATAAAACCCTAGCATTCAGGAAGCTGAGATAGGAGCATCATGACTTAAAGTCTTGATAAACAAGCAAACACCCAAGCAGGGCTAGGAGTGTGGCCAGCCGGTAAAGTAATGCCTAGCCTCTTCCGGGGTCCTGACTTCTGTCCCCAGCATCTAAGGGGGAAAGCCCAAGTTGAAATAGACTTTATTCCACAGTGGAAGCTGTCATCTCCTTCCAAATGCAGCTGTGAGTTTTGTCCTATATTAAGTGCGTTCCAAATCACCCCCCCCCCCCAACCCGCCCGGGGAAGAGGGAACAGAGGAGCTGCTGAGTTTCTCAGTGCTTGCCTAAAGGCAAGCATGACAACCATTCTGCTCAAAGGTAGTGGTGAGTGGCAGGGTGGAGGAGTCAACAGCTGCCGACCCTTGTCAGCCTTTCTCAACTCTGGAGAGCTCCTCTCCTGAAATCCCTTGATGCCAGTCAAAGGACCTGCCCAAATCCCCTTGCCGCAAGGGGCTATGACTGGTAATATCTAACAACCCTTTGCTGATCGGAAGAGCAAGCACCATTTAAACACCTACTAAGGGATACAGCAGGTTTCTGAAACGTCCTTGGTTCCTTCCAGGCACCAAGGACTAGAAGCTGGAGTATAACAAAAAGACAATTGGAACACGGTATGTGACCATTGTCCAATAGCCCCAGTGGTCGCTGGGGGGGGATATCGTCGTGATGCTCCTCCCAAAGCTCTCTTGAGAAATCCTGGTCAATGGCAATTCAGTAATTATCCCTTTCCCTGATTTAAAAATTGACCTTCATAAAAATGCTGAACTCACAGGAACATGCAGCCATGAAACAGTCTCTCTTTCTCTGCCTGTTTCACTACAGAGTTAATAGATTCATGGAAGTACTAATAATGGCATGCTATATATAGCCAAGGCCCAAGCCTTCTGAATTTTTTGAACAGTGAGCAAAACTCAATGATGTTATGGACATGCCAACAAGGGTGTAACTGTAAAAAAGAATAAAAAAAAACTAAACAGGAAATAGTGTATATTTGTTCAGCTTGGTAGGACTTCCAAGTTCGGTCAAGACTTCCATGAGAAGAAAGCATGGCCTGCTGCGCTAATGACTCCAACTTATGCTGAAACCCTGCTGCTGTCTTGGGTTTAGGGCAGCAAGTGTAAATCCCACCTCAGCTGTCTCTCAATAAACACTTGGGGCTTACAGCAGAACTAAACCAGAAGTTGAGAGCAGCTGCAACATGGCCGTCTGGCTCTCCCATCACCCAGGGTTTTTCTATCCCTGGCTAACAGTTCTGTGAAGTATAAAAAAACAAACAAAAACAAAAAACAAACAAAAACAAAAGAAACACAGGAAGTGAAGGAATACATGAGCGGGCGCCGATTATTTAAAGCTATTTCTTAATTAACAAAGAGCACTATTGAGAACCCTAGGAAAACCCTAGGACTGATTAGTATCTTACACACACACACACACACACACACACACACACCCTAAGCTGGAACTAATAAGTAAAAAACAGGTCATCTTTATTCTTTTATAACAATGAAGCATCTAACACCATGCCTTGCACGGAGTAAGGGCTCAATCCATGTGGATATCCATCACTAGAAACTGCTCTCCCAAGTCCCCAAATCTTAATACAAAACACATACTACAGAAATGAATAGATCGCACCCCTCTACACCCCCTGACATAAAAGTGAGGCCAGCTGACCAGGAAACTCTGGCCCCTGGCTGTAGCAACAAGAAGAGTCTTTCTTGTTATAGAATTACTCCCCCCAGCTTTGTCAAGAACGGCAAAACCACTGTACCTGTGCTGCAAAAAAATTATTGGAGGCACATGTCCCTAATCCTAGTACTCAGTAAGCTGAAACAGGACGACTACCACCAAGCACAAGGCCAGAGTTCCAGGCCAGCCTGGGCTACAGTAGGAAGACCCTGTCTCAAAACTGAACTTTTTAAAGCCTAAAACCTGGGAAAGAATGTTAACTTTCTACTGTTGCAGGAAGCTAGTCAAATGCTGGTCAAATCCCAGCAGAGGTTGCTTGTGTCCCATTTATTCTCTTGCTACCATCTGTCCATCTGCCCTCTCCTTTCACGTACTGTGGTCTGTGACCAGACACCACTGCTCTGGGAAGGTTTTCTTTCTTTACGATTTTAGAAAAGCCATCCTTGTGCTAGGCTGTCTGGATCACTTGCTAATAAGCATCGGAGAATACGGCCCGGTAGAAATAAATGCCTTGCACACAGCTTGTGGTCCTCTCTAACTGGCTGTGATGACAAGTGAGGGTCTGATCTGACCTCAACAGGTTCTCCCTCCAAAATCCGAGGGAAATATACAATAAGCCAAATCCATTAAAACAACATTAAAGGTCTGAGTTTAGCTTCACCAAACAGCAGGATTAAACTTCAAGGGTCCAGCCATGATAAAGAGATTTCTTTAAAGTCACTTGGCTCTGCAGAGTTGCAGCTATTAGAAATCCGATTTTTATCTCAAAGGTACATATTTTACCTTTGATCCTCCTCCAGAACTCCCACTAATGTCAACTTTCCCCACTGCTAGGATCAGGCCCCTTGCCTTGCTTTAATGTTGGTTTTATTGCTGATTCTACAAGATCAACATAAAAATTGCAAGGGAAAGCTGCGAGGTTCCCTTCCCAGGATAAGTTGTGCTAACAAAAAAGCCCTCTCTTAACTGGCGAGATTTAAACACAGCAAATGACACAAAATAATATAGGAGTGGAATGAGACAAAAGCCAGCAAATCTCCCGCAAAACGAAGTAACAAAACGCACGCTAATGAACCAGTCCCACCGCTTATTTAAGGTTTTATTCCTAGTCCAAAAAAATGTCAATAAGGGTCTTTAAAATCGAAGGAGCAAGTGCCCTTTTACCACCCACGGCTTCCCTTCAGATTTAGACAATCTGAACAGGGCTGAGGGTGTGCTGGAAGAGTTCCCAGGGGGGTCAGAATGCGCTCCAATCCCCATCCCCCAGCCCTGCCCGCCGCCAAGACAACCCTTTGCGGTAGGCGTCTGGTTCTAGGTTCTTCATCCTAACACAAGCACACCCCACCTTTCCCCCATCCTCTTGCCTCCAAGCTCTCGCAAATCTCAGGGACTATCCTCTCTCAGAGGCGATCAACCCAAAGCCCACTCAGGCGCAGAACCCTGTTGTTTCTAATCCCCTCCCTCCGTTTTAGGGCAGTACCCCTCAACATCCACCACCGCCCTCCCTCTCCCCAGTAGCAGGAGGAAGTCACTGTGCTTCCTCTGTCCACACCACCCGCCAGGGCTCGGGCGCCCCGGGCTTTTTGGGTGGGGTTTTGTGTGTGTGTGTGTGTGTGTGTGTGTGTGTGTGGTGTGTGGTGTGTGTGTGTGTGCTCAATGTGTATCTGCACTCGGGTGCGTCTGTGCAAGAGGCTCATCTCATCCTTCCGCCTAGGCTGCCCCAGGTGCCCTCCCAAGAGGATCCAGATCTCCTCGTGTCCTCGCCCCCATCTCTTTGTGCGGGGTCCCGGAGAGTAGGAGGTGCGCTCTGCAGCTCTTGGCCGCCCCCGCCCAGGGTGTGAACCCGCGCTCCATCCGCAGCTGTCCGCGACCCGCTTTTCTCTCTAGCTTCTAGCCCGGCGCCTGCTGGTGGGACAACCCGAGCGCTGCCCCCTGGAGACGGGGACTCCCACCCCAAGGCAGCCAGTCGCCAGAGAGAAAACTTAACTAGAACACACAGAGAGAAAGAGAGTTCTTAGTGTACCGGGCTGCCGCCCAGGCGTCCATCCGGCCCGCCGTCCCCAGCGCGCGCGCGGGAAGCCACCGTGCCGCTCTCGGCACGAGCGCGTGTCGCCCCCCCCCCCAATACACACACACGGACTCCCCGTCCCTCAGCCACTTACCAACACCACGGATCCCCGCACGGCCTCCGACACGCTCTGGCGGAGCTCGGCTGCCGTGCCGGGCTTGCTCAGCCGCTTGGTGAATTTGCGCACTTCGGCCATGGCAGCGGCGGCGGGCAGGTCTCGGCGGGCGCGCTCAGTGCCCCGGGCCCGGGCGGCCGCGGCCGCTGCTGCTGCCTGTGCCGCTGCTTGTGTTTACACGCCGGCCGGCCGGCCACATCTCAGCTCGCCTCGCCGCCCCGCGCCCAGCTCCCGCGGCTCCTCCTCCAGCGCGCCGCTCCTCCCTCTTTCCCTCCTTTTCTCTCAAGCTTTTGCTAGCTCCACCGCGGCTCCCTCTGCTCTTCCCGGGGCCCCGCCGGAGGAGCCACCAGCCTAAGAAGGAGGGTGTGTCTGCTGGAGGGGGAGGGAGTGCTGGAGGTGGGGGCGAGGGTCACGCGGGAAGAGGGGGGAAGTGGCAAGCACCCGGGCTCCGCCCGCAGCTGATGTTGCTGGTGCAGCCGCATCCGGGAGGCGAGATGAGGCTGCTTCTTTTTCTTGTGTATGGGGCGGGAGGGGGTCAGAGGTGGGTGATGAAATGTCTCCAAGACTAGGGTGTGCCGTGCCCCAAGGCTCCTCTGCCTCCCTAAAGACTGCAGGACCAGCGAATGGGTGAAAGAAGTCTCCCTTGCTCCCACCCAGCAAGCCCCTAGGTCCCAGGCGGCTAGAGGCTGGGAAACAACATGGAGCTGCATGCCGCCTATTGTGTATGCAGCCTGCTTGGGTCTCGCCTGTGTCAAAGGAAGGAAGAGCAGGTTTGCTGCAGGACAGACTTGCTTGGGTCCCACACACAACACACTTCATTTCAGTGCCCAGGCATCCACCTCACAGGGCAACTCCAAGGAGGGAACAGGCTTCTGAAAATGTGACTTGCCCAGGCAGGGAGAGCTGGGTGGTGGGGGGTAGCAGAGTCTGTGGCAGGTTGAGTTCTGAAGTGAGTCCACCAGAAGTGGGTGGCCCTGGTGCTGGGAAGGCCATGGCTTGGCTTTGGAGAATTTATCAATTTTCAGCTTTTACATGTGCCCTGCAACCGCCTCACCCTTACCTTAGCTTCTCCAGCTTCTAAGAAATTGTGTTTCCAAAGAATCAAAGAACATCTGACTAGGTGTAAAGTGTGCATACTTAAAACAGGAACAAGAAGAATCTTGGAGAGCTAGTGACCCTACCAAGACTTAACTCTGAAATGAAAGGGCCCATTTCATTTTTTAAAAGTTTGAAAACGGTCCATCACCAGGGACCCAAGCTGCCCATCTGAGAGGATTCCCACCAGTGCCCACATGGCACTGTCCACACTTCTCCCGACTTCAAAGAGCAGACAGTCACACCTACAGGAGGATTTTGTTATAGACAAACAAGGGCATAGGAATGAACTCCACGAACCCAGAAAAGACTTTGTAGAAAGCCCATTCAGCCACTTTCACATTGGTCCTGATTAAAGCACAGATGGAGAGTTCCTGCAGGACCTGGGATGTAGAAGTCCTCTAAAAGGGACATGCATGGGTCACAAATGTTGACTTCACAGGGTGTGGTGGTTATGTTGGTGTGGTTGTGTGTGTGTGTAGAGAGAGAGAGGAGAGAGAGAGAGAGAGAGAGAGAGAGAGAGAGGAGAGACGAGATAGAGGGAGTAGACAATTTTTGTTTTGGGGCTGGAGGATTACTCTTTCTTTTCTTGTCGCTATCGCTGATTCTCCTCAAGGCTCTCTCTCTCTCTTCTACGTGCTCTCTCTGCTACGCGAGAGACTGATTGATAACCTTGTTTGCCAGTGCAAGTGGATCCCACATAAATTCATGCTGTGTGTTCCATGAATGATGAACGTTTTATGGCCTGACTCCCTGATTGGTGACTCACAATGCTCCAGCAGTTTTCCCTGCTAAGAGAGCCCAGATTTGCTGCTTTAGGGACACGGAAGAGGCACAGGATTTAACGAAAGAGAGGTTGCCACTCTAGGTGCAGAATGAATCATAATTGGTGAATACTGACCCATGCTAACCTCCTTCCTTTACTAGTAGGATGGCCTAGACTCCTGCTCAGTTTGAGCAACGGGGTGTACGACAGCAGACTGGGAGGACTGCTGGGGAAGTTCTCCCCTTTGATAGAAAGAGAAGGGGGTTCATTTCTCACTCCATAGGTTCAATTCTCAGATCATGCAGAGTCTACTCCCCTCTGGGGCTGGAGAGACAGCTTAGAGGTTGAGAGCACTGGTTGCTCTTGCAGAGAACATGGACTCAGTTCCCAGCGCTCCTAAAATCTTTGGCCACCAAGCACACACGTGGTACACGCATACACATTCTGGCCAAACGCACCCATGCTGTTGCTAAAAGTCCTTCCCCCTGGGCAAGATGTAAAAACATCTAACCCTCCGGCTAAGGTCCCCATGGCAATCAAAGATGCAGTTCCACCAAAGTTCACCTGGATAACCAAAGAGTTGATTAAGTTTTTTTTACAAAGCAAGAGATGAGGTGTTCTGGCAAGAGTGTGGGTGACCTGGAAGCAGTCACAATGAAGGGTCCACATCCACCTTATAGCGTCCCTGCCACAGCAGTGTAGACAGATGCCCCTTCCCATACTCATCCTTCCCTACCCACATCCTCTAGTCCTTCCCAGAACCCCTGAGGTCATGTGCAATTAGGATAGAACTCACTGGGAGGGAGTACTGGGCACTTCAGTGAGGGGCCTATGACCTTCCACACCCCTTCCTTCCAAGAGCCACAAGTCAACACGCCCAGTTTTGATGATATTTGGAGAACAGGCCCTGCTGAACTCCTGAAGACAGCAACAGTTAAGCTTGATGGATAGTCATGCACAACGCACATAAAATACAAACAGACAGACGGAGCCCTCTGCCCCTTATTCTTCTCTAGAGCAATATAATTTTGTGTGTGAAGAGTCAGCCTTGGACAGCTGTATTGTAACCAAGAGGGAAGTTCAAGACAGCCTTAAAGAAGCCAAGCCAAAATTCAGCGGTGGCGCGCTATCAAATCTACTTTCATACTACATAGCTCTCAGTTCCTTTTTATGGAGGGAAAATAAATCCTTGAGTCAATCAGTGTCTCTTCCCCTCTCTCTGCCAGGCTGCCTTGATACTCTCCAGGTAGCTATAGCTTGCCTTGAACTCACAGCTGGTAGATGCAGGGCTGGGGCTCACGCCTAGGGCTCTGTGCATGCTCGATGAGTGATATCTCCAGCCCTTTGTGTTACTTTTATGTAGTCAAGTAGTCTATTAGCTTTAGCCAAAAGCATCCTTAGTACCGAAGACTCTGCAGCTACAAAAGGTACACAGCAATGAAAGTGACAGATACAGTCTCCCTTCTCATGGAGCTGGCATTCCACTATAAACAATGAGCATGTTTATTTCAGGAATACATACAGAGATTTAAAGCAATATGCTTCAGAGTCATTGGAGTTAGGTGCCTAGTGTAGACATTTTGGTCTAGACCGGCCTCTTTGAGCTGAATCCTAGGGAGGTGAGCCCTGCAAGTGGTGTGAGAATGCAGGGAATATCCTGAAGATGGCCAGAAACTTAATGTATTCAAAGATCAGATTTTTTAAAGGCCCAGGAGGCCAAAGGACTGAAGTGAGACGAATGGTTAAGAGGTAGAGGCAGAGAAGTAGCAGTTTCTACAGAGCCTCGTGAGCCATGGGAAGCATATGTCATGCTGCTGGTGCACAAACACCATCTGGCCATTGTGCAGTCTCCCCGCTCATTCATGAGGGTGTAGGCTTTACATCTTCTGCCTTAGGACTTCTGTTTAATTACTTACACATCAAGAGTGAAGCTATCCACTGAGAGCATGATGAATTAATGGCACTGTCCAATTCCTTCATGGAAAGAATGGAAGTTTCTTGAGAGTGTTGTTCGTGATGCGAGGCAGGCTGTGATAAGGAGCTCAGTCCAGGTTTTTTTTTTTTCCTTTTAGGAGAGACCCCACCTCTGGAGCACTTCTGAAGAAGGGGCCATTAGAGCTGGATGTTGAAGAATGAGTGGATTTGGGCAGGACTTCACTAACCCACGTGTTAAAAAGAAATTGTAGTGGCACCTCTCCAGCCTCCAAGAGGGCATTTCATTTGGTGAGTTCGTGTCTACAATTGTTAACCAGCTTTGGCGTTTCTTACAGATATACCTGTCACATTAACTCTGGCATAGCCAGACATGGTGGTGCATGCCTGCAATCTCAGAACTCATATGGCTGAGGCAGGAGGATTGAGTTCGAAGTTTTAAGCTGCGTAGCAGTTTGAGACAAGCCTGGGATGTATGAAAGGAGTCAGTCTCAGAAGCGGGAGGAGGAGGTGGTGGTGTGGAGGGGGAAGAGGCTGAAAAACTATTTGCTTATGGAAAATAATTCATGCATATACTTATGTCCTTATATGTCAATTAAGAGGCTGGTAAGAGCCAATGAGCCTTTACAATTTATTATCAAACTGAGACTTCAAATGGGTGCACCTCCACCCAGCTAGCTTTATGTTTAAGTATATCTTCATTTAATTACATTATAAATTCCATTCCTTCTCCACATGAGCCACATTTCACATGCCCAACAGCCAAATGCAGGGCACGCTTAGAAGAGCATAAAAGCTATTCAGGACAAAATTGTATGGGCCTTTTCCAATGAAAACACAGTGATTGTTATGTGAATGAGAAAAATAAAACAGCATAAGCAATCATAATGCTGTCTCTACCTCTTGAGCATTTTTGAGGCCTTTATAACAACCGAATGGTCTTTCTGGTAAGCCGAATAGCCTCCAAAACACATTCATGTCTATAGCTCTTTCTCTTTCATTTTTTAGATTTATGTATTTATTTAATACATATGAGCATTCTGTCTGTATGTATGTGTGTGCACCACGTGCATGGCTGATGCCTGCCGAGGGCAGAGGAGGGCATTGGATCCCGTGGAAGTGGGATTAGGAAGGTTTTGAGCCGCCACGTGGGTGCTGGAAATTGGACCTGGGTCTCAATCAAGAGCAACAAGTGCTCTTAATCACTGAGGTCCATATGTCCATATCTCTTTCAGTCCTCAGAACAATTGTGAGAAGTGGGGAAATTTGAGGTCATTCTCCCCATTTTATAGATGAAGAAATCAAGGAAGATAAATCACACAGTAGTTGGCCTTTGAGGTCTTTTGCAGATATACCATATAGTGTCCAGAAACCCAACTGTTCCCAAAAAAACTTCCATTACACTTTAGACGTTGTGAACTCATGGTTACTAATTTATAGTGAGGTGTCAGACTGGATGTAATAATATATGCATTATATGAAGATGTGTATATAAAGCCCCATTGCAGTCATGTAGCATTCATTTAAAGCAATAGGAACCTTACTGAGTATCTACTATTGGATGGTTGTATGGTTTGGTATAATGGGTGATTTTTTTCCAGAAAAAGTTACAATTGTTTTAATGTTTTCTAAATTCACTTTCTTCAAATGGTATAGTAAAGATACATTCCAGTGGGCCATAGTTAGCCCAAAACTCAGAGGTGGCGGCTGGAGAACTGCCCTCAGTTACTTTACACAGCAAGACCCTGTCTTAAAGCAATGAATATTCTTTATGAGCAAAATGGAAGAAGGCATTCAAGGTATTCCTCTGGCCTCTTCATGCGTTCACACTGACACATACCCCTGTCCTATCTGTCTCTCCCTGTCTCTGTCTCTCTCTTTCTCTCTCTTACACACACACAAACACACACACACACACACACACCCCAAAACATAAAAAATAAAGGTAGTCTCTACACATACTACTTTGTAGATTTAAAGATGAACTTTTCTCTTTCAGGAATTCAGTAACAGGTCTAAGAAAATGTCAACGTGTACTTCTTGTGTGTTTTAAATGTTACAGAAAGCATTGGGGATTGCTTTTTCCAAAATACATGTAAACTCCTAAATGACAGCTCAAGCCATGGAGGGCAAACCAGTAAGCAGCACTTCTCTGTGGCTTCTGCTTCAGTTCCTCCTTCCAGGTTCCTGCCCTCCCTGAGTTCCTGCCCTGACTTCCCTCAATGATGGAATGTGATGTGGAACTGTTAGTAAAACAAACCTTTTTCCTTCCAAAACTGCTTTTAGTTGTGATGTTTTTCATAGCCACGGAAGACAAATCAGAGCCCTGGGGCAGAGCTGACCAGAGCAAGGAGGACTTCCAGGAACCTTTCGGGAACAGTTGCATTGTTCCCTGATAGTTGCAGGAACTAGGATCAGAGCAAGAAGAGGACAGGGGCTGGGCAGTGGTGACGCATGCCTTTAATCCTAGCTCTTAGAAAGTAGAGGCAAGAGAATCTCTGTGAGTTCGAGGCCAGCCTGGTCTACAAAGTGAGTTTTAGGACAGGCTCCAAAACTAATACAGAAACCCTGTCTCAAAAAACAAACAAAACATAAAAAGAAGACAGAGAAGGCAAATTTGTAGACCTTGGAACAGATCTTAGACATTATATGGTGACTAGTTGGTAGGACAAAGTGTGTTTGTTTGTACAGAAACCAAAGCTAGGTTTCATCTAGATACAGGAACATGAACCGCTCAGAAGGTGGGACCACCTTACAAGCCAACAGACAAGGATAAAAAGTTAGCTTGACTCTCACTAGGTATAGAACCTTCATTAATGAAGACCAAAACTGATACCCCAGAGAAGCCCTAGAGATAAGGACCCCAACAGACTGCAAGGTTATACCATAGGAAAGGGAGAGGCTAAGAGTTTACTGAAGCTCTCTACTCTGCACCAGGCAGTATGATAATTTCTGTTGTCTGGCAACTCTAGAGACCAAGCACAGACACAACCCACATGGTTGGGGCCTACTGAGGCTGCTGCTAATCAACACGAAAAGGGCAATGTCGCTGGTAAGCAGTAGGGGCTGGGCTCACACTGTCCTGGGCCACATCTTGCTCCTCCAGCCGCCACTAGACTACAAGGACTTGGCTCACATGGTTATAGAAACTTGTAAGAGATAAAATACCCTAGCTCACACTAAGCATCTAAGGATTAACTGTGGCAAATTGTGTTTCCCAAAGATATCAGCAACAATACCTCCCATCTCATGGGCTCTTCTGAAAATGCGATTGTGGCATTTTTCCTTTCTAGGCAAAATCGGTTATAAAATCTGCTAGGCTTAAGATTAAATGAAAACTCAGGGACCCATGGTCATAATTTATTTCAAATTTCATGTCAACAGTAAGAGAGCATCAAGTCAAATGCACAGATCGCACAGGTGGCAACACCTGTAACCCCCATAACAGAGGGAGGGGTCTGTGTTCTCTGTGTGAGTCTTGGTGGACTTGTGACTAAGTCTGAGTCAACACAAACAACTTCTGATACCAGAACAGAAAAAGAGAGCTCGTACCTGGGTACTCTTTGGGATACCTTTGATGGAGCCCTTGGCTGCCACATAAACAGCCTAGCTAACCATCCTGAGTCTACCATGCAGGGAGTGAAACTCCCCATGAGGAGAGCCCCCGTGAGCACATGAGGTGAAGTCAATGCATGCCCAGCTTTGGCAAGTGTCCAATTCCAGCTTTAATCACCAGCTCACCCCTCCCTTCCACCACACCCCACCACACACAGCCTGCTGGGACCAAACGGGTCTGAGAACTTCATCTTTCAATTCAGCACAGCTGTGCCAGCAATCTATGAACCGGTCTTGTTTTGGTGCTTTGGTTTTGTTATTTTGCTTGCAGTATTCGTATGTATGTTTCATGGTAGTTTTTCTTCAGTTTGTATATTTCTCAGGTTTTGGGACTGTTTGCCCACTGTAAGATGCTTAAGACAACACACACTTGGGTATCAAGACACAGGGAAATCAGTCTGGAACGGACTAGGAACACCTCCGTGTGAGCTAACTTCCTTCCATAGTGCGAAAAGGTGCTCTGTGGGATGCTGGAGGTGGGGACATCAATGATCTTACCCAGGGCTACCATACTACAATGCCAACCTGCCAAGCCAGATGTGCTTACTGGTTAAAAAAAAAAAAAAAGCGCACCAAGGCCAACTGGACTGGGACGGAAAAAGCACGGGATAAAACCCCACTCCCTGAACATGGTGGACAATGAGGGCTGCTCAGAAGCCAAGGACAATGGCACTGGATTTAGATCCTACTACACATACTGGCTTTGGAAGGGGGGCCTAGCCTGTTTGGATGCTCACCTTCCTAGACCTGGATGGAGAGGGGAGGAACTTGGACTTCTCACTGGGCAAGGAACCTTTACTGCTCTTCGGACAGGAGAGGGAGGGGGAGTGGAGGGGGGAGGGGGAGGTAAATAGGAGGCGGGAGATGGGGAGGAGGAGAAATTTTTAATAAAAAATTTTTTTTAAAAAAAGTGTGGGGGGGGAAGCAGTGGCAAAGCTCTTTATGAAGGCAACCAGTTTCTCTCTTGACTCTCTAGAAGGCTCACTCCAGAGGAGGGATTTCATGTCTGGTATTGGAAAGCTAGTCAAAAGCCCACAAGGGCGATCATAGGTGCTAGAGGAAGCTACTAATGTTATTTTGCTTAGTAGTCATGCCTTCAAACCTCCTTCCAAATATTCATGTTTCTAGCCAGAGACCTGTGCTGCTCTCACCGTTGCTCAGGGAGGCTCTTTCTGCAGCGGGCAGCAGTTAGTCCAGGGGCCAGAACTGCTCAGACTGCTAAGAAGTGACAGAGCGCTCAGCCCTAAATGGGACAGTCGCATCAACCCCCTCCCCTAAGGCGGAGGGAATTTTGAGGAAGAGAGGGCTGGAACAACATAAGAGGCAGAGGACGGGGAAGGCTGTTTTGAAATACTGTCTTCTGGACACCTCAAGGTTGTACTTAAGAATCCCACAGCATCCGGGTTGCCTGAACAAGATCAAGCTAGCCAGAATCCCAGCATGGATCAGGCAAGGCCTCCCAAAGCCTTACCCTTACTTGAGGAACAATTGGCAGCTGAGGGAAGGTCTCTTTTCTTTGGGGGCGTGGCCACTGGTAGGTTGTCCATGTTCCAGTGGATGAACCTACGCCCACATACCTGAGGGAAGCACCAAGTAGACTCCGTGGGTTATTATGTTTTAAAAAAGAAGGCGGAAGGCCAGGAGAGATGGCTCAGTGGTTAAGAGCACTGACTGCTCTCCCAGAGGACCTGGGTTCAATAATCAGCACCCACATGGCAGCTCCCAGCTGTCTGTGACTCCCGGCCTCCACAGACACAAGGCACACACGTGATGGGCAGAAATATATTGAAGCGAAACTTAGACACATAAAATAATAAAAATAAAAAAAAAAACAAAGAAGGGGTCATGTGACATTGGGAAGGGGACATGTTGGGAGGTGGCTCTGGAAGGAATGAGAGTGGGAAGTGGATATGATCAAACTACATTCTGAACCTGGAGGAACTTCTTTAAGTATTGCATTGAAAAAGCCAAAGGCGTGGAGCTGGAGATACGCCTCGGCGGTTAAAAGCATGTATTGCTCTTGCAGAGGACCCAGGTTTGGTTCTCGCACCCAGATAGTGGCTCACAAGCATCTGTAACTCCATTTCCAGGGGATCTGAGGCCTCTTCTGAACTCAGTGGTCATGAGGCATGGATGTAGCGTGTGTATGTGCCTGCAAACAAAACACTTAAGCATATAAAATAAACAAATCTTGTAAAAGGCACGTGTTGTTGAAGCTGGATAATAGATATATGAGAAGTAATTCAACTCCCTTTCCTCTGTCAGTTTTGTTTATGAGACAGGGGCTCACTCTGCAGCCCAGGCAGGACTTAAAGTCCCAGAAATGCTTCTGCTGCAGCCTGCTGAGTGCTAGGATTGCAGGTGGATGTGGCCATGGCCAGTCACAAAACCTTTTCTCAGCTACTGAGACATCATCTTCCACGGGTTGCATCTGCTCTATCAAGAAACCCTGGCAGCTCTACTTTCAAAGCGGAAGAGCAGTTCTCACACCACCGCTAATGCTAAAGCTCTGTTATCTCTTCTGAGATGGCCGGCTGTATCTCCCACTGAAAATACCAGCCACCCCAAGGGTCTCTGTGCTTACAGCCCTAGCCCCTTTGGAGTGGCCACAAAACAAGGACCAAATGCAAGTCATATCAGAAACCGCCATGATTCTCCTCTCACTCGGCAAAACCCCAGATCCTTTGGATGACTCTGTACCCTCAGCTCCTGTGACCACTGTGTCCTCCTGCCCCAGTAATCTCTTCTTGGCTAAATTGCGTCAGGCCTGCTGGCTTCCTTGCTCTTTCTTCAACCAGTGGAGCAATGCTCTAGCCTCGGGCCTTTACACTGATTGCCCCTTTGGTCTGGAATGCTGTCACCCCCACCCCCACCCCCATCCCACCCCCATCTGAAGGCTGCAAGGCTCTCTCGCCCCTCTCCTGACTCAAATGCGCTTTCTCAGCCAGGCTTTCCCTGAACACCTCCTTTAAAATGGCAACCCGTTCCCTCCCCTGAGGCCTGCTAATTTTTTCCCATCTAACCTGTTCTCCCCACTCCTCACAGCACATACTACTTAAATGTTTTGCAAACTGATTTCCCCCCAGCAAAGTGTAAGCTCTGGGTCAGCAGAACCTTTGGTCTGCTTCATCAAGGCGGCTACAGCACCTGGTAGGGTACTGGCGCACGGTAGGTGCCCCACGCATACGTGTCGGATGACATTGGGGACTGAAAATGCCTACCCAGTACGATTATTTATAACGTTCAGAAAACGTGTGCTGAGAAGATGCAAAAATCTCTGGTGCCATTTGTAAACATTTCTTCTTGTCTA
This sequence comes from Arvicola amphibius, assembly GCF_903992535.2. Classification (NCBI taxonomy): domain Eukaryota; kingdom Metazoa; phylum Chordata; class Mammalia; order Rodentia; family Cricetidae; genus Arvicola; species Arvicola amphibius. The sequence continues at coordinate 112,116,027 of NC_052065.1, forward strand.
TCATAATTTATTTTTTTAAAAAAATCTGAAAACACAAGATGGTGGAAGTTAATGCATTTTTAAATTATAAATATCATTCAATATTTTACATATGTTCCCTTATGTATTTCGATGTCTCAGGAAACTTATAAAGCCAGTGGATCAAACTGTAATAATTTTGAAGAACAATTCATTTCTCAATAAACCATTTTTGCTGCTTGTTGGTCTACTATAATTCAAATGAGCATTATATCTTGAGTTTCTGGTGTTATTCTAGCTGTACATATTAATTTCAAGGCTGTCCCTTGCCAAAAGACAAGGAGGCTGAAGTAGGAAGACCCTAAGTTCTAGGCAAACTTGATATAAGAAGGGAGTAGCAGGCCAGCCTGGACTACACTGTAAGTCCCTGTCTCTGACAATCAGAACAGTTGGCTGGCAAGGACTGGCAGGATGACTCCTAGGCTAAGAGTGCGCGCCTGCCAGGCTGACGACCCAAGTTCATTTTCTGGGACTCGCATGTTGGAAGGAGAGAACTAACTCCTACAAGTTGCTGTCCTCAGCCCTCCACCGCATTCATTCAACTTCAAAGAAATAAATAGGCAGGAAAATTGGTAATAAAGCAAATAAGTTTCCCTTGACGTTGGGGGAGTAGCTTAATCAAAATGCTTACTGCCTTTGCGCCTGGGGTTTGGTTCCCAGCATGGGGTGGGGGGGGAGAGCACGGAGATCTGATATCTCTTCTAACTTCGGAGCTCTGCACACACTTGGAGTACATGCATATGCCAGTCACAAACATACATAAAGATAAAAAATTAAATTAATATTTTAAGAGAGGAGGGGAGGGGAGGGAGTGCCCCTTGGCTATGTAGCTATGAGAATTGTTGCTTAGTTCTGGGACAACCCCTCCATCTCCTTCTTCCCTCTGCTGCCTGTCTCCCTCTAGCTCAGGGGACTTCATTTAACAACTCGTTCTTCTGGTTGGTGCCGGCCTCACTACAGGTGTGGCCTTTCCTTTAGTAGTTAGGGCGCCATTTTCAAGTTTTCCCTCTCGAAGGACTTGTTTCTTTGGATTCTGATTCCTCGTGGCTATTGACTTCAGTTTCCTATTTCTCTTGAAATGGCTGGACATGCCTCGGAGTTGACGCGTTTTTCCCTTTTAGTCCTCTTTGCAGTACCTCTAATAATAGCTTTCCAAGACTAACTCCCTCTAGTGTGCAAACATAGGGCCTTAGGGCATCCCAAATGCAAAACATCTACATGGACATATATCATCATGCGTATGACACAGTCATGCGTATGTATGTTTGTGTTCACTGTGAGAGACTTTGGAGGGCATATTAGTTAATACTGTGAGTAATGAAAACATATTCATATATATATGTGTGTGTATGTATATATAAGCATATATACAATTCATGTAGTTTACACATGTGTATATTCTTGTACATAGTCTATACTTCCCAGAACTATAATATTTTTACACTTTTACTACATATATCCATATTCATAAGCAATATATAGCAATGTCTATTCTGCATTGCCCACCTTCTCAAATGAATGGTCCACCACTTTCCCCTGCTGTCACATGCCCTGGAGCATTCTGTCACCTGGCCTGTTGGAACTGTTAATCAGCCACCACTCCTCAGTCCTCATTGTCTGAGGTCATCGCTGTTCTTCCTCCTCTCCTTCTGGAATCTCTCTTCTGTTAAATGCCTCTCTGGCCTGGCCCTTGGGACACATGAGACACTGGCGCTCACGGGGAATGAGCTGATTTGTCATTCCATCTTTGCCAGGAGGTTTCCTGTTCCGACCCCCAGCATGACACACCTCGGCTCTATTATTTCTTGACACTTATCTTGTCTGAATTCCAGCTCAGCATCCTTCATGAAGCCAGCTTCTGAGCTCCTCTCTGTGTCATTGACATCAGCACCAGATATACAACCTGAGTCAGCCCTGACTCCCTTCCTGACTTCACACCCACATTCTATCAATCATATCCTCTTGTTGATTCCTTTTTTTAAAAAAATGTTTTGAATTTATGAACTACTTCAAACATACAAAGGATGGAATAAACCTGGTACAGCAGCGTTCAGTTTTCATAAGAAGCATTTTCAGTTCATGTGCGGACCTCACCGTGCCTTCCTCAATTCCCTTCTCTTCGCCACTGTTTTGGAAGTCATTTCTAGCTTCTTTTTCTTTTCTCCTTTTTCTTCTTTTTCTCTTCCCCTCCCTCCCTCCTTCCCATACATCTTTCCTTTCTTCCTTCCTCCCTGCCTTCTTTTTTCTTCCTTCCTTCCTTCCTTCCTTCCTTCCTTCCTTCCTTCCTTCCTTCCTTCTTTCCTTCCTTCATCCCTCCTCTCTCCTCTTAGTTCCTTCCTTTCTTTATTTTGAAGAGACACTTCAGCCCCAGTTGGCCCCAAACTTGATTTTTCTCCTGTTTCACCCTTCTGAGTGCTGGCTTATGCCACATTGCCTGGCTCAGGAGAAACCACTATCTAATGTCTGTGCATATATTTTCCAAGCAAAATTTTATACTTTAACTGTATATGCATTTATCCATATAGCACATGTAGTATTGCTTTGTGTGTGCATTTTTTTTAAATTTAAGGATTTATTTAACGCATGTGAGTGTTCTACTTATATGTAAGTATGTGTACCACATCTATGCCTGTTGTCCAGGGAAGTCAGAAGGCAGTATCAGATCCCCTGGAGCTGGAGTTAACCTATGGTTGTGAGCCATGGTGTGGGTGCTGGGAGTCAAACCTGGGTCCTCTGCAAGAGCAACAACCACTCTTAATCATTGAACCATCTCTCCAGCCCCTCCCTGTGTATTTACTTTTTGCATAGATTTTTGGGCATGGCATTCTATAACCTGTGCTTGTTGTTTGTTTGGGCAGTGGGAAAAAATGGCCTTGTGCAGGCTGTGCAGAAGCTCTCCCTCTGAACTATGCCCATACCTTTCATAAGGAGTCTGAGTCTCTACTGCTTCATAAAATGTGGTGTTCCTTATTCTGGGGAGAGAGAAAGAATGTGCCTATTCTCGCAGACGAGGCTCTAATGACAGAACAAAGAAACAATTTTATTCTAAGGTTAGTTTGGTGAATCAGTGAATTTATTGGGGTTACTAATTGGGGTTATACTCATTACTCAAACATAACTGCCTAACCCGCAGGCAGCTCCAGCAGAGCCCAGAGCCTCAGGTCCTGGAAGGGACTGTTTACTGCTTTTTATAACCTTGGGGAAGGGCCTTTGGAATCATATAGCTCTCTTAGCATCTTACATCTCCTGTCTCCTAAGTTTCATAAGCATCCTGTCTTATGAGCCTCTAGTCCTCCCTCCCAGGGGGAAAAGGTTCATTCCAGAGGAAATATCTTAATTAATTAATACATTTATATCTAGTTTGTTCTGTTAAACTTAATTCCATTCTAGTTAGCTTTCTGTCGGTGTGATAAGAAACTTGAACAACAGTAACTTAGGGGAGGAAAGTTTATTTCAGCTTATAGGTCACAGTCCATCACCGAGAGAAGTCAGGCCAGGAACTCAGACAGGAATTTGAAGTAGAAACCATGGAGGAATGCTGTTCGCTTGCTCATCCCAGATCCTGTTTAGCTAGCTTCCTTATGTAGCCCAGGGCCACCTTCCCAGGGAATGGTGGCTGCCCTGGTGGACTAGGCCCTGTCACGGTAATTAGCAAACAGGATTCTTCCAGCCAAACAGGCCAACAGGCCTATCTGATCTAGGCAATTTCCCTCGCAGTGACTCGAGGCTGTGTCAAATTGACAGTCAAAGATACCTAAGCCACAGGCGGATCTCTGAGTTCGAGGCCAGCCTGGTCTACAAGAGCTAGTTCCAGGACAGGCTCTAGAAACTACAGGGAAACCCTGTCTCGAAAAACCAAAAAAAAAAAAAAAAAAAAGATACCTAAGCCATTTAGACTATTGCACAAATACACACTCTCTCTAGAACTCTAATTGTTTGTGCCCATATCTGAGAGTCTTTCTGGGTTTTTATAAGGTAGCCCTTTCTCATCTTTCTCATCTCTTGTCAAATTGTTCCTTGATATGGCAGTATACACTGTAATTTTGAAAACTTTCCATCTCCAATTTCTCCCTATCCTCCTTCTCCTGAGTGCTATCACAAGACTTCTAGAAGTCGTTTTAAAATATCCAAGTGTTTAGTTAACCTGGGGTGTAGGTGCGTGCACAGCACACGTTTATGTTCACTTCTCAATCTCCTCTGAAAACCAACTGTTCTGGCACCATATCATAGTCTACCATTTCATGTTTGTGTGTGCATGCGTGCGTGTGCGTTCACATGTGTGTGCTCACATGTGTGTAGGTGCATGTGGAAACCTAGAGGACAATGTTGGCTGTCATTCTTCAAGTATTGCGCTATTTCCATTTCCTTTGAGACAGTGTCTTTTCCTCCTGTTAAATCTCCAAGTAGCCTAGGTCTGTTGACCATTGAGTTCTAGCAATTCCCTCAGTGGCAGGATTTCCAGAGTGTGCCATCTGGCTTTTCCCCACATGGGTTCCGAGACTCTCGAACTGAGGTTCCAATGAGGTGCATGCTTTTCTAACTAAGCCATCTCCTCAGTCCTAAAGAATCCATCCTGTCTTCTCTTCTCATTGAAGCCACCTCTGTCATATAGCAGCAGGTTTCCACCTTGGGGTAGGTCTGTCCTGGCTTCTCTCATCTACCCCATGCCAATGCCACAGTGCCTTCATTGCTATACTTTTATAATAAAGAAAACATCCTCATGTTGTCTTGAAAATGGATTGGAATTGGCACTTTTTCTCTTACATGTTTGTTGGAAGATCAATTCACCATATTTTACAAACGCTTTGTAGAAATTTTAGTCCAATTATGGGAATTTCTATGCCAGTTGGAAGGGAGGTTATCTTTTTATTATGCGACTCCTTCTATCACTGAACATCCTGTCCTTGGATATTTGTTTTTTTCTTTTTAGAATTATCATATTATAATCATACATACCACAAAGGTTTTATAAATCTTTTAAAGGCTTATAATTTAATAATGTATGTCCTCCTGTGAGTATAATCTTTTTCAATTATTTGATAACTTACTATAAGTACATAGAACCTTACTGAATTTTTTAAATAGTAAGCAACTGTGTGTGTGTGTGTGTGAGTGCGTGTGTGTGCATGTGCGTGTGTGTGTGTGTGTGTGCGCGCGCGCGCGCGCGTGTAAGCTGGAGGACAAATTTTTAGAACTGATTCGCTTTTGCTACCATTGGGTCCCCGAGATTGACCTTCATTTATCTTGCTTGGTGGCAGGCACTTCTAAGCCATATTGCTGGTCTGTCTCCTGCATTTTTTTGTTTTTGTTTTTTTTGTTTTTTCGAGACAGGGTTTCTCTGCAGCTTTAGAGCCTGTCCTGGAACTAGCTCTTGTAGATCAGGCTGGTCTCGAACTCACAGAGATCCGCCTGCCTCTGCCTCCCGAGTGCTGGGATTAAAGGCGTGCGCCACCACCGCCCGGCTTGTCTCCTGCATTTTTAACATTTACCACAAGCCAGCCAAAACTTGTTGAAGAATGGATGTCAGGACCAAGAAGGAAGAAATGAGGAAACATGGGGCTCTAAAAATGATTGGGGTGTGTAGAACTGAAATTGTCTAGGACTTAGACCCTAGGGGAACAATGGAGATTAATGGGAGTTAGCAGGGAGAAGTGTGGGGGGGGTATTATGGGAGAGATATGCTCAATACATACTTGTAACAAGATATCCTTATATAACACAAGACGTGCACAATGAGTATATATGATAAAACTAAGATTGGAAGTTCTCTCTGTGAGAGCAGATAGACTTCTTTACTCCTGCCTATGGCATTCATACAGTCACATGAGAGTTACTGTACAAAACAGCTTCTTGACCTGTGAGTTGTGAACCATATGGAGTCACACATCTGGATGGTGGTGTTGCAAAGAAAAACTGCCAAAGGTAAAAGGTTTCTAAGATGCAATGTCTGAAGATTTTATTCAGGATGAGACCATGAATCCAAGATGGTTTGGGCCGCACTCAGCTAGGTAACACCTCACACCTAGTGATTTCATTACAGCCTAGGTTCTGAACATAAGACCCATGCAGTTTGCGCTGTAACTGCTGTCAAGACACAAATCACCAGCGAACACAGTTTGGAATGTCTTGGTTTGGATTTGGGAATATTGTATGCTGAGGACTAAAGCATATGACTGTTTTACTGTGCACATAAGGTTTTCTGCTCTTAAAGAAACATTATAGTTTTATTATAGAAAACAAAGACTTTCAATATTTTCTTACCACCATCCCTCATTATGTTGAAGTCAAATCAGCATATCTTTATATTGCATTGTGTTAGAGTATTTCATTTTAAACATTGCTATTTAAGTTACTGACTTGAATCTCATAAAAATATCATCATTAATTTTGGCTTGGTTTTCAGATAGAATCTTCAATAATTTCTGAATGTTCCTAAACATACTTCTTCCATTTTACACTACATATTTAGGTGAAGCAGTGTCTTCAGCATTGGCGATTATAATATCAAACTATCGTTCAATTCTGAAAAACATTCCCACAGAATCAAATGTTCAGCCAAGATTTAATTATTTATGTAAAAATAAACAATTACATTTATCTCAGTATATAAATCCACTTTTATTTTTAATAAGCAGTCAGATTATATATACATATATACCATATATACACATATACATACCTATATATACACACATATATTATATTTCAAAATTGTTTTAAGATAAAATTCTTTACAATTTATTATCAGTTACCATTTGGGCTTGCATAAACATTTTCTAAGGCACAAATTGATTGCAAGCACAAAATTTGGAAGAGCCCTGGCATAGAGTATCCAATGATAGAGAAAAGAAATTTCTAGCCCCTTTTATTAGACATATGAACCTTGGCAACAGTTATGGCTACTGTTCTCATCTATTCCCACAATTCCCTGCTGAAACAAGTGGCCTTAATGGTAGATACTGATTGGTCAAAGATGGGCACATAATTTATGTCAATTCATACACCAATGGACAGTAACAGGATTGGTCTCTGCCCAGCATGAGTGTTGACAATTAACTTGATCAATAGTTTCTCTTTCTGGAATCAAATACTTTTACTACCAGAATGACGGAGACAACATAAAATGAGGCACAGCAATCCCTTGTTGATAGAAAACTAAATTAAAAATTTATAGTTTGAGGTTGGAGAGATGGCTCAGTGGTTAAGAGCACTGACTGGTCTTCCAGAGGACCTGACTTCAATTCCCAGCAACCACATGGTTGCTCACAACCATCTGTAATGAGATCTGGCGCCCTCATCTGGCCTGCAGGCATACATGGAGGCAGACTGTTTGTATATATAATAAGTAAATAAACCTTTAAAAAATTATAGTTTGTTCAGATGAGAATGTGCCAAGATGAGTGGTCCTTAAACCTTTTGTCAGAAGATAGGTTGAAAATTACCTTATGGTGAGCAAATAGTATATATTCTTTTAATTTTTTTTTCCTTTGAGGCAGAGTTTGGTTACATATCCTGGGCTGACTTGTAACTATGTGGCCTAGGATAGCCTCAATGCTTCCTGCCTCAGTTTCCCCAATCTTGGGATTATAATTACATGCCATTACATCTAGTGAAAATACCATTTTTATACCTCCAAAAATATTTTTTTCTCCAAAAATATTTAAATCGGACTTAAAATCTGGCATATGGAGTGTGATGGCTAGCTGTACGTCAACTTTACATAAGTTAAAATCATTTGGAAAGAAGGGACCTCGGCTCAGAAAATGCTCCCACTTGATTGGCCTATAGGCAAGCCTGTAGCACATTTTCTTAATTAGTGATTGAGGGGAGAGTGTCTTGGGGTTTCTGTTGCTGGAAAGAGACACCATGACTGTGGTAACTCTTAAAAAGGAAAACATTTAATGGAGTGGCTCACAGTTTCAGGGGCTTTGTCCATTGTCATCATGGTGGGACACGGCAGCGTGCAGGCAGACATGGTGCTGGGGTTGGGAGTCCTACATATTGATTGTTGAAGGCCACAGAATGTGGACTGAGACACTGGGTGTGGCTTGTCCTCAAAGCCTTCCTCCACAGTGACACACTTCCTCCATCAAGGCCACACCCTTCTCCAACAAAGTCACGTCTCCTAATATTGCCACTTCCTGTGGGGACTTTTTTTTTTCCAAACCACAACAGGGAGGGTTCAGCTCACTGTGGGTGTTGCCATCCCTGGGCTAGTGGTCCTAGGTTTTATAAGAAAGCCAGCTGAGCAAGGCAGTAAGCAGCGCTCCTCCTCCGTGGCCTCTGCGTCAGCTCTTGCCTCCAGGTTCCTGCCCTGTTTGAGTTCCTGTCCTGAATGCCTTCGGGCATGAACAGCAATGTTTATGGTGTTTCACTGAAGCCACAGTAATCCTAACCAAGGCAGTCAGAAGGTGTATACGTTTTTAAAACAATGTAATAAGTTCCTCCTTCCCTTAAAGATCAGATTATCACACTTTGACAGTTTTTACGCAAATTTATTGCTCATCTAAGGGGGTGCTAGTGTCAGAGAGTCAGTCTGGTCTGAACTGGTTTTACTTGCATGCACAGTAAGTCAAACTGTGTCCTCTGGGTGTACTTTTAGGGAGAATCTCCCATTTGTCATCTTATGCCTCTGCCCAATGAGGCACAGAGATGATTAAAGTGTTATGCATTATGGGGAGGGACGTGTGTGGTGACCAAAGTCTTACATAATCAAAATCCATTAACCAGACTAGAAAACCACCACGCGACAGCCTTTAGCATCCAAGTTCCTCCCTCTGAACTCCACAAAAGGGATCACAAGCAATAATGAGAGCACTGGGCCCCTTCGGTATCTCCACTCCTAGGCTGGCTTCACCTGCTTCTTTCTCGCAGCACGTCTTACCCATTAGAATCTTTTCAATCTTCAGTTTGCTTTGCTGGGGTGGAACCTAGTGACTTTGCAATCTGTGTGCGTTTTTATTCCATTCTTTAATAAGAGCCCAGAAACACTCGATTCAGATCCTGACTACCAAACAGGAAGGCCATTTGATACCAAAAAATTACAACTTGATGGTCGTTTGGGTTACTTAAGTATCAGGTGTGATTCTCCGGTGTGTACAGAGGAGGTTTGTTACTGTTAATTGTTTGTGTGTTTTTTTGATCAGTCTCAAGCCCAGGGTGGCTTTGAACATGACACCATTCTGTTTCAGCTTTCCGTATATGGAGATCACAGGCATGCCCTACTACACATGTCCTGAAGAGAGAACATTTTACCTTCTTGACTTATAAACCCAAGGGTGTAGAGCGAGATTCCTGTTATTATTGTCACATGTTGTTTTAAAGTCGCACACTGAAATGCTAAAAGAAGGAAATGAAAGAACTCCAGGCTTTCAGATAACGGAAGAGGAAAAACGACTACACCAAGACATATTTTGAGAAAAGAAATCCTTTGGGTTGTTCAATGAACCCTATCAGGATAATTAGTTAACAGTTTAGAAAAAAATTTCTCTTTATTATCTTTCTCCACATACATTAAGCAGGGAAAAAAATCAAATATAAAAAGCTAGAAAAATATGGATGAATATCAGATGATCTCTAGACAGGGGTAACTGTTCTAAGGATGGGACAGGGAGAAAATGTTGGGGGAAATCTCAGTGAAAAAAAAAACCCTCAAACAAATAAAGCAAAGCAAAGCAAAACAAAAATCACCAAAAATGAAACTATGGGCTAGCAAGATGGCTCATGGGATAAAGGCACTTGCTGCAAAACCTGATGATCTGAGTTCAAATCCTCATACACACACATGGAGAAAAGAACCAACTCCCACAAGTCTTCTCTGACTTCCGTACATGTGTCCCTCCCCATACACACACACACACACACACACACACACACACACACAGATAGATAAATTAGATTTGCTTCTAAATATTTTGGGTCTGCTTATGTCTAAAAATGATTTATTTATCTAAAATTCAAATTTATCTAAGTAGCCTTTCTATTTTTAGTGCTGAGAAAGTCAGGACCTTGTTTGTGGTAAGTGTGTTAGGCAGATTACTCTAGAAAAACAGAACTGATTGTGTGTGTGTGTGTGTGTGTGTGTGTGTGTGTGTTGACTTTCCTAAGAGAGACTGGGTAGTCCAAAAATGGTCACCTGCATACATGAAGAAGCCAAGAACCTGGTGGCTTCTCAGCCCATGAAACTGGATGCCTCAGCGGGCCCATTCTGATCCTGAAGGCTTAGAAGATTCCTGTAGCCTCACACTGATCTTCAGTCCACGTTGGGAGGGCAAAGAAGCTTTATCCTTGGACTTCTTTCTCTGTGGACCATTCGTTGAAAAGTGCTGCTCTAACGGCTTTCTCTTAGTTTATTCCAGGAATCCAAGCATCCCGGCTCATGTTTCTTTCTTTATTTTGGAGACAAGGACTCACTGTGTAGCTCTGACTGGACTGGAAATCACTATATAGAGACCAGGCTGACCTGGAACTCCCGGTGATCTGCCTCTGCCTCCTGAGTGCTGGAACTAAAGGCTTGTGCCATCTCAGCTGACCTAGCCTTCTGTATCTTATCACGGACATCCTCCGAGACTCTCAGGGTCCTTTGCAGTTAGGCTGCAAGCTCTGACTTTAGCTTTGCTTTCAGAACGCCTGCACAGTGAGGCAGACGGTTAAACCAGCTTCAGCATGGACTGCCAGTTGTGTTCGTCCAGGTGTTCACAAGATGAAGCTGGCAGCAGTGCAGGGGGATCCTCTTTCGTAACGAGGTTTAAGATCAGCAGTGGTACAAGTCTACAGAATGTCATTTACACAGACTTTGATAGACACACCCCTACATTTTTCTTTTGACCCAAAGGCTCACTATGTATATAGCCTTGTAGCCCTGGCTAGCCTGGAACTCACTATATATCCACAAGACTGACCATGAACTTCTGACAATCCTCCCGTCACTGTCTCCTGAGTGCTGCTGGGATTATAGGTATTTGCTGGCTAGAATGGCTTTCTCAACATGCTAGTTCTGTGGCTTGGTTGGAGCATCCTTTCTGGTAGTTTAGCCCTCCCCAAGTCTGGGAAAGACTTAGGATCTTTTAGTAAGCTACTCTTCTCCGTGTTCCCCAATCAGGGTTGTTATTCGTGCCTAAGAACCCTGACTGGGGGCTGGAAAGCTGGCTCAGTGATTAAGAGAACTGACTGCTCTTGCAGAGGACTAGAATTCAATTTTCAGCACCTATATGGCAGCTCCCAACTGTCTCTAACTTCAGGAGACCCGATACCCATGGCAAAATACCAGTGCACATAAAATTAAAAAAAAAAACGACTATGGATCGGACCCTTAAAACATGTAAGTCTTTTGGATTCCTGTTCTGAAACTCCATGGTAATGTGTACTTCATAACTGTGGTAATATTTTGTATGCAAGATATTCACCTAAGTTTCAATTTAGAAAACTGAGCTATTAGCAGCAATTTAAACCTCTGACATTAAAGGGAAGGTTGAATAAATTTTGGTACATTTACATTCTGGGACACTGATGTAGTCCTCAATCAGAATGATTAGAGGATTCTTTATGGACATGAAAAAAACGCTATAACGTTGTGATAAAACAGCAATAATTTGTGTCTTGCGATCCCTTACGTAAATGAAATCAAAGAAAAATCTGGAGAAAAATCTGACAGAATAGGTTACTTTGGGCTGTCAGATTATATTTTCTTGTTTTTCCTCCCAATATGTATATTAGTGAATAAGAATTACTCTTGTAGCCACCAAAACAAAGAAACAAACAAACAAGTAAACAAACAAACAAACAAACACCCCCCTACCACCACCAAGAAAATAAGCAGCCTTTGCTCTAGTCACCTTGAGTGACCTATACCACAGCAGACTTTGCCATTGTGCAAACCCTTGGTGACTTCTCCAGACATGGCGATGACAGACACACAGCAGGATTTGTTCTGATTTCTCCAACTAGGCCGGGGGACAGAATAGCTCTCTGCTCCTTTCTGTTTCACGAAAGAATTTCTTTGGCTTGCGATATGGCAGCAGTAAAGACACCTGCTGCCAAGTCTGAGGACCTAAGTTCAATGCCCAGGACTCACGTGGTTGAAGGAAGGAACTGACTCCTGCAAGGTGTCCCCTGACTTTCACAGGCACGCCATGTACACTCAGCCCCACACCAGACAAACAAGCAAATATAGAAGGAAATGAGGTTTTAGGGCAATGTTGCTCTCATTGACTGTAAACATTTGGTTTCCACTTGCCAAAGAGCCTTTCAGTTCCTTTGTGGCATCCCTTTTGGGAAACCCTCTTATATAAGGTGTATCCTTGAAGATATAAATTCACTAATCTAGTTGATATCAAAAGCACAGTTATTTTAAATACAGTCTGCTTGTCAAATGAGACTAACTGAGGCCTGCAAAGGGCTGGTCAGAATGGGAGGGAGATGGTCATATGTAAGGGACATCTTTCAGGACTGTTGACTTTATGAGACGGCAATTAATTTCAAGTAGTATTTTTATATTAAACTTGGAAACTGGGGTGTGGCTCAATGATAGAATGCTTGGCTATAACACAAGTCATGCTCCGGGCTTAATCCTCATCATCACAAATACAAACAAACAAAATCCCACCAAAACTTGGTTGTGCAATGGAAGAGAACGCAAAAAATTGCATAGGTTTTGTAAATAAAACATAAAACTTCAACCAAATTTTGTGCTTGCAGCAGAACTCGTACATCTGTCTTTGGGAAGTTCTGTGGGAAGTCCTAGACAGGCATTCATTTTCTTCCTGGATCGGAGCAGTTTTCTTCATGAAAACATTTCTCTGTGACTACTTAGGGTCCCTGAGAGGCTCAATGAGAATGAGCGCCATTTTATTTATCAAGTTAAGATTCATTCAGTAGCCCGGCAGCAGTGATGGCGCACACCTTTAATCCCAGCACTCAGGAGGCAGAGGCAGGTGAATCTCTGTGAGTTCGAGACCAGCCTGGTCTACAGAGCTAGTTCCAGGACAGCCAGCACTATTCAGAGAAATCCTGACTTTGAAAAAGAAGCCAAAAAAGAAAGATTAATTCAGTGTAACTAAGGAAATGGACAGCCATGATTTCTTTATTCCCCTCAAAACTTGTGCAATGATTTTTCACCCTTGCCTACTTGGTTGGTATCCTGGAGTTTTTGTGAAAGACAGACAGATTTCTTTTTTTATTTTTTTTAAAAGAAAACAAACTATTTTTTTCATCTTACATACCAATCCCAGTTCCCTCTCCCTCCCCTCCTCCCATTCCCTCCACCTATCCCCCAAACTCCCATCTACTCCTCAAAGAAGGTAAGGCACATTGCTTTGGGGAAGTTCCGAGGCCCTCCCTACTATATCTTGGCTGAGCAAGGAATACATCCAAAGAGAATAGGATCCCAAAAAGCCAGTACATGCAATAGGGATAAATCCTGGTGTCACTGCCAGTGGTCCCTCAGTCTGCTCCAGCCATGCAACTGTCACTCACATTCAGAGGGACTAGTTTGGTCCTATGCTTGTTCCTTCCCAGTCCGGCTGGAGTTGGTGAGCTTCCATTAGCTCAGGTAAACTGTCTCAGAGGGTGTCCCCATCATGGTTTTGACCTCTTTGCTCATATTCTCACTCCTCGCACTCTTCAACTGAACTTTGGGAGCTCAGCCCAATGCTCCACTGTGGATCTCTGCCTCTGTTTCCATCAGTTGCTGGATGAAGGTTCTATGGTGATATTTAAGATATTCATCAGTCTGACTACAGGCAAGGCCAGTTCATGCACCCTATCCATTATTGCTTAGGGTCTTAGCTGGGGTCATCCTTGTGGATTCCTGGGAATTTCTCTAGTGCCAGGTTTCTTACTAGCTCCACAATGGCTCCCTCAATCAAGATAGCTCTTTCCTTGATCTCCATCTCTGTTCTTCCTCCATCTCGACTATCCCGTTCCCTCAAATTCTCCTCCCCCTCCCCTTCTCCCATCCTCTTCTTCCACCCTCCCTTCTCCCCCATCCCCATGCTCTTAATTTTGTCAGGAGATCTTGGACAGACATGTTTGTATTTGACTTTACTTGATGATGACAGAAATGAAGTGTAGTTTTCAAGTTCCTTCTTACCCAGGCTTTCCAGATACAGTCTGTGCTCGCAGAGGCAATGCCCGCTTGTCGGTTCCCCTTTCAAAAGTCTCTTAAACCGGCTTTGACACTTTTGTAACATTTTTCATCTTCAATTCCACAGTGACCTCTGTTCTACAAAATGATTTCAGGGCATTCCTGACAGAACTGTGAAGCACTGGTCTTCCAGACAGAGAGCGGTGCAGCACTTGGACAGGAACAAAAAAAGTGAGTTCCAGAGTTCAGAGCCAACCTGGGCTAAGGGGGGGGAGGGGTCAAGAGCATGATGGAGACAGCCATCCCGAGTTAGTGAGAGCTCGCAGACTATATGGACTGATAGCTGGGGAACTTGCATGGGACCATACTAGACCCTCTTAATGTGGGTGACAGTTATGTGACGTGATCTGTTGGGAGGGGCCCTGGCAGTGGCACCAGGACCTATGCTAGGTGCATGAACTGACCTTTTGGAACCCATTCTGATAGAGGGATACCTTGCTCAGCCTTGATGGTGGGGAGGAGGGGTGGTGGGGGTAGTCCTGCCTCAAGTTGGTATACCAGACTTTGTTGACTCTCCAAGGAAGGTCTTACCCTCTCTGATGTAAATATATATATATATGTGTGTGTGTGTGTGTGTGTGTGTGTGTGCTTAGAATTGAATTCAGTTTCTCTACCAGAGCAGAAGTACTCCCAGCTGCAGAGTCCTCTCTCTAGCCCCTTCGGCCTGGCTTTATATGGGATCTGGGCTCTGGAATCAAGAGTTCCTTACACGTGTGCTCTGTACTCTCTATCAGTCTCCCCAGCCCATGTTGTAGGATCTTTAGAAAGAAGATCGTTCTTTTTTGAATCAGTATTTACCATGATGGTCACAGAATTCTGGCTGCCCAATTCTACCATTTCCTTCATAAACAACACTGTAAGCAAGAGTCCCCCCTTACCTTATTTTGTTTGTTGAGCTATTATCTGGATATTATTAGTATGGAATCGCGGCTTCCTATTTTCTATTTTTAATACTTGCCAGTGTATTGCTGTACTTCATTTGGTTTTAGTTCTGTGTGTTCCATGTTTTAGCCTATGGCCCCCTTCGAGCTGATTCATGCCCTTGTAATTTACCATCACTTATTTTGTGCACCTTGTAATTTCTGGACCAACAATATGTTCCCCGTATGCCTACATCGCCATGCTGTGGAATCAGCTAGTTGCTTCTGGTGCCATACCATCTTTGGACTCCAGCACAAGGTTTTTTTCTTTTCTTTCTTTCTCTCTTTTATTATTTTTTGCTTTTTTGTTTCTGTTTTTTGTTTGTTTGTTTGCTTGCTTGCTTGCTTGCTTGCTTGTGTTTTTAAGACAGGGTTTCTTTGTGTAACATGACAGTCCTGGTACTTGCTCTATAGACCAGGCTGGCCTCCAGAGATCTGCCTGCCTCTGTCTCCCAGGTGCTGGGAGTAAAGGCATGTACCACCATCTGCTTAGCTCTAGGTCCTTATTAGATAACTGGGTAAAATTATTTTCAATATCAATCTTACAAGCATTGAGATTATGTTTATTGGATTTTTATGTAAAACTGCTTTCCTGGAAATGCAAGGTATTTTTCTTTTCTTTTTTTTTTTTACTTTTTGAACTTCAGGCAAGCTTTATTTGTTAAAACACAAATGAAATATCACTACACCCTATGTGCAGCAAAAGGCTAAACAGAAAGGATAGAGGTAAATGTACCACACACATGATTGGTTCATGTCCAGTAAAGACAAGCTAACATTACAATCTCTGTATGAATGGAGATTTGACTATCATTTGGTTAGAGCATAATGGTAGTAAAAACTAATCATAGGTCATGAACCCCAAATGACTGTGTCATGTACTCAAAATTTGCATGGTATATTTTTCTAGAGAGTAATGGAAAACAAAGTTAATTAAAAAGTTGTCCGGAAGCCGGGCGGTGGTGGCGCACGCCTTTAATCCCAGCACTCGGGAGGCAGAGGCAGGCGGATCTCTGAGTTCGAGACCAGCCTGGTCTACAAGAGCTAGTTCCAGGACAGGCTCTAGAAACTACAGGGAAACCCTGTCTCGAAAAACCAAAAAAAAAAAAAAAAAAAAAAAAGTTGTCCGGAGTGCCAGAAATTTCTGTGCTGATCACATGGGGGAATCATGAAGTTTATGATAGGAATTCGCAGTTGTAAATTCTAATAAAGAGAATGAGAAGTCCACATGGATGTCGAGCCTTAACAAACACTGGATTTATGGATTTATTGGTGGAAAACATTACACACACAATTTTTATATATCAATTAAAAAGAAAATTATGTAAAACATGTACCTCATATTTTCTCTGCTTAATACAGGTACATAGATTAATACGAATACAAACTAACAGAAATCAGAAATCTCAGTTTCATTCTGTCCTCCACGGAACATCAGTTTCCTCTGCTTCCTTATCCTCCCTTTCTGAGACTGACGGTGAAGAACACAAGAATTTGGTTTGAGCCTCTTCTTTACCCGACCACCCTCTAGTGGAAGTGAACTGGAACTAGGCAGTGGCCCATAAACAGTAGAGAAAAAAGAAGTCACTAGGTTTGAAAACAATAAATGAAGAAACCTGCCTGGCAAACACACACACACACACACACACACACACACACACAGAGAGAGAGAGAGAGAGAGAGAGAGAGAGAGAGAGAGAGAGCCAGAGAGAGAGAAAGAGAGAGACAGAGAGAGATAGACAGAGAGAGAGACAGACAGAGACAGACACAGAGAGAGACAGACAGACATAAAGAGACAGACAGACAGAGAGAGACAGAAACAGACAGAGAGAGACAGACAGCGAGTTGTGGGGATGGCTGAGAGCTATGATTTTCTTTTGTCGGGGAAGATTACACAAAAGGGAAGGAGAGAGAGACTCTGATTGTTACTTGCTTTCTTGAGCAGATAGCTTTTAGAAAATCTGAGGCCATGGAAGAATGAGCTGGAAATTGATTCCTTCAGAGCCAGTTGTTCCCAAAGATGTCATATCTCCTCAGAAGATTATGTCCTCGTCGTTTCCAGCTGCTTCAATCCAGGGATTCGTGAATTTGGGTGCTGATCAAATTTGCTTGGACAGGCTAAGGATACACATTCCGGACCCTGTTCCAGGTGATTCTGAGGCCAGAGTTATGGTGTTAGGCCTGGGACTCTGCATTCTGAACACTGCTCTTCTCCCTCGGTCATCTACTGGTTGCCTGTGCTGTGAGAGCTTGGACTCCAATAGAAAAATGCAGAGGCCAGTCTGCCTGTTCCGAGCTTGCAGAGTCTTCAGCTTGAGCGTGTGAAACAATTCCCTAGAAAACTGTTGCGATCGATCCCCACCTCCCTTCCCATAGAGACTGGGACTCACTGTGTCCCAGGAAGCTAACAAGCCCACCTCCTCCAATGTTGTTGGAGGCTGTTTGTGCATCCCTGGCCACTCTGACCCGAAATAATCACTCAGAAACTATATTCATTAAATCACTGCTTGGCCAATCACTTAAGTGTATTGCTAGCTCACTCATATATTTTAAATTAACCCATTTCTATTATTTTATATTTTACCATGAAGCTTGTAGCCTACCAGCAAGGTTCTGGCTGGTGACTCATGTCTTTCTCCTCTGGCGGCTACATAGCTTCTCCCTGACTCTGCCTTCTTTCTCCCAGCATTTAGTTTAGTTTTTCTGCCTAGCTCTATTCTGCCCTATCACAGGCCAAAGCAACGTCTTTATTCATTAACCAATAAAAGCAACACATATACAGAAGGACCTCCCACACCACCCCAGCCCAGGATTCTAAAAGGCTGGTGTAGAGAGAGAAGCAGTTGAGAAGTGCTCATTAGACCGAGAGGATCTTGAAAAGGGAAAAACAAAATGTTCTGTTCTTGGCAATAACGCACGACAATAAAATACTTTTATGTGGTTGTTTATATTTATAAGCTTGAAACAAATTATTTCCCCAGTGGAGAAGCTTGAAAGGTCGTCTGACTGACCCCAGCTTCCAATGGACTATTCTTTTGATTTAGTGAATGCCCACAACAAGGCAAAAAATGAAGCCAATGGAGTCACAGAGGGATTGTTGACATCCCTTCAGTTTTTCTAATTTTTCTTGTTTCCCTATGCACTACTGTAGATAATCTTTGGATTGGACATTTGTGGAGTGACTCCTACTTCTAAGGCCAGATGATTGGCTTTCAGATATTTTCTGTGGGTGAAGTTCATCCAGAAAATCAATAATCGTGTGAGACAGTTCTCTCCTTTATTCCTTTCAATTTGACTCGCAGTGATTTTGATGGCTTTCCACAGCTTTCTATGCCCACTGCTGCCAGTGTCTGGCCCAGCTGCTGCTCTTTCTCCTGCAGTCTGCCTGCACCCACTCTGACTCCCACCTCCAGCAGCATTTACCTTTTCTGATCTTGCCACACACGGAGCATCTTCAGGACCAAGTAAGCATGCCATTTGTTTGGTTGCATCCAAAATTTACCTTGAGGAAAACTATTCTGATTAAGGACTCTGACTTAAACAAGATTAGGTTCTACTTAAATCTTCTTTGAGCAAGCTTTTTTCCCCTTGAGACAGCATCTTGCCATGTTGTGCAAACTGGCCTCAAACTTGTGATCTCTCCCTCAGCCTCCTGAGGAGCTACGATTATGACACACTTGGCCATCATTTTAATTGTTGAGTCTTACTGATGCTTAACACATTTAGGAACACTGTTCAGTTATAGTTTACAGACTTGACTAAATATCTAAAGTTAATTTCATGGTTCACGAGAAACTTAATTTGCAATCTCTTTGAGCATCAGAAGACAGGGCCAGTTCATTGCTGCTGTTTGGTTGATCCTAATGGAAGCAACGTACCAACATCTGCTCCAGGATTCCTGCTTCTCTAACCAGGGATGGTGAGCATATAAGACATTTTGTTGCAGCAACTTTACATTCTGCCATTGGTCTTTCTATCCAGGTAATGAATAACATGCATTAAAAGAGTCAAATGTTAGCTCGATGTGGTGGCACAAGCTTTTAATCCCAGCACTCAGGAGGCAGACACAGGCAGATCTCTGAGTTCAAAGCCAGCCTCCTGGTTTACAGAGTGAGTTCCAGGACAGCCAGAGATATACAGAGAAACCCTGACTCTAAAAAGAAACAAGCAGCAAACAAAACAAAAAGGATTCTAAATGTCACCAATTACAAGAATCAGGACTTCAAACCAGGGGTCTCAACTCATATGCAGGAGCTTCATATAATCGTGCATCGCTATTTTTCCCTAAGGATTTCTGCTTTACATTCATATTTTAAAGATCTACCTCAAGTAAGCTGTTAGAAATCCTGGTACAAGCCGGGCAGTGGTGGCACACGCCTTTAATCCCAGCACTTGGGAGGCAGAGGCAGGCAGATCTCTGTGAGTTTGAGGCCAGCCTGGTCTACAGAGTGAGTTCCAGTACAGCCAGAGCTACACAGAGAAACTCTGTCTCGAAAAAACCAAAAACCAAAACAAAAGCAACAACAACAACAAAAAGATAAATAAATAAATCCTGGTCCATTGTTTCTATCTTCCACTGTTACAATGATACCGACAGGTGGATATTGAATGTGAGAAAGTTGCTTAAATTATGCCTATAAGATTCAATATTTTGGGGCAGGAGACATAGCTCAGCAGTTACAAGCACTGGCTGCTCTACCAGATATCCTGGGTCCAATTCCCAGCACCCACATGGCAGCTCACAATTGTCTATAACTCCATTTCCAGGGGATCTGACACTCTCACAGAGACATCCATGTAGACAAAATACCAATGCACATAAAATGAAAGGAAGTAAATTATTTCAAAACACCATATACATATAATACATAAATAATCTTTAAAAATTCTAAAATAGTAAGGCCATCTCTGAATGGTATTTTAGGTCATTATTTATACAGTCGGTAGAAATGCAAAAAATCAGAGTTGTGAAGACCATCTTGATAGGTCCTCAAAAAAATTAAAAATATGATCCAGGAACTTTACTCCTAGGTCATACTCGGGAGAAATGTAAGAAAATGTTCACCCGAAACAACGTTTACATGAAATGATCTGAACAATAGTACTCATAATAGCCCAAGACTGGAAGCAACTGCTTACCAACTGATTAATGGATCAACTAAATGTGCTGTGAATCACTATTTAGCAGTTAGGGAGAATTAAGTATCAATCTGTGCTGCACGGAAGAAGCTAGCACAGAGGGCTACACGGTGTTTCATTCCCCTTTCATAAAATGGTCATGGTAAGCAAGTCTCCATGGAGACAAGCCGTTTATTAGCAGGATGAGAGAAGGGAAAAGGGGCTGCTAATGGGTACAGTGTGTCTTCTTGGAACCATGACGATATTCTAAAGTTAGGACTGATGGTTGCACACATCCGATTATGTGCAGGAACCAGTGCACTGGTCTACTTTAACTGGGCATGTTTTTGCAGTGCATAAATAAACACCAACGGTTTTATAAAACGCACCTGGGAGGATGAACTGGGGTTTGAGGTATTTTTTTCCAGCATCTGTATGTGTCTAACCTCATGCTTATCGGCTCCTCATAAAGCCTGACATTCTATGCTGTCAATCTGCCTCACCTTAGCCTGATTTAGATGTATTACATATGCTGCCTTACACCCTGAGCCAAAAAGGCAGTCACAGGCTATTTCAATTCTCTTACAATTTTCCAGCTTACCATAGTTATTACAGTTTCATCGCGCTAAGATTTTATTTTAAAGCCGAGTGTGGTGGCCCAGCAATCTGGGGGGACTAAGAGAGAAGGATCATTTGCGCTGCAGAGCTCAGAGTCAGCCTGACCAATAGAGCAGCATCCTGTTCATTAATTTATTATTATGATTTTTTGGAATGCAATGATTACTTGGGGTAGTGTTATGGACTGGAAATGGTCTTTAAAGAGGAGACTAAATTAAAATGAGGTTCCGGGGTGAGCCCTACCTTGTCCAAGTTGAATAGTGTCCCTACCAAAAGAGGAGACTGGGCTCAGACATACAGGAAGAGGTCTGTTTAGGGACAACAAAGAGTATTCTCTTGAGGCAGCCCTGGCAGATGAATATAGCAAAATGATTGCCATCGACCCATGGCTCTTCCATACTTGTTCTTAACAAGATCTAGAGTATGTATAACAGTGGGAGATGCTGCATCCTGAGCTTTTGAGTAGCCTACCCATTTGAGTGGCTTTTTACCAGGAGGGCTGAACACTTAATTATAGAACTGGATTCCTATTTAACCAGACTCTTAGCACCCTCCCACCCCCATGGACACTTGAGCCATGGCACAGAAAAGAAAATTCCAGAAGAGCCCTTTTTCATCATGCAAATAGATATTCCAGGCAGTGTCTTGCCCCAGGTAGATTTGTTCAAGGTCTTGACATAGAGCAAGCACTTGCTATTGGCTGAATGGACAAAAACTCAGTGCTTTCAAACCACTGCAGGAGAGCGGTTAGAACTGTGAATCTAGTTTACTAAGTACTGTGGTTGAAAACAGTCTGACTTTGTAGATGATCGAATCCCAAAGGATTGCATGAGAGGAACAAGTAAGTTGAATTGAATTGAATATTTATTGATTTGGCAAAATGAGAAGATTTTAATTTGGGGTTCATCCTTAGAAAAGGAGCAAGTTGGGCAGTGTCCCCATCTGTCTTCCTAGTTTCCTTGGAAGTTTCCCACCGAGTGATGATTTCGTGGGCTGCATTGCTCGCTTGTGTGGACTGTCTGATTCTACATTTGCTCTCCAGATGCAAATCGTTCACTTCCTGCGATGTTAGCAACTCACGCGTTTGTAGCAGTCATTAGTGTCCAGCAGAAACCACTCTGTCTGCTAAACGATATCCTGACTGCAAAGCTTCTCTGGCTATTGGTGGATCGATAATGACACGGCGCAGCTGTTATCTCCATGGCAACAGTACTCAGGACCCATCAGAGGAAAACTGCACATGGAACTACTGGCTCTCAAGCAGGCGTGCCTCTGCTTCCTCTGGAGCATGATTTTTCCACAAACCTGGTGTGCTGTAGGGTACCTCCAACCCAATGTGCATCCAGCACTACAGAGAAAACCTAATATTTAAAACAGAATATAAATAGAGAAATAGGTACTGACTTTTTGTGTGACCAAGTTGTTTTTTAATATTTATTTATTTATTATGTATACAATATTATGTCTGTGTGCATGTCTGCAGGCCAGAAGAGGGCACCAGACCCCATTACAGATGGTTGTGAGCCACCATGTGGTTGCTGGGAATTGAACTCAGGACCTTTGGTAGAGCAGGCAATGCTCTTAACCTCTGAGCCATCTCTCCAGCCCCACCAAGTTGTTTCTTATTAGGGTGGGGTACAAGTTGGTGATCTTGAAACTGGTGAATAAACTGTGTTGGGATTGAACAAACAAGTAACTTGATGATAAATGTCATCTGGTATTCAATGCTGGAGGAAGAGGTTTCAGATAAACAAGGAGAGGGAGCTACAGGAATTCGTGCGCCAAAGAACTCTAATAGAAATGGTCAGAAATATTTACATGTGTGCATTAATGTGCATATATACACATATTAGTTTTTAAATACAGGTTAGTGTGCATAGACATAGATTAGTGGACACCTATCTTTGCCATGCCCACTTTGATAGCCTAAGAGACTCACATGGCTATCTTGGTACCTAGTACACTCTTTTAAATTTTATCTTTTAACTTACTTTTGATGTGTACATGTGTTGCCTGCATCTGTGTCTGTGTACCATGGCCATGCAGTGCCCATAGCAGCCAGTAGAATGTGTTATATGCCCTGGGGCTGGAGTTATAGACTGTTGTGAACTGCCATCTGGGTCCTAGGGACCAAATCAGATCCTCTGGAAGAGCCAGAAGCATTCTTAACTTCTGGGTCATCACTCTGGCTCCAAACAAGACTTCTTAACAACCGTGCTCACGTCTGGCTGTTGTAACCACCTAATCTTCCAAGACAGATCGTAGGTCATGGAATCAATTGTGTCTTAAGGATCGAGATTGAAACAGCATTTAATATGACTAAACAAGGCTTGTCCTGGGCAAGATAGTGAGCAACTTCCATCCTGGCACTTACAAGGAAGACGTCGGCGGGTCTCAGTGAATTCAAGGTTAGCTTAATCTGCATCGTTCTGGGCCGCTACAGGCTACATAGTGAGGCTATGTCTCAAGAAAATAAAATAAGGGGGCTGGAGAAATGGCTCAGCGGTTAAGAGCATTGCCTGCTCTTCCAAAGGTCCTGAGTTCAATTCCTGGCAACCACATGGTGGCTCACAGCCATCTGTAATGAGGTCTGGTGTCTTCTTCTGGCCTGCAGGCACACACACTGACAGAATATTGTATACATAATAAATAAATAAATATTTTTTAAAAAAGAAAACAAAATAAGCAGAGAACCAAAAACAAGACTCATAAATTTATGGGAATTAAAAAAAATATTTCTTTCCTTTCTATCCTATTAGTCCCCTGAGTTAACGTGGTTTTTTTTTTTTTTGAAAGATGTCAAGATGTCACACAAGAGATTTATGAATGTAACAATAGTTATGTCATTTACGGAGTGTTAATTCCAAATTTGTTCTTATAAAATCTATTGGAGGGGATTGCATTGATGTTGGGGCGGCCGACCACTCCCTTGTTTGAGGGGCGTGGCCACCCCAGGGGCGGAGGATACCTTTAAAAGAACTGGGTTTGGGGTAGGCCCGCCCTCTTTTCCCTTTTCCTCTTGGTTTGCGTAAGTCTATCCCATTTTTCTCCCTTTATTAAAACTGTTTTATTCGAAAAGGACTATTTTTGGTTATTTCAAATCTCCGCCGCATCATCACGTTTTAAAGATGTCTTTTAAATTTTTATTTAAGATTTCAATGTATTTGTGTTTGCGTGTTAGTGTGTGCAGGTGCCCCCAAGGCCAGATGAGAGGTGGCACGCCCCCTGGAGCTGGAGTCATAGGTAGTTGTGAGCCATTTACTGTGGGTGCTGGGAACCCAACCCACTCTTAACCAGGAGCCAACCCGGAAGCTTCTCACAAGCTTAGCTTTATTTCACAACAATGACCACTAACAAGGTAAATGTGAAAATGAAAGCATCAAAAAGCTGGAGAAAAAATAGGAATGGAGAACAAGCTGCCTTCCTGTTACTATTCTACAGTATTAGAACTCAGGTCCTGTTCTTACTCATGCATGAGACCTGCTTTCCACTGAGTCTCATATATTTGATTTCACAGAATGCCACTGGTTGTGCTCCTGAGTTCAATCAAATTTTGGAAACGCTAGATGGGACAGGTAGACTTCCAGACCCTTTTTGTCGCTGATCTCCAGGGAGACTGAAGAGTAATGTAGGCAGGCCTTACAACTTCAGAGCCCCAGGCAGAAGAGGAAAGAGGCAGCAATGGAGAATACTGCGGTGAATGGCTCCATCTAGTGGCCACACTACTGTAGAACACAGAATGATCAAGGCTTTTATTTTCTCTTTTAAAAAATCAGGGCTTTCATTGCCAAAGCTCTGCTTTGCTGTATACTTGTCTCAAAGCCAAATCTCCTCTTGCCAGAGTAGCAGCAAGTCCACACTTGAAGAAGGGAACTGTTCATCAGGTAGGTCGAGGCACAAACTGTTGGAAAACATCAACCCAGCAGTGGGTGTGGGTGTGGTGTGGCGCAAGCCTTTAATCCCAGCACTCAGGAGGCAGAGGCTGGATCTCTGGGAGTTCAAGGCCAGCCTGGTCTACAAGAGCTAGCTCCAGGACAGGCTCCAAAGCTACAGAGAAACCCTGCCTGGAAAGACAACAGCAACAACAACAACATCAACCCAATAGATCAATTGGACCCCAAGTTATACCTACAAGGTCGAGAAAATTGACAGTGAAGAAAATGGATAGCAAGGATTTTTACTCCATGTATGTTATTTTAGGGGTACGTCAACAGGAAAAATGGAAAAGAAATGCTTGCCAACTTGGTAGAAATAAAAAGGGAAGTGGCCCTTAAAACCCCTTCCAGCCCTTGAGATTGGGCAATGATTAAGTGACTCATTTCTGCTATGGCTTGGATCTTACCTTTACTCCAAAGTCCCATGTGTTAGAGGTTTACTCCCTAGAGTCCATGGTGGAACTTTGTAAAAAAACAAAACATAAAAAGATTTTTTTATGTACATGTGTATATTCCAGCATGAGTAGGTACCCACGGAAGGCAGAAGGTATCTGATTCCCTGGAACTGGAGTTGTAGGTAGTTGTGAACCACCTGCTGTGGTGGTGGTGAGAACTAACCTCAGATCTGCAAGAGCAGTGAGCACTTTTTAAAAAAAAATATTTCAAGACAGGGTTTCTCTGTGTAGCCCTGACTGTCCTGGAACTCTCTGTAGACCAGGCTCGCCTTGAACTCAGAGATCCAAATGCCTTTACCTCCCGAGTGCTGGCATTAAAGGCATATGCCAACGTGAGTCCTGGCAACAGCAGAAAGCTCTCTTAAGCACTGAGCCATCTCTCCAGACCCTATGGTGGAACTTTTAAGAGGTGAGACCAGGTGGGAGAATGTTAAGTCACTGAGGGCATGCCCCTGAAGATGCTAATGGGACCCCAGCCCTTTCTTCTGTGCCTGTTTTGCTCCATTCCCATGAGGTAAAAGGCTTCACTCTGCCACATGATTCCTCCCACAGTGAGCTACCTCACCAAAGGTCCAAAGTAGCAGGTCCAGTTATCAGGGACTGGAACTTGTAAAACTTGTGAGTAAAACACATTTTCTTTTTAAAGTTGGTTGCCTTGGGTACTTGTTACAGTACCCGGAAGCTGAGGGGCAGAACTTCCAAAGAGCTCTAACTGCATAGAAGAGAGAGTGGACAATTACCGACTACCTCAGCCGGGCGCTAAGTCATGTTGAGTGATGTGATGTATTTACCTCCGTGTTCTTCTTTGCAAAAGTCCACAACCCTTAACTGCATCATGAGAAACGTAGCAGATGAGACCAAAGTGAGAGATACTCACAAAATAATCAAATCAGGTTATGCTTGGTGGCAGGTGCCTTTATCCGATGAACCATCTTGTTGGCCCACAGTTTCTTAATTGTGGGGGAAAATACCATCTTAATGTAAGCCTAACAGTAGGGGGACGTGGGTGTATGTAGTGAGGAGCTGTGGGCAGGCCTGCTTTTCATCCCGCCCAGCTCCCCGCATAGCTAGCTTTACACCCGAAATAACAACACACAAACTGTATTCATTTAAATACTGCCTGGCCCATTAGTTTCAGCCTCTTATTAGCTAATTCTCACATCTTACTTTAACCCATATTTAGTAATGTGTGTAGCACCACGAGGTGGTGTCTTACCGGGAAAGATTCAGCATGTCTGACCTGGTGGCTGGCTTCATGGCGTCTGTCTCAGAGAGGAGAGGCATGGCGGTCTGACTAACTTCCCAGCATTCTGTTCTGACTACTACACCCACCTAAGGGCTGTCCTATCAAATGGGCCAAGGCAGTTTCTTTATTAACCAATGAAATCAACAGATAGATAGAAGACACACCTACATCAGGTATAGGTGGACACAGGTACACCTTTCAACTTCTATGAAAATCTGAAATTTGACATTTTAAAAAGCATGATGTCTATAAATGCAACATGGCATCCAGGCTGGATCTTAGATCTTAGTGGAAAACTGGTAGAATCCAAATAAAATCTGGGGGGCTGGAGAGATGGCTCAGAGGTTAAGAGCATTGTCTGCTCTTCCAAATTCCCAGCAACCACATGGTGGCTCACAACCATCTGTAATGAGGTCTGGTGCCCTCTTCTGGCCTGTAGGCATACACACAGACAGAATATTGTATACATAATAAATAAATAAATACAAAAATAAAAATAAAAAACAAATAAAATCTGACTTTTCCCTAATAATGATGTATTGGTAGTGTTTCTTACTTCTGATTAACACATTTGGTGATATGAGACAAACGCTAAGGGAAGTTGGGTAAGGAGTGGGCGAGAACTACTGTCTTCATTACAGATGTGTCTAATGAGCATTGTGGTGAATGCACATATATGTAGGAATGAATACCTCCGCAAGGAGTCACAGAGCAAAGGAATACGTCCGGTCTCCTGCTCTACTCTGTGTATACCCTTGAGACACTTTCTCACCTAACCGGAACTAGGCCAGCAGCCAGCAAGCCCCATTGATCTTCTTGTCCCTGCTCCCTAGAGAACTGGAGTTGTAGGCACATATGTGGCCATGCTGGGCCTTTTCACATGGCTTGTTGAATCTGAACTCAGGCTCTTGTGCTGCCGCACCAAGTACTCTTACTAAGCCATCTCCCCAGTACTATTATTTTATAATTTTATGATGCTGAAGATTATGCTGAGACTCCACACATGCTAAGTAAGCTTGTCTCTGAGAAGTCTCGACTTTTTGCAACATTTCTATAAACTGAAAGTGATTGTAAAATAAAAAAAAAAAACTAATGTAGTGCAGGTAGATGAATGTACCAAAAAAATCTGCTTGGTTCTGTAGTGAGGAGCTGCGGGCTGTGTTCCTGCTGCCCAGCTCCTGGCTGCCTGGCTAGCTTTACACCCAAAATAACAACACACAAACTGTATTCATTTAAACACTGCCTGGCCCATTAGTTTCAGCCTCTTCTTAGCTAATTCTCACATCTCTTGCTTTAACCCATATCTAATAATCTATGTAACACCACGAATGGTGTCTTACTGGGAAAGATTCAGCATGTCTGACCTGGTGGCTGGCTTCATGGCAACTGTCTCATTTAGGAGAGGCGGGGCAATTGTCTGAGCCATCTACCTCACTTCCTTCTTCCTGTTCTGTCTAATCCACCCACCTAAGGGCTGGCCTATTAAATGGGCCAAGGCAGTTTCTTTTTTTTTCTTTTTTCCCCCATGGTTTATTTTTATATATTTAAAAATTTCCATCTCCTCCCCTCTTCCTCCCCCTTCCCTCCCCTCCACCCATACCCCCTCCCTCTCCAGGCCAAGGAACCATCAGGGTTCCCTACTCTGTGTTAAGACCAAGGTCCTCCCAACTCCCCCAGGTCCAGGAAGGTGCTCGACCAACCAAGGCAGTTTCTTTATTAACAAATGAAAGCAACACAAACAGAAGACTCCCACATCAGCTTGGATCACTCTGGTAGCCTGCACAAGGGTACCTGGCTTGAGTAGGACTTTGTGGTAGTCTTTCCTTTGATAGGAATCTTCTTAAGAATGTCCCTGTCAGAACAGTGCAAATGTATTTCCTGTGCACGTGGAAAAAAGTGGCTGCAGTGAACAATGGAAACTTGATGACCCAAAACTAGAGAATAAAACAAAACGAAAAGGGGCTAGCTTTCAGAAGTGATGTAAAGCCGCGTGGTGGTGGCACATGCCTTTAATCCCAGCACTCAGGAGGCAGAGGTGGGCGGATCTCTGTGAGTTCGAGGCCAGCCTGGTCTACAAGAGCTAGTTCCAGGATAGGGTCCAAAGCTCCAAAGCTACAGAGAAACCCTGTCCTGAAAAACCAAAACACACACACACACACACACACACACACACACACACACACACACCACCACCACCACCACCACCAACAACAACAACAACAACAAAAAAAAAACAGAGATGGTTAAGATTCTTAAGCTTCTCACAGCTGGAAAAGGGGGAAGGGCCAGAGATTAAGGAAAATGTTGATGGTGATACTCCTTTTGGGTGCTTTATATCATCCTTAGTGCTTTATATGAGATTAGCAAAGTTCGGCTTGATAACCTAGTGTCCCCCACGGTTTACTAAGGGGAAAACACACAGGGAGGGGAAGAATAGGCAACAGTCACAAGATCGTTGCAAGCTTCTCGTTTCTGCAGCCATCTTCTCTCCAGACGGAGCTCGTCTGGCACATGAATCTGCCTGTTTATTGTCTCCACTCAGCAGTTTTCTATACACAGTAGGTACTTAATACACATTGTGTGATTAACAAGCAAAGTGGGAAGCCAGGAACTAGTGTGACTGGCAGAAATGTTCTTTTGAATTTTTTCTATGAAGTCAGGTGTAACATTACACTCTAGAGATAGGGAAATGAGGACCAGGGGTTCAAGGTCATCATTTACTACACAGAGAGTCTGAATCCAGCCTAGGTTTGCTGGTCAGTGTTATGTCACCTTGACACAAGCTAAGGTCATCTGAGAGGAGGGAATCTCAATGAAGAAAATGCCTCCACAACATTGGGCTTGTAGGGCATATTCTTAGTGATTGATGGGTGAAGGCTCAGCCCATTGTGGCTGGTGCCATCCTTGGGCTGGTGGTCCTGGGATCTATAAGAAAGCAGGTTGAACAAGCCATAGGGAGCAAGTCAGTAAGCAGCACCCCTCCGTGCCATCTACATCAGCTCCTACCTCCAGGTTCCTGTCCTGCTTAAGTTCCTGGCCTGACTTACTTTGATGATGATGCAGTGATATGAAAGTGTAAGAAAAGTATACCCTTTCTCCCACAACTTTTTGGCAGTGGTGCTTCATTGCAGCAATAGAAACCCCAATTAGGAGAGTAAGCTACATAAGAAAGACCCTGTCTTTAAAAAGCAGGTTAGGGAAATAGTTCAATATTTGAAGTGCTTGCCACACAAGCATGAAGACTGGAGTTTGGATCTTCTAAAAGCCATGTAAATTGCTAAGTGGATGTAGTGGCCTGCCAGTAATACCAACTTCTGAAGGGTGAGACAAGGGATCCCCAGAGAAAGCTGGTTAGCAGGACTAGCCACATCAGCAGGCTTT
This sequence comes from Arvicola amphibius, assembly GCF_903992535.2. NCBI lineage: Eukaryota > Metazoa > Chordata > Mammalia > Rodentia > Cricetidae > Arvicola > Arvicola amphibius. The sequence goes on from NC_052065.1 coordinate 112,145,861, forward strand.
GGGTTTGATGTGGGAGATCCTGCCTCAAAGAATAAGGTGAAAGAGTACTAGAAGATGGTTTTTTTTTTTTTTGAGACAGGGTTTCTCTGTATAACAACAGCCCTAGCTGTTTTGGAACCCACTTTGTAGATGAGGCTGGCCTTGAACTCACAGAGATCCACCTGCTTCTGCCTCCCAAGTGATGAGATGTTTCACCATGCCTGGCAAAGACGATTCTTTCCACTATGCCTGGCAAAGATGGTTCTTGATCAACTTCAGACCTTATGCGTACATGAACAGAGGTATATGCACATCCACACCACACAAATGCCCACACACGCCAAAACATGTGTACACACACACAAAGGAAAATATAAAAAAGAACAAAGTAAAGATAAAACAACAAAAAGAAGACTAAATCTATGGGGAAACAATCTCAAATATGCTGCTATATTGAAGTAATTAAAACAATTTTAATAATTCAATTTTTCATTCCAACAAAGAAAGACATGAAGAACAGAAACTGAGGGATGGACATGTAATACTAAGTAAACATTTCTTTTTTTATATATTTATTTATTTATTATGCATACAATATTTTGTCTGTGTGTATGTCTGCAGGCCAGAAGAGGGCGCTTATTACAGATGGTTGTGAGCCACCATGTGGTTGCCCAGAACTGAACTCAGGACCTTTGGAAGAGCAGGCAATGCTCTTAACCACTGAGCCATCTCTCCAGCCCCTAAGTAAACATTTCAAAGGATAAAAGTTACTGCCCAATTGTGTTATCTGAAGATTAGTAGAAAATGGCATGTTAAATTATGTTGTGAAGTTAATGTTTGCATCCCAGTTAAGGCAAACAAAATGAAGATGAAGACTCAATACAATGCTATAAAAGAGCTCTGAATGAAAGGCTCAGCCTGCCACAGGACACAGTGAGATTTTCATGAAAACAAGGGGAAATAGAGGAATAAGAATTCTTTCTTTCAAAAGCCAGATTCATTCACTGTTTCTACTTTGTTTTCCTCTATCAAAATATTCTTTCTTTTTTAAAGAAGATAATAGTTAAAATAAAAAGGGTTTGGGGTTGGTCTTTTTAAAAAGTCCCATGTTAATCCTTGAAAAGTTCTTGTTGGCTGGGCATGATGGTGCCCTCCTTTAATCCGAGCACTCAGGAGGCAGAGGCAGGTGCATCGCTTGTCAGTTCTAGGCAGCCTGGTTGACACCAGGCAGGGACACACAGTAAGGCACTAACTCAAAAGTAAAACAAAATGCATGATTGTGTACGTGTCCATGAATCTATGCATTTAAAAAGTGTGTGCAAAAATGTTTTGATTGGTCTAGAAGGGGAACTGAAAAGAGCAATGAGAAATGCACATTTACTGAGTACACCTACTAGCTAGATCTCATGTTTCACACATATGCAATTTAATCACTGAATCTTTGTATTTTGCATTAGCTATTTCCATATTACATACAAGGTAAACCACAGTAACATAGGATAAATAACTTGGCCAAGGAATGGAAGTTTATCTGATTCTAGAATCTGCTCTTTCCTAAATCACATCACACAAGAGAGAATTTCTAGTACTCATTTTAGGGAGAATGGTGTTCAACTGATCTTCATATATATCGTTCTATTTAGGTTTTTTTCTTTCTTATTTTGCAGTAGTGGGATTGAACTGAGGGTCTTCCACATGCTAAGGAAGCACTTACTCGTTGAGGTTATATCCACACTCTTATTTTTCACTTTAGTCAGGGTCAAAGCTTCCCAGACTGGAGTTGAACTAACTTGCTCTGTAGTTCAGACAAACCAGCGAACCTATGATCCTCCTGCCTGAGCTGTGATTATAGGTGTACACACCCTGCCTAGCTTCTTTGTATTTGATGCTTCCTTTGCAAATGCACTTTCTGACTTATAACTTCAGTGTATTTACATAGCAATTGGAAGCGTCAGCATTACTTACTTAAGCAACTAGTTTAGCCTTTTCTCTAAGCAACGGTGTGACAGCTATCAGGACGTATTCTGATTATCTGTAGTTGAAACACCCAGCAAGACAGAAGTACTCTGAAAGAAGCCAGACAAAGCCAGGTGTGGTGACACACACCTTTATCTTAGTAGAGGCAGAGGCAGAGGGGCAGAGGGGCAGAGGGGCAGAGGGGCAGAGGGGCAGAGGGGCAGAGGGGCAGAGGGGCAGAGAGGCAGAGAGGCAGAGGCAGAGAGGCAGAGAGGCAGAGAGGCAGAGAGGCAGAGGCAGAGGCAGAGAGGCAGAGGCAGAGGCAGACGCAGAGGCAGAGACAGAATCTCTGTGAGTTTGGGGCCAGCTTGCCCTGCTGCTCTACATAGAGTTCCCTGATAGGACTAGACAAACCCTGTCTCAAAAAACAAATAAAAATAGAAGAAGAGGAGGAGAAGAAGGAAGAAGGAGGATGGGGAGGATGAAGAAGAAAGAAAGAAGGAGGAGAAGGAAAAGGAAGAAGAGGAAGAGGAGGAGAAAAGGAGGAAAACGGAAGAAGAAGAAAAGAAGTAGTCAGCACTAAGCTGCTTCAGAGCTTCAGAGCGGAGACTGAATTTTAAAAAGTGTCCATGGATCAGCTACACAGACCTTAATGATGGAGGAGAGTTATCTGTCTATGTTTCTTTCATTGGTTAATTAATAAAGAAAACTGCCTTGGCCCTTTAAGAACAGAAAATTAGGTAGGTGGAGTAGACAGAACAGAATTGTGGGAACAAGGAAGTAGAGTTGGGGAGACGCTTCAGGCAGTCGCGTGGTGAGTCTCCATGCTGCTCCTCTCCGAGATGGACGCAGGTTAAGATCTCTCCTGGTAAGCCACAACTCGTGGTGCTACCCAGATTACTAAATATGGGTTAAAGGAAGATGTGAGAATTAACTAATAAGAGGCTGAAACTATGGGCCAGGCAGTGTTTTAAAAGAATACAGTTTCTGTGTAATTATTTCGGGTGTAAAGCTAGCCGGCGGCGGGTGGCAGCCCGCCGCTTCACACTACACCTTAAGACTAAAAAAAAAAAAAAAACTGCAAATCAAAACCCTATGATAAGTTGGAAAGACAGTGACATAACAATTCAATTTATCATGTAGAGTATAGGAGAGTGTGAGATCTAAGAAACATGAGAAGGGGAGAGGGAGAGAAGAGGCAGGCAAGGTCAAGGAGGGAAGGAGGAGAAAGAGCACTGTCTCAAGAAAGGGGGCAATGTAGGTGAAGACCAAGGCAGAAGAGAAGCAATCAAGTAGAAAGCCAAGACCTCTGAAGATCACGCGCATGCTAGATTGAGGAGGATATGATGGTGACTCCTCAGGCCCTCATGTGCCAGAAACAAATGCAGAAAGAGCCTGTGAGCGCAGATGACAGTACTGCTCACTTCAGAATTCAACTCAGGAAAAGCTTTAAAGTCATGTAGCTAATGCATCATAACTTAGGGATTTAAAATCTGTTTGCTTAAATTCAATTTAAGACAAAAGTTTGTTTTTCTTGCATCTCTTTGTTTACTCAAGTCATCTAAAAATAATTCACCTTTGACAAGTGTTGATGACCAACTTTAATGATACATATTTCAATTTCATAAACATATGCAAACCATCAACAACATTACCAGGGTTCCTTTGTCCCAGATGTTATTTCATTGGTACATTATACTGGTATTTACAAAGCCTTTCAAATTCAACAACACAAAACAAAACAGCTTAATTTTTTAAAAACTACAATGCTTTAAAAAAATGTAAACAGTTCATTTTTACATTATTGTAAAAAAGAAGACTTACTCCTTAATGGGGCTTATTTTTAAGTGAGCAAAGCCTGGTGCTCATGGATAAAGTAAAGAATTCTTTACATAGAAACATTGTGCTCCAGTGTGGCAAAGAAAAAAAATTATATATATATACACATACAAAGTAAAGAATAAGTCCACAATTTAGATCACAAAAAAAAATCTTGTCCCCAAATTGAGAAATTCATAAAAAACCATTTATACATGGTTATTGACCTATTGAAAACCTATATAACATTTTCAAAACAATAATTCAGTCAAAAGATACCATGTTTCTTAAAAATGAAATTTTGTGCAAAAAAAATTTTAGAGCTAGAAACAAGACTATCACCCAGTAGGAGGCCAAAAGAGCCACCAAAATAATTTAACTTTGTTAAATTTAGTGCATGTAACCAAAAGGCACACACATGTGATTAATATATTAATATCTTTTCATGCAGAAACCTGTGCATGTTTATAATTATATAACAAAACATAAACATAACAAAACATAAACTCTATGCTTGGCAATGTTAATCTAGCCACATTCTTTCTAGTCTAGCAGTCTAGGGGTTCCTAGATCACTAACACTGCCTCTCAAAAATATATATTATATTTGAACAACTTTCAATAAAAGTTAAAAAAGGATGTTAGCCTGAAACACTATAATACTTTTCTCATTTCTGATACATATAGAAACTTACTGATAGGCTTATTTTAAATATAATTTCAAATTAAAATACAGTTTTCCTTCTATTAATAAACACTTTGATTGCTCCAGTGAAGTCAGCAGAGAGAAGAACTTCTGTGTTATCTGTCTTCACAATACCTGTAAAGCATGAAAAAAAGATATTACTTGACTTTAAAGGACTAGGAAGCCTGTTGCCACAATAGTACATGCTCATGACCCTGTTTCTATCTTTGGGAAAGATCCTCTTCCAACCATCTGTCTTTTGGATTTCTATAGAATTCTTACATTCTCTGGTACCTTTCTGCCTGACTTAAGCATACTTCCACTTAACTTTCTCTTAGCTGCTCCTTTCCTGTCTTAGGGATGTTACAGTCCCTTGGAGACTGAATGGCTAAATTCCTCCAAGGTAATCCAGGCCTCTAAGTCATCAATTGCTTCTATTTCAATCTTAGGATTGAAATTCTGGAAGAATGCTACCAGCTGGGCAATCTGCTCTTAAGAGGAGTCCCTAAGGTGATTGATAGGGCTGGCTGTAGCACAGACACACCGAAACTGCCATGAAATGAGTACGTTTGCTCTGGGAATGCTGACAGCTCTCTGCCCTTATGGTCTCTACTGAGTATCTCTGTAGCTATGCAGAATGGCCAAAATGCTTACCTTTTACATTTGCCAGCTGTATAATAACATTTGACAAATAAACTGTGTTAACTAACTTGATTATATATAGACTAAAAACTGGAGATGTAAGAAATTCTGATTACTTAGAGATAGAGGAATTTAAATTTTCATTGAAAAGTTGGTTATAAGTTGAGCAAGACACAATGTTTTCACTTAAGGTATGTTACTACCATCTTGTGAGCCACTGAACATTCCTGGACTATCTTAAAGGCAAGCAGTGCAGCTGTAGTAAAGGATTTAGAGATAAGAGAAAAGCAGGAGAGGAAAACGAAAAGTCTTTATTGAGACACAATTCTAGTGCCTGACAGTGCTGGAATCTCAGCACTAAGCATGCAAGGCAGGGGTTTGAGGAGGCCAGCCTCAATATGTAGTGAGTTCCAGGTAAGCTTGAGCTACAGAATGAGACTACTGTATTACACTGTCCCTAATTCTTGTTACATGCTGTAAACCACATCACCCCAACCTGGGGTGGGGGTTAATACAGGAAAGCTCAAACTGCCAATGTCAGGAAGAACGAGAGAGGGCCACCGGATGTGTTTTATGGTCCCATGCCCTGGGTTACTGCTTTAATCTTAGATAGACCTAGACAGGTACACATTTGGAAAGAATCCATTAAAGTTGCAATTCTTTCAAAAGAATCTAGAGTGTATGCAATCTTGTTAATGTGATATAGTTTTAAGAAGGCTTTTAAAAATATACTATACATTGTCTCCAAGTGGGCATTTAGTAAAAGCTTAATAATTATGATTTGTGTGGAAAGAAGTGCTAGGCTGGAAATCATCCTTGTATTCTTCAGAGAGAATAGCACATTAAGAAGATGGATAGTAAAAATGACATTATTGGGACACTAAATTGAAAGTGCTTAAGAACTTTTCAGCAATTCGTGTACTTTAAGAAGCTCCCTCTGAAGCCTGGTGTGGTGGTGCACACCTTTAATCCCAGCATTCAGGAAGGCAGATCTCTATGATGTCATCCTGGTCAACAAAGTGAGTTCCAGGACAGTCAGGGATACACAGAGAAACCCTGTCACGAAAGACAAAGACAAAAACAAAACAAAACAAAGCCCCCTCTGTGCACCTTATTTATTGCTGTGATTTTATGGCTCTCTAAAAGAGAACTCTCTATTGTGTGCAAAATGTTTAAGGAAGTATTCTATCACTGCTTTTCCTAATACAAGCTTATTTTCTCTAAAAACTGGTTTACATACACATGCTCTTAACCACATTCTTAAGGACAAGTACAGAACATTTTTATGATAGCTTCATACAATCATTCTTCCTTTTGACAGTTTCCTTTCACTTCCCCTTCTAAGCATTTTAAATACCTAAAATTGATGTGGGATTCCCCTCTGTATGCTATGAAAATGTTTTATTACCAATGGTTAATAAAGAAGTTGCTTTGGCCTATGGCAGGGCAGAATAGAACTAGATGGGGAAAACCAAACAAAAATATATAAAGAGAGAAGGCAGAGTCAAAGAGATGCCATGTAGCTGCTGAAAGGAGGAAGAAGCCAGAACCTTACCTGGTAAGCTACCACAGCCTCATGGTGATACACAGATTAATAGGAATGGGTTAATTTAAGATATAAGAGTTAGCTAGGAATACACCTAAGCTATTGGCTAAACAGTGCTTTAATTAATATAGTTTCTGTTTGATTATTCAGGTCTGGATGGCTGGGAAATGAACGAGCAGTCTCTGCTTACATGAAATTGATTATAGTACTTAGGAGGCATAGACAGGCAGATATCTGTGAAGTCAAGACCAGCCTGGTCTACAAAGTAAGCTCTAGGCCAGCCGGGGCTGCACAGTGAGAGCCTTCTCAAAACAAGTAAACAAATAACTAACTCCCAATTTTCCAAAATTCCTAGAGGAATTTAAAGGTGTAAAACTTTCAAGAAACATGTTACTGGAATGTTCAGAAATGGGTATCTAACAATTGTTATGCTGTTCACAAGAAATGTTCTTTATGTGCATGAAAATCTTACCACAGGGGGCTAGAAAAAACAGGACAAATAAAATATAGGCACCTACCAGTAGATGTGCTATCCAAAACTTCAGCATCTTCACTTTTACCAGTCCCTTCTAATTTTTCAGTTTGTATATCCAGGGATAACATCAAACTCGGGTTTGGAGCAAAGATGGCTGATGTAACAACTGCATTATGTGCTGGGAAAAATTATTTTAGGATAACTGAGAAATTTTATACTAAACATGAGGACAAAAAAACAAGAATATGAAAAAGATCTTTTAAAATATATGACTAATTTAAAACCCAGAAGTATTTTTTAAACAAACTATCTCATATAGGTTCTGTTTCCATATTTTTCAACTTTAGGCCAAGAAAATTCTTTTTTTGGTATAGAAAACTGAGTTTGCTATTGAAATACAATGAGTTATAATTGCTAAACTGAGAATATGTTTTGAAGATCAAGCTGTGCCTTGCTCCAAGTTGCTCCAAGTCTTGCTCTGGGTGGCTCCATCTTACAAAGCAGCATTTGACTCCGTTTTGAATAGAAATGCAGAGGCAGGATGACTTTACATCTCATTAGTACACACAGACACCATCACCCGTCCAGCACCAACTACAAGCACAGACTGATACCTTATTAAAGCTACAAACTCATCAAAGTAGATTAGAAGCGTATGACTACACGGGCCTATTAAAACTTTATCAGAGAAAAAAAATGGGCCCCAGAACTTAGTGAACACATCGAAAGGTGGGATACTCTCATCTGGACCCTATAAAAAGATAGAACCTATCACTTTAATGACAGTGGTTACAAATGCAGTGAACTGTTATCAGACAACCTGGTCTACGTCAGAAACAGAGAACTTCTAATTGTCCTGTGAGTTTAAGCTCAGCTCAGTCCCCCTGCTGGAATGTCCCACTTGAATTGCCTGCCTGCCACCTGTTTTTCAGTTCAGTATTTTCATAGTTTGGCTGTGGGTGGCTCTGCTGAGCTTCCAGAAGCTCTTCAGTTGTGTTCCTTCATGTCTTATCTAACTGCCTCAGTGACTCTCTTTGCATCTATCTGCCTCTGACTCAGGAAAGTTTCCTTGAACTCTGTGACCTCTTTAACCCTTTTGCACCCACTCTATAAGCTACCAATTACTGTATCATGTGCAATGTGTGATTTGAAATGTAATATTAGTAATTAAGATTGGAATGAAAGGGCCAGCGAGATGGCTCAGTTGGTAAAGGTTCTTGTGACACAAGCCTAGAGACCTGAGTTTGATCCTAAAACCCACAGGGGAAGGAGAGCACTGACTCCACAGAGCTGTTCTCTGGCCTCTAAACTTGCACAGTGTCGTGTGTGAAACTACACCTCCCACACTACCCCCACACAAGTAACAATTCTTAAGAATTGGGATAAAAGAGCCTGTGTTGGCCAAAGGCCAGCTATCAAAGAAAACTGGGACTTCTTGGGAAATTGCAGCCAACAAAACTGTTGTAACTTGTGAGTTTATTGTAATTCTATAAATTCTGACATAGTGGAGAGACATAAGTATGTCCATCTATGTTTCCAGCATAGTGCAGTCACAACAAATCTCTACTCCTTTATAATAAGGCACATACATATAAGTAAGCTGCATTTGCTTACCTTTAATACCTTCCCAGAAGTCATTACGATCTCTCCTGACTGAAGTAAACTTGCTTAGGTCATGGTAAGTACTCCAGATATAAACATATTTATCTTCTGAACCGCTAACGAGGTAAGTAAAGTCATGGCTATATTTGAGCAGGACAGGTCAAAAAATAAACAGAAAAAAAAATCAAGGTTTCCTTCTATCAGTGCTTCCTAATTTAAAATATCTAAAACAACACCTGAGGGAGATTGTTGAAAACTTGAGCCATCTCCTTATTCTGAAGATTCCGAAGGTGGTTTGATTCAGAGCCAGGCTTTTTTGGTGCTGTTGCTCATTCTACTTACTTGTTCTAGCACTGTTATAATGACTATACTATCTCTTGTGATAGCCAGGCTAATCTTTTCAGACACAGGGATGTAACCTGTTATGCAGTTTTTGAACATTATTAGTGCTGAGCACCCAACCCTGGGCTTCATCATGCTAACCATGATCAGCATTAGTATTTTAATCAAAGTCCTGATAACTGTGATGTTGATTAATTCACTCTAGGAGAACTAGTGACTTAAAGGATAGTTCATCAGTTGAATGGCTGGGTAATTACTAGGTACTTCAAGAAGAACTAATTTTTTAAGAAAAGTTGATAGCAGAATTTGAAAGAAGAAAAGCTAGGCAGGTAATCCTATTTCAGGAGAGCTCACAGATCCCAAATTAAGAACTGAAATAATAATGACAAGTAAAGGTATAATGACAAGGTACTTTAGGGTGATAAAATACTTTCTTAGCTCCTGCACCTAAAAGGATAAAGACAATATGTATGTACTGGTGGTGGGGAGTGGGTGCCTCTTAAAAGCTTACATGAAAGTTGAAAAGCAAATATTCTGGAACTAAGAATCTTCTAAGCTCTAATGTCTCTGACAACTATGATTTTTAGGCCAATTATTCAATGTTCTGGGTTTTGCTTTTTTATTTGCAAAAGAGGGGTAGTTTTCTTACCTATCATTCAGGTAGACAAAGTAAGCACTGTATGATGACAGTGTGTGATATGATTATAAAAACATATAGACTTAAAACCTTATATAATGAAAAGCAGGGAGTGAAGAAATGCCATACTTTTGGGAATTACCCAATGCCAATTTACCTGAAACTTGCTTTGATCTGGCTGCTGCTATTGACATAACCCTTATACTTCATGGACAGTGATAGGTCTCTGAGATCATATAGTCTGATTCTGGAGTCATTTGAGGTTACCAATATCTAAAAGCAAACCAAAAGCAAAGTTAAAAATATCATCTTTTGTTAGACGGTGGTGGCACACGCCTTTAATCCCAGCACTCGGGAGGCAGAGGTAGGAAGATCTCTGTGAGTTCGAGGCCAACCTGGTCTGTACAGTGAGTTCCAGGACTGGCTCCAAAGCTACAGAGAAACCCTGTCTTGAAAAACCAAAATAAAAATCATCTTTTAAGGGCGGTGGTGCACACTCCTTTAATACCAGATACTTTAATACCAATACTGTCAGAGGCAGGTGGATCTCTGTGAGTTCACGGCCAGCCTAGTCTGGTCTACAGCCAGGACAGCTAGGGCTAGACAGAGGAAATCCTGTTTTTTAAAAAAGTTTTTTTTTAAAAAATCACCTTTTAATATAGATTAAGTCATAACATCAAAAGGTGTTAAACACCAAACAAATAAACAGCAAAACTACAAACAGCAGTATTCCCCTATGTTATTGCTCAGATATTAAAACTATCTTTCAAGAATCAATACACAGTGTGGAGAGAGATGGTTTTGAATACTATAGTACCTTATTTTCTCCAGGTAAAGGTTCAATGCCAGTAATTTTTCTTCCAACCTTGTTGCGCCCTCTAGTAGATCGTACATGTATTTGTGTATGGTATTTCAAATGCTAAAACAAAATCATAAATTAAAAATATGAGAATTAGAAGAAACCTCAAGGATCATTTGATCTAAGTCTCAGATATTACCATTTTTGCCCTATTTTGCAGAAAAGGCAGTTAAAGGCCAGAGAGTAGAAATTACTTGTGTAAAACCACAAGGTTCTTACCTCTGTATCATAGAAAATACATCTACCATCATACGTCCCAATTACTGCATATTTGCCATTCTGACAGAAGTTGGCAGCCGTGATCAATTTTGTCTGACCATCTACTTCATTCCATAAAGCCACTTTTTTGTCAGGTATGTTCCATAGGCGGAGCTTTCCGTCTAATGATCCACTGAGAAAATACCTGTCATCCTAAAAAGGTGGTGAAAGAGAATGCTTTTATGTTCACATCAGGGAAAGTTCAGCCAATTAATAAAATAAAAGATTAGAAATAATAATCTAAAATGAAATCTTACTTGAGAAGTAATTATTATTGCTTTTTCTTGTGAAGGCTGGGAACTAGGGAGTCAAGTCAGGGCCTCATGCATGAAAACAAGTACTCTATCAGTGAAAGTACATTTACACCTAGTCACAAAGAACTAGTCTTCAAGCAAGCACCATTCTATGCGCTAAAAATGACAGCAATTAAACATGTCAGATTTCATGTTGGAGAAGCAGAATTCGAATCACTTTATCATATCCTTAAACTGTTTTTCCAAAGTATGGCTGTTAATAGAAATGTTTGAGTAAGCATCACATGAAACAACATTCTACAATCAATTAAGTTTAAGAAATTCTGGAGTGTAAAAACTTTATAGGATTCTCTGTTAACTTGTATTTTTGAATCTCCAAAAGGGGGATAAAGTGGGTAGTGGCTTTTTAATTTCCTTCACCCTGGATTTCTTTGGGTATGCTTTGGGAAACACTATCTTATGCCATACATATTTCAGGGACATGTGTAACATTGGGATACCAGGTTAACGCTAGTTACAAATTGAACCTGCGTTTTAGGAACTCTGATACTGAATTACAGACTAAGAGTTCTATATCTAGAGAAACTAACTCTATCCTAGGCATACAGCAATGTCAGCAGACATTTCTGATTGTCATAGTCTGATGTAGGGAAGGATGTTACCACTGTAAATCGAGGCCAGAAGTTGCACTAAACATCCTACAATAAATAGGGACATTCATCCCTCCCCATAACAATGCCAGTAGAGTCAAGGTTGAAAAGTCCTCTGTAAATGACACGTGATGGAGGAGGGTCATCTGTCTATATGTTACTTTCATTGGTTAATAAGGAAACTGCCTTGGCCCTTGAATAGGACAGAAAATTAGGTAGGTAGAGTAGACAGAACAGAATTGTGGGAGAAAGGAGGCAGAGTCAGGCAGACGTCTCAAGCAGATGCCATAGCTCTCCTCTCTGAGATGGACATAGGCTAAGATCCTTCCTGGTAAGACACCACCTCGTGGTGCTACACAGATTACTAAATATGGGCTAAAGCAAGATATGAGAATTAGCCAATAAGAGGCTGAAACTAATGGGCCAGACAGTGTTTAAAAGAATACAGTTTCCGTGTAATTATTTCAGGTAAAGCTAGCCGGGTGGCAGGAAGCAGCCTGCCGCTACCATCACAACAGACACTAGTTCTACCTCTCAGCTGGGCTAAATTCTGGTAATGTGATAATTACTTATTAGGGGCTAGGGAGATGGCTCAGTTGGTAAAGTGTGAGGACCTGAGTTTGGATCCCCAGCACCCACATACATGGCAATGGCACACATTAGTAACTTTAGTGCTGGGGGTCAGAGAAAGGTAGACCTCCTAGAATCCCTGGCCAACAAGACTGGCCAAATGGGTGAGCTCCAGATTAAGTGGAAACCCTTTCTCAAAAGATAATATGAGAAGGTAAACATACACAAAAGATAATATGAGGAGGTACCACCCCCACAAACACAAGGATTACTGATGGAGGAGTGTCTATGTGTTACTTTCATTATTAATAAAGATACTGCCTTGGCCCTTTAAGAGAACAGAAAATTAGGTAGGCGGAGTAGACAGAACAGAATGCTGGGTAGCAGGAGTGGGGAGACGCTTCAGGCAGTCTCCATAGTGAGTCACCATGATTCTCCTCTCCGAGATGGACACAGGTTAAGATCTCTCCTGGTAAGCCACACCTTGTGGTGCTACACGGATTACTAAATATGGGTTAAAGGAAGATGTGAGGATTAGCCAATAAGAGGCTACAGATAATGGGCCAGGCAGTGTTTAAAAGAATAGTTTCCGTGTAATTATTTTGGGTAAAGCTAGCCGGGTGGTGGGACACAGCCCGCTACTCCATTCTACAGATTGGCGCTCCAACGTGGTGACTAAATCCACTTAAAAACCTGAGAGGGCTTTAAATAAAGGAGAGAGAGAGAGAGAGTTTAACACAGCTTTTTGCTGTTTGCTAGGATGTACCGTAGAGAGATTTCCTGTTTCGGCAATAGTGGCATAGAAAAAGCTGAGTCATTTTAAAACGCGGCTTCCTGCACTGTGCCGCCAATGCAAACTCTGGCTTTAAAGCATTTCAATGGCTTTTATGGGACTGGATGCTTGTGTGCCCGCTTGGGATCAGAAAGAAAGTACTCTGAGACGGTGCCAATGGCTCACTGTTCCCCGCCTGCACCTGGGCAGATGGCGGAATCAGGCTTAGGCAGGTGGAAGAGCATGGCGGATTCTTGCCCCCATAGAGAGAGATGTTTCCAGGCTGCGCAGTGCTCTGCGTGTCAGATTTGGCTGTAACTTGGATGAAAAGAGTTTCTGTGCTGCACGCTCAGTCTCAGAATTAAAGTGCTGAGTGCGGCTCCTACCTGGCGGCCCCAGAGCTAGTAGAAAATGGTACATCCTCCATTTTGAAATTGGAGAGAGGTGGAGCCAACATCCAGAACAGCTCGCTGCTCTGCAGCCCAGAGCTGCAACTGATTCAGTCACAAGCGGCTCCGCCATGTTGGACTGGGCATGGCAAGCACACAACCTGTTTTTGACCTAGGAATGTCACAGCTTAGAGTCTTAAGTGCTTAGCAATGTAAAGGCGCAAATCAAACATGTTTCTCGACAGTAAAAAAATTACAGATTCACAATAGGACAGATTCAGACATAGAAGACCCCCATATGGGTCACAATGTTGGATGAATGTACGTAGGCTTGAGAGAGAGAGAAAAAATATAAAAAATAAAGTTAATGCCTTAAAAAGGGTAAAGTCTTTAAAGAGACAGAGTACAGATAGTTATAGATTAAAATAAGTAAAGTGATAGAGTAAAAATAAGCCATGTAAAAATGGAAAATTCACAGAGAGTCTGGATTATATATTTTGTTTTGTTTTCTTTGATTTTTTTTGACTGTAAAGGAACTAAGTACAGAGAGACATTTCATTATATGGGCTGCCAGGCTAGACCAGAATGGACATCTTAACGGTATGACTTCAGAACTTGGATCTAAGGATATCATGCTTTGGAAAAGAGTTTCTTCTTTTGTTTTCACAGAGGATGAGACCCTGTGGATTGCTTCTATTCCAATATGGTATGATAGACCACACCCTCCTGAAAGGTTGCTGTGAACACCCTCAAAAAATTACTTCACTCAACTGCCGACTGAGATGAACCTGGCACACAGGTTACATCATGAAAGATCTGATTAACAGCGCCCCCATTCAGCAGGAAGCAGTTTGGAGAGAAATAACTGCGCCCATATTCCCAAATATTGTTTATAAATGTTCTTTTACATTTAAAGGGGGAGATGATATAGATATGAATAATTTGCATTGGTATAGATTTTAAGGTCAATTTTGTTATATGTATATGTATTTCTGCTTTTGATTAAGGTATTGTAATTGTGTAGTTCATTTAAGAATGTAATGTATAATTAGGAAATATAGGTTAATGGATAATCATCAATAATAGTCAAGCTTGTAGTCATGTTAGTTAGATTTTCTAGATATATAGAGACATTTCAGTTAGATAGGCATTCTTCATATCTTTCAAAGGCTACAGAATATGGCATTTAAGATGCTTTAATAACTTAGGGTTTTCATGACAATGAGACACGTCTGCTCCTGGCAGCACCATATACTTCAAGAGGAAGATGGGCATTGAAGAGGCTCCTTATGGAGTTTGATAGCCATTTGGGCAAGAAACTGCTCTTGCCTGGACTGTTGCATAAACTGGACACAAAGAACCCGCAGAGAGAGGACTGCTGAACTTGCCTAAAGGTGAGATGGTCTTTTGGGGTTCCTGATTCATGAAAGAGTCTGCGAGACGTTCTGCAGGACACAGCAGAAAGTGACTGAACTGTCTTTGGAATTTCCTGCTTCATGGAAATATCTGCTGGATACTTATGGGCCTGTAGGCTGAAGATGGATGCCCCAACGGTACAAAGGAACTTTGGGTGACTGTCCAGGCAGCGAGTTGTCTCTCATTTCTAGAGTTTGAAAGCTGCATATTTCTTGTTTACTTAGGTAATATTATATCCTTCTGGAGTCTTTGATGGAGTTGAAGAATAAGGTAGTTATAGTTTTCCTTAGTTATGATAAAAGATAAAGTAGATTTAAATATTGTAACTGTAATTCTTGCTTGATAACTCTTTTGTTACATGTAATTTTACTATGTTAAAGTTAAAGCCTTTCTTTTTTTGTTTAAACAGAAAAAGGGGAAATGATGGAGGAGTGTCTATGTGTTACTTTCATTATTAATAAAGATACTGCCTTGGCCCTTTAAGAGAACAGAAAATTAGGTAGGCGGAGTAGACAGAACAGAATGCTGGGTAGCAGGAGTGGGGAGACGCTTCAGGCAGTCGCCATAGTGAGTCACCATGATTCTCCTCTCCAAGATGGACACAGGTTAAGATCTCTCCTGGTAAGCCACACCTCGTGGTGCTACACGGATTACTAAATATGGGTTAAAGGAAGATGTGAGGATTAGCCAATAAGAAGCTACAGATAATGGGCCAGGCAGTGTTTAAAAGAATACAGTTTCTGTGTAATTATTTCGGGTGTAAAGCTAGCCGGCGGCCGGGTGGCGGGACGCAGCCCCACTGCTTCCTTCTACAGATTACATATTGATAATCAGGACATTTTCTTTGTATTAGAAACTTAATTCACTGCTGAAGTCTCTCATGGATGCTGCCTAAACTACTCAAAAGGTTGAGGCAGGAAGATCACTTGAAACCAAGATTTTGATGTGTGCCAGAGCAACACAGTGAAACCTGATCTCAGAAACAGATCTAAATAAGAAACAAACAAGATTAAGACTAACAAGAGCTGGGGAGATAGCTTGTTAGGGTAAAGTGCTTGCTACCTAACCAGGAGGACTTGATTGTTGATCCCTAGCACCTACATAAAAGCTGGGTGTGGCAGTACACATCTGTAACCCCAGTGCTGGAGCAGGGGACAAGATAAGTAGACTCTGGAGAGTTTGCTGGCAAGCCAGTCTAGCCAGAACAACGACTCCATGTTCAGTGAAAGAGACGCTCTCACAAAAAATAAGGTAGGTTGGGAGACATGGCTCAGCAGTTAAGAGCACTGGCTGCTGTACCAGAGGACACAGGTGCAATTTCCAGCATCCATTTGGTGACTCACAAGCACCTATAACTCCAGTTCCGAATGACCTAACACCCTCTCTGGCTTTGGAGGGCACCTGACACACATGTGGTACATAGATAAACATATAAAATATCCATATCCATAAAACAACAAAAAATCATTTGTTATTAAAAATAAGGTAGAGTGTCACAGAGGAAGATAATTCAAGGTTGACTTTAGCCTCCACAAGTGAATACAATGGCAGGTATACCCCCATGTGCACATGTATACACACAAGTGCACACACATGCACGTAAGCATACACACATACAACACACACACAAAATATTCATTAACAATGCTTCAAGAGCCTAAATATTAATTTAGGATATCATACAATGAAATGTGCTTGCTACCTATTTCAGTCTTTTGTACTTTGTCCCCTTCCACAATTCTTACCTATTTACTTACCGTTACCATTTTATACCTATTGTTTCCTCCTTTTAGAGACAACGTCTTATCATATTAGGCCAGCCTGTCTTAAACAAGTGATCCTCCTGATTCAGTTTAAAGAGAGCTGGGATTACAGACATGCACTACCATTTTTAGCTGCTATTTTTCTATCTCTATCTCTAATATCTTCCATATGTAGTGTATACTGTATTTATAGTTCATGAGCTAATAAGGATTTGGGATAACTTTTTACTACTGTATTTAGAATATAATTCCCCACTTGTAATACAAATTATTAGAATATTTCTTTTCCAAGCACTGACTGATTGACAGGGTCTTCTTATGTATCCCGGAAAGTGAGTGTGAACTTCTGGCCCTTCAGTCACTACTTTCCCAGAACTGTGAGGACAGGCATGCATCACCACACCCAGTTTTTGTAGTACTTGCAACTAAACCCAGAGCTTCCTGCTTGCTAAACAAATACCTTACTAAGCTACATTCTCAGTCCCTTTCCACAGCTTTTGAGACACGGTCTCCCTAATCAGCTTTGGCTGTCTGAAAACTTACGCTATAGACTAGGCTGGCCTCAAACTCACAGGGATTCATGTATGTCAGCCTCCCAAGTGCAGGGACTGTGTTACAACACCCAGCTCCCTTCCCATTTTTAAAGCAAAATGTGACACTAATTTGCTTTCAGTTATGTGACCACTAATGATTCTTTTATCCTGTAGTCCTAACTGTTCTCCACAGAAATCAAATTCCTTCAACTCATGACAAAGAGTGAATGGTTACTTACTCTTGGATGGAAAGCGATGGCAGTGACAAAATCTATATGTTGAAAACAGCAAAGGCATTCTCTTCTAGAAATGTGCCATAACCTGACCGTTTTATCCATGGAAGAAGAAAGCAGGAAGTAGTTCTATGGAGAAAATGACATCAGCACTTTATTACTGTATATATTAAAACAATACTTATACAATACAATTTAACTAGAATCACAGTTTTATCTTCCAGTTTTTAGCTTTATATACTATGTTATTTGCTATATGCAGCATCACAAAGAAGATGACTATTTCAAGTCACTTGAAAAATGTATTATTTTCTCAAACTAGTATCTAGTGTATTTCACTGACTTTAAGATATTTCATCATTACCTGTTGTTACATTACTATGAATCTTATGATGTATGATAGGAAGTATGCCAGGTATAAACAGAGTATTAAGGAGTATTTTAGCTATTTTATTGTGCACATGTTCAAACTTAGCTATGAATATATGGTATCTACTTATTTGATTATTTTAGTTTAGCCATTCTTCACACCAAAAATGCGGGTGAATTCTAACTTACATAGATCTTAATTGTCACTTAAAATGTCTTCAAAAATATTACTCTGTAGTGCAGCAAGAAATGAAAAGTTATTGTGCTTCTGTCACACGCTAGGCAAGAAAATTAGAGAACAGAAACTGTCAAGTTTCTCAGAAGACATCATAGAATTTTCTGAGCTGGAAGAAGTAGGCTAACTGACTTGGGTATTGTATTTGACCAATTACCCTGGAACCAAACACCCACCCACAAAAAGCACACAGCTGGAAAAGTCCAATAACTTTTAAAACTCATCTCTTTAAAGGGCGGAACTATATATTACGTTGAACGAGGAAACTCAAAGGGACTCTAGTATTTTTTGAAATGTCTAAGACAATCAACAAATCAAGGTAGTAATAACATCTATCGAGTACATATAGTTGGCTAAAGGCTTTGTTCTTAGCACTATAGCGACTCTGTGAGGTAGGCAGATTCTTTTCATCCTTTGTGACAACTGAGAATAGTGGAGCATAGAAAAAGAACTCGCCTAAGATTACACAGCCTACAGATAGGGCTCAAGAGCAGGTGCTCTGCCTCTAGGTCTAGGCTGTGACCATGTTTTCCAGAGTGCAGAAAAGCACCAAAATGCTTTGTCATTTGCTCAAAGTAATTAAGAACACTCAATCTTTATATGTGTGACAGCTCATACTTGTAATTTTGAAGATGTGGAGGCAAAAGCATCAGGAATTCAAAGTTATCCTTAGCTACAGAGTAAGTTTTAGGATAGCCTGGCTACAAGAGACCTTGTCTTCAAAAAATCATAAAAAATAAGCAGAAAGACTAATTGCAAATATTTATTTGGCTATATAACTGTAATGAGCTACTCTATAAAACACATTTAAAATACCTATCTTTAAATAGATACTATACCTTATTACTAAAATAAAGCTTTGGAGCACACATGGTGGGAAAGAACTTGCAAGACTCTAGGATTGACCCTGAGCATTGAGAAACAAAGTGGAAAAAAGGAATAGAAATTTGGAATATCTATAATAGACTCTGGGGGTATCTAATACTTATTTTTACTTTCAAAGATAATCCAATTCCAGAAATGTTTTAGTGAACATATATAGTTTATATTCTAATTTTCTGTTGATTAATAGTACTAAACTTATGATCCAGTGCTCTTGAATACTAGCCTTCTTCAGAGCTGCAGGTGTAGCTCAGTAGCAGAGCGTACAATTAGCATTCAAATAAGCCAACCAAGCAACCAACCAAAACAACTCAAATGAAATTTGGCTTGATTCAGCTCTTACTTTAAGCATATGATATATGAATATATTCTTAAAATATTAAGTGCATGTGGTAAAGACATGCTAAATTTTATTCTACTATGCCAAGAATTTTTGTTCAATAAATTCTTACTAAATGAAATTAATTTCTTCTGTTGAGAATTCTCTGTTCAGTTCAGTTCCACTGAGATGGTGGGGCTGATCTAATGGGAGCTCACCAAGGCCAGCTGGACTGGGACTGAAAAAGCACGGGATAAAACTGGACTCCCTGAACATGGTGGACAATGAGGGCTGCTGAGAAGCCAAGGACAATGACACTGGATTTTGATCCTACTACCTATACTGGCTTTGGGGGGGGGGGCTAGCCTGTTTGGATGCGTACCTTTCTAGACCTGGATGGAGGGGGGAGAAACTTGGACTTCCCACAGGGCAGGGAACCCTTACTGCTCTTCGGACAGGAGAGGGAGGCGGAGTGGAGTGGGGAGGGGGAGGCAAATGGGAGGTGGGGAGGAGGCGGAAGTTTTTTAATAAAAAAAGAAATTAATTTCTTTAATCTTTTATGTGTATGAATGTTTTGTCTGCATGTATGGCTATATACCATGTATATATGTGGTGCTCAAAAAGGCCAGAAGAGGGTGTTGAGTCTTCTGGAACTGGAACATACAGTTGTGAGCCATCATATGAGTGCTGGGAATTGAAGCTAGGTTCTTGGGAAGATGAGCCAGTGCTATTAACTGCTGAGCTATCTCTCTAGCCCTGAAATCATTTCTTCAACTCATTGCTGAACTTTGAAGTCACATAAAGTATATTAAACTGAAATTCTGTATGTAACTAGACTTATAATACTTAGATGGATCAGGGAATGCAGTACTCTCATCTATACAATGAAAAGATCCTGCCAGGCGGTGATGGTGCAGCCCCTTAATCACAGCACTCGGAAGGTAGAAGCAGGAAGATCTCTGTGAGTTCGAGGTCAGCCTGGTCTACAAGAGCTAGTTCCAGGACAGGCTCCAAAGCTACAGAAAAACCTGTCTCGAAAAGCCAAAAAGATATTTCCTACATGGGAATTTTACTCTATGATACAAATTGTGTTAGTGGCTATAAAACAAGTATTTGAAAAATAGAAAACTCACTACAAACAGAGATTCTAATAGACACTGAAGAGAAATAACAGCAAAGTAAGATTTGGCTGCTATCCTTTAACAGATTAGACTCCTATTGTAAATAAGATCTAGAAATCTTTGGTGGCTTGAATGATAATAGACCCTACAGGATCATGTATTTGAATCTTGGTCCATAGTTGGAGGAACTGTTTGGGAAGGAGAAGGAGGTGTGACCTTGTTGGAGAAGGCTTGTCACTAAGGAGTAGACTTTCAGGTTTTAAAAGCCCAAGCCATTCCCAACTAATTCTCTCCTATCTCAATATGTTAACTCCCAGTTACTGCTCCAATGCCACGACTTCCTGCCTGCTGCCATGTTCCCTGTCATGATGATCATGGACTCGCCCTCTGAAATTGTAAGCAAGCCCCCAATTAAATGCTTTCTTTTATAAGATTCCTTGGTTATGGTGTCTCTTCACAGTAAAAGTAATTAAGACAGTAGCAGTTAGGTCTTTCCCAGTGAAAAGCACACTAATTTGTTACCTAATACCAAATGGTCAGTTCTGAAAACATAACATACAAGTAACATTATATTATATTGAGCTGGTTGTAGTTATATACTTAGCAAAACACAAACATACATACACAGAGAGAATGTAACAACAATAAAAGAAAAAAGAAACCATGACTTTGAAAAAGAGCAAGAAGCAGGTGGTACATGGGAGAGTTCAGAGGGAAGAAGGAAACAGGGAAATGATATAATCTGAAAAAATAAAAATCTGGTAAGACAGCTGAAGGAAGGATTCAACGAAACAAGTCAATACTCATTTTCATTGTCAGGAAAAGCTGACAGAAAAATGCTCCTTCAGGAAGAAGCAGCATCAAAAACACCCTGATTCATGATGAGTGGGAACCAGCCCAGTAAACGCATCTGGACATAAAACAAAAGTTAGATGCTGCCTAAGGAGCAACACCTAAGACTGGCTTCTGCCCTGCCCCAATGCATGTATGTACACACATTAATGTGAATAACTATGACAAGTTTTCAGTTTTATACCCTTATGAATAGTATTCATAATATCAAGAATCAGGAAGTCTCAGCTCACAAACTGGCACCAGTCATAAGTCAAGTATACAGACTGATACTAAATATATTTCATTGACGTACAACATTTGTAAAGAATGCAGGAAAGGAAGTATTTATGATTCTTAAATCTTTGCAATATATTCAGCATTTTCAATGTTTGTATGCTAGCTTCTGTAAGGTGATGAGCTGCTGTGACATGGGAATGGGGTGAGAGAGTACTGTTCTAAAGACAACCCCTACTCCATAGTGACGAGCCTGTCAGCATCTTCCTTAACTCATATACATCTCCTTTTTCAACTCCTTGAGAAACATCAGTGACCTCACCTGTTTTGATAACACAAATAGAGAACACACGCAAAATACTTAAATTTGGTGACCTTGCTGCCTAAGATCCTCTAACTGGCACATTCATAGATTGTAGGAAGTTAAGGCCTACCAGGCCAAAAGGAGCCAACCTAGAGTCTGCCTGAAGCTGTCAAAGGTCCTGTCTGTGCTTAGCCAATAAGGAGCAACCAAGCAGTGTTTCCTGAGTGCCTAGCAACAGGCGCTGTCAGAGGTCCTGATTTGCCTTGCCAATGAGAGATGAGCATGAGCTGTCAACGGTCAAGGGATCAGAAGGCCTGGGTGCTGGGAGGGTGTATAAGCTTTTCCTCACGGTTAAATAAATGTATCTGCTGTGAGCCTTCTACCTGACTCCTGGTGTCTGTGCCTGCTGACGTTGTGCCTTTTCACCCCCTCCCCCGAGGGAGACGTCAGGACTCAGCAATAATAGATAATGTTCTTATTTCTCTATTTTTAATTATAAGTGTGTAGGGGGTTATTTGAATGTTAAGTGTAGTTGCTCATGGAGAACAAAGATATTGTATCTCCTTGGAGCTGGGGTTATAGACAGTTGTAAACTGCCCCACGCAGATGTTGAGAACCAAACTTGGGTCCTCTTCATGAGGAACAGTACTCATTCTTAACTGCTGAGCCCTATCCCCAGCCCCATTTGCAGGTAGTATTAACTGGGCATTTACTGTGTGCTAAGTACTTTTTTGTTTGGTTTTGTTTTTTAAGATTTATTTTATGTGTATGGGTGTTTTGCCATTTGAATGTATGAGTACTGCATGCATATCTGGTGCCCATGGAGGCAATAAGAGGCTGTTGGATCCTTTAGAATTGGAGAAGCAGATGGTTTTGAGCCACCATGTGGGTGCTGGAAATGGAACCCAGGTACTCTGCAAAAACAGCAAGTGCTCTTAACTGCTAAGCCATCTCTCCAGCCCTATGTAAGTGCTTTATATTTACTCAGTTAATCTTTCCCTGCAACTCTGCAAAGAAGCTCCTTTTACTATGCTTATTTTGTAGGTGCAGTATAGTAAAGTTAAGGAAAGTGGCCAAAGATCCCACAACTACAAGGGAGCAAAGTAATTAGAATATGAACGCTGGGAGTCTGTCTCCAGAGTCGTGACCTTAATTTAGGTGGTTAAGAGAACAACAAATACGTTTTGAGTGAATCTGAAATACAGAATATCTAGTAGGCAATTGTTTTAGAAACTTGGTTTATTCTTTTAATTAAGACATAATTCCATTACTTCCCCCCTTTTCCTTTCCTCTCTCCAAAGCTCTCCCATGTTCCTTCCCCTCCTGTGCCCTCACTTACTCCCCCTTGAATTGAGGTCTTCTTTGACTATCATTATTAATTAGGGGAGAGGGAGAGGAAGGGACAGAGAGACAGAGACAACCTGCTGAGTCACTTTAGTGCTGCATCAAAATGCAATTAGGTAAGAGGAATAAATTCTAGTATTCTATAGTACAGGATGGTGTCTGTAATTTACAACAATTTATTGTAGATTTTATCAATAACTAGAAAAGAGGAGTTTGAAGGCACTAAATAGAAAATGGTAAATCTTTAAGGAGGTAGAGATATCAATTATCTGATTTTTAATAATTATTTTTATATACATATATTATACTTCATTAATATGCATAATTGTCATATGTCAATTAAAATACAAAAACTGTCTGACACAAACCTCTATTTCTATGTAAAAAAGTTCTTGGGCCATCGAGATGGCTCAGAGGTTAAAGATATTTGCTGTTAAGTCTTTTGATCTGAGTTTAATTGCTGGGACACACATGGTAGGCGAGAACTGACTCCCACTTGTCCTCTGGCTTCCATATGCACACCTTGGCACACAAGCACACACTTGTGTACACACAAGTGCACATACACAAATAAATAAATAAATGTAATTTTAAAGTTTGAAAAACACAACTTCAAAGTATTTCTTTAAAAGGGGCTCTGTTCCTCTTTGTGTTCATGTATGTACACGTATATGTGTATGTACATGCATGTGGAGGTCAGAGGATAACATTAGGTGTTGTTCCTCAGGTGCTGCAACTTATTTTATGAGACAGGGTCTTTTACTGGTCTTGAATTTTCCAAGCTGGTTAGGCTGACGAGAGAGAGAGAGAGAGAGAGAGAGAGAGAGAGAGAGAGAGAGAGAGAGAGAGAGAGAGGAGAGAGTAGAGAGAGAGGGGGGAGAAACAGGGGGGAGAGAGAGCTGTTTCTCTCCCTCTATCTCTCTCTCTCTCTCTCTCTCTCTCTCTCTATCTCTCTCTCTCGCTCTCGCTCTCCCTCTTGCCGCTTTAAAACAACAAGAACACCCAACAGGAATCAGCAATTCACAAATGGACTGACTCAAAGGTGGTGCATAGCATGGAATGTTGATGGAAGCCTATAATCCTGGTACTTAGCCAACAGAGGCAGGGGGCAAAGGCAGAGGTGGGAGGATCACAGTAAGTGTGAAGCTGACCTACGTCACAGAATGAGTGTTAGCCCACCCTCAGCTACAGAGACTCAGTCTCAAGGAAACGAACAAAGCGATAAACAGGTAAGCAAACGGAGTTCAGGTGCAGCTTGATTTAGTTTACCAAAATATACCATTAATATCTCTGTGCTACACAGGGTTTTTCTGACATAATTAAAATATATGTGTACCATTTGTATCTCTGGTATTATTGTTTAGTTAATACAGTTCATTTTTCTCAAGTCATGGTATTCAAATATTATTTTCTCTATTAAATTTTAATGTATTTAGATACTGATTACTGACAAAGTTTAAGGTAGAAAGCAAAATGCTAAGGTGAACAGGCAGTGGTGGCACACACCTTTAATCCTAGCCTCGGGAGGCAGAGGCAGGCAGATCTCTGTGAGTTCAGAGGCCAGCCTGGTCACAGTGAGTTCCAGGACTGGCTCCATAGCTACTGAGAAACCCAGTCTCAGAAAACCAAAGCAAAATATGCTAAGTAAGGTGTTTCATATTTAAACACCTTATTTAAAATTTGAGACACCTTGAATTTTCAGAAAACTATTGAGGTATTCAGTGGCAAAATTGTCCCTTTACTGCAGTTACACTATTACTCTATCGGAAAGAATCACAAAATGAACATTTAATGAAAAGTAAATAATTACATAAAGGTAGCAAGTTAACCTTAAAGCAGGCATAAAGATGAACCAGACTTGATCTTTGTAGCTAAAGTCATATCCATTTTGTGGATATGACTTTTGTGAAGTTATTTGGGTCTGGGCATCTGGGAAACGAATAAGCAGCCTCTGAATACAAAATGATGCCCACTGTCTAGGGCATGGATCCATATAAAACCTAAAAGAGCTTTAAAAAATGGCTTCTAGACCCACAAAAATGGAAGCCAAGCACAGCTTCTTGGTAGTATACAATGTATACAATGTTTTTCTGTACTTAAATAAAATAAACAAACTTAAATAAATAAATAAATAAATAAATATTTTTAAAAAAGAAAAGGTTTCCTGACTTAGCATTACCAGCAAAAACTGGTTGGCTTCTTGGTTCATGCTGGCAGCAGCGACAGACAGCTCTGGTTCTTTCAAGAGGTCATGAACTTAAATGGGGTTTGTGAGCAGCATGCTACTATTTGCTTAAAGGCAACATAGACCCACGGCACCTCTGGAGCTGTGGTGGTGAGCATGGTTTACATAGGTGGTGAACATGCCTCTGCCATGTTGGACTGGGCAGAGCAAACAAGCAGAACTGCAGAATTGGTCCTAGCCATACCCACTTAGCATTAAAAAATTCGTGATCCTAGAGAAGAAGATAATAAGAAGGTGAACCCAAAGAAAAACATATAGTTATCCTCCTGGATATTGGAAGTAGACAAGATTGCCGGGTAAAAATTGGGAACTTGGGGGTGGGGTGGGATGGGGGCAAGGGGAGATGGGGAGAGAAAAGTGTGAAGGGGAGGATAGGGAGAGCTTGGGGGAATGGATGGTTGGGATATAGGAAGGGTGGATATGGGAGCAGGAAAGCTTATACCCTAATTAAGGGAGCCATCTTAGGGTTGTCAAGAGACTTGACCCTAGAGGGGTTCCCAGGTATCCAGGGAGATGCCCCCAGCTAGTTCCTTGGGCAGCTGAGGAGAGGGAGCCGGAAAAGGCCAGATCCTATAGCCATACTGATGAATATCTTGCATATCACCAAAGAACCTTCACCTGGCGATGGATGGAGATAGAGACAGAGCCCCACATTGGAGCACCGGACTGAGCTCCCAAGGTCCTGATGAGGAGCAGAAGGAGGGAGAACATGAGAAAGAAAGTCAGTACCGTGAGGGGTGCGTTCACCCACTGAGACGGTGGGACAGAACTAACAGGAGATCACCAAGACCAGTTGGAATGGGATTGACGGAACATGCGACCAAACCGGACTCTCTGAATGTGGCTGATGGTGGAGGCTGACTGAGAAGCCAAGAACAATGGCGATGGGCTTGGACTCTACAAGGACCGGCTCTGTGTGAGCCTTGTCAGTTTGGTTGCTCACCTTCCTGGACCTGGGGGGAATTTGGAGGACCTTGGACTTAACATAGTATAGGGAACCCTGATGGCTCTTTGGCCTGGAGAGGGAGGGAGTGGGGGTATGGGTGGAGGGGAGGGGAGGGAAGGGGGAGAAGGAGGGGAGGAGATGGAAATTTTTAATAATAAAATAAGAAAAAAATAAAAAATAAAACAGAATCCAAAAAAGAAAGAAAATAAATAAATAAACTAATAATAAAAAGAAAAAAGCAAATGGCAAATAATACATAGATCTAAATAGTTAAGCAATATGAACACTTTAAATTCCTCTTTTTAGAACTCAGATTAGCTTATACATAACTTTCACAAAGTTGACAGCCTTCTAGTATAATAAGCATACAAATAAAACATTTTTAAATCCTAATGTCAAAGTCATACAGAATTAATGCATAATTCAAATAATAATTTCTTACTTTAGACCACGAAAGATCAAGGAGATCAGCAGTATGTCCTTTATATTTGCAAAATGGCCGCTGCCGAAATGGTGCATTTTTGTCATCTGGGTCTTCGTCAGTTCCGCTACATACCTAATTAGATAGAAAACAAACTTTAAAGCTGAGCTGTAGTGCTATCAAAACAAAAACTTCATACTTTTCCCACCCACCTGTTCTCTCATCAATTTGTATGATGCCCAATTGAAATTTCGAGCCACCCAAAGCAGACTCCCCTTTTTATGCTGATTTACTACTTACCACCTTTCTTTCTCTCCATGCAGTAACAAATTAGAATCATTTCTGTGGCGATTATACCCTGCTATCATAAGTCTTTCCTTTCTCTAAAAGAGCCCTTTCTTTGTTCTTTTTCTAGCATCTATTTCTTCAGGAGAAGTAGGGCCAGCTCAAGGGGTTGAGTCATGACTAGGCTAAACTAATTTAGAATTAGCTTTCTCCATTTCCCAAGGATGACTAGTTTAGCCACAGGGTGTGGTCAACAGAGCTCCCTTAAGAGACTTTCCCCTTTTTGCCTTTGAACATTGTTGTTTCCATGTGACATTTAATACAGTGGTTGCCTTTTTACGACCATAAGGCAGAAAAGGTCCAAGATAAAAGAGTAGAAAGCAGGAAACTGGTGGGACTGTGCCCCTGATGATACTACTGAGATAACTCACCACAAGAAACCTTACCTCTAGACTCACTTCCTCATTATTTAAGACAGTTTAGTTAGGTTTCTGCTATTTGACAGAGGTGTGTAGAAAATATGCTATACATGCATGTCAAAATTTAGTGCATGCTTTGTGTATCCATCATCTGAATGAATCCTAGCAACTCTTTGAAATAGATATTAACACTATAAAGACATTAAGAAAAAACCTTGTAGGTCCAAATAAACGTTAGAAGGTAACAAAGCAACCTGTGCACAAGAGAATCAAGGTAGAATAAAAGTGATCCGACTCCTTCTTTTATTGGTCTTTTGAGAAAGGGTTCTGCATATAGCCCTGGTTGTCCTGGAACTTCCTCTGTAGACCAGGCTGGCCTCGACCTAACAGAGATCCACTTGTCTCTGCTTCTCATGTGCTAGGATTAAAGGCAAGTGCCACCAACACCCAGCTGTTATCTAACTCTCCTTTCAACTGATTTAGAGCATGTAGTGTGAAAGAAAATATGGAGTGTCAGCTGAGAATTTCATGTTTAGGAAAGAGTGACTAGGATGAGGATGGAGACAAAAGTTCACAGAACTATAAAGATAAGACCATTTTGTGAAGGATCTCAATCTTGTAGGTCAAAAGACTTGGTGGTATAAAGCCATGGAGAATCAATATAGAATTCTGGAAAGGAAAAAGTAAATGATCTTACTGGAACTTTCAAAGAAAACTGAACAATGTCCAAAACTGTTTGGATGAAGCAAATGGAGGCAGGAAGAACAATAACTTAAAAGAATGAGGGCTTGGCTTAAAGTACAAGTCTTGAAAGATCTGAGCTGGGTTTCATTTGAAAGCTTCCTTCCTGAGGACTAACTTTCATAGTTTAGGGCAAGGCTATGCAAGCTGCCAAGAGAGACAAGCAATCTGAGAAGCCCAGAAACCACAACAATAAGTATTCTAAGACTGTAACAGTGGCAATCATATCCTGGCAATAACCAACAACTATAATTGGATTAAAGGCCTACTCAACAAGAGGGAATTCATGCTGCTATTAGAAACCTAGCTAACTACCTGGGACTAATGAGGTCATGGATCTTAGAAGAGAAACACTTTACTAAACCAGCATAATTTTTAGTTACATTCTTAATACTAACCCTTATACCTACAGATAAGTGTAACTCACAGCCTTCGCCAAAGAAGCTTCTATTTGCAATAGGCAGAGACCATTATAGAAAATCCTAACAGGTCCAAATGCAGAGAAAAACTGATCATACGGTGTATAGTCATGATGGCTATATCTACAACACAACTCCTACATCTAAGACTTAGGGAACCTGGACTTTGTTCCAAGCACCACATAATCCAGGCATGGTAGTAAATGCCTATAACCCCAAAAACTCAGAAGGTGATGGCAGGAGAATCAGCAGTGCAAGGTCATCTCTTAGCTACATAAAGTATGCAGTGTATAGCAAGTTTGAGGCCAGCCTAGGCTACAAAAAAAATTAAGTCAAAGTTTACCCTCATTATAAACAAAAATTTTTAATGTTGCTGTACAGTGGTGGTACACATCTTTAATCCCAGCACTCAGGAGGCAGACAGGCTAATCTTTGTGATATTGAGGCCAGCCTGGTCTACAGAGCTAGTTCTAGGACAGCTAGGGCTACACAAAGAAACCTTGTCTCAAAAAAAACCCAAGAAAAAATGTTCTAAATGTTGTCTAAGTGAATGATATACAAATCAGAGAGATAGCTATTAATTGTATTTTATATATGAGAACTTGATGAGTACAAACCAGGTATCCTGATTCTAAAAAAGCCAAAATAATACATTTTGCCCATTTAAAAAAAAAAAAGATCAGGTATGGTGTCACGTACCTTTAATCCTAGCACTGGAGAGGCAGAGGCAGGTTGACTCTCCATGAGTTCAAGGCCAGCACTGTTTACACAGCGAGTTTCGACCAACCAGGGCTACATAGTAAGACTGTCTCCCCACCAAAATAAAGGAATTTATTTATGCTTAAAAAAGACTTAGGGAACATCAAGGAGCAGAAAGATGTTAGAGCCAGAGGTCCAGGATGTCTGCTGTGAGACAGAAGCTTCATCCATGATACCTCTACTTTATGGCTCCCCAAACAAGATGTGAACAAAGACAACACCAAAAGACAAGCAATGAGGAAGTGGGAAATGTCATGGGACCCTACCACAGGACAAAGAACTATAG
Organism: Arvicola amphibius; assembly: GCF_903992535.2. Taxonomy (NCBI): domain Eukaryota; kingdom Metazoa; phylum Chordata; class Mammalia; order Rodentia; family Cricetidae; genus Arvicola; species Arvicola amphibius. Next base: position 112,175,402 of record NC_052065.1, read on the forward strand.
GCAACTAAAAGATAATGACAGAGGGAGAAATAGTCTTCTCTCAAGGGATAAGCCCCCTTAACTGCTTATACAATAACAAGTGTTCAGCACTGAATTCATGTAGACATAAGCAACACTAACCATACTTAGTAGGTTATATTAATTTATTTACCTGTGTGTGTATATGAGAAAGGGAGGGGGAGGGAGGGAACATAGGAGGGAGAGCGGGGAGAAAACAAGAGGCCAGGAATTTGAAAGGAAGCAATGTATGTGTGTGCGTGTGTGTATGGGGAGTTGGAAGAAGGAAAAGGAATGGGGGTAAATAATGCAATTACATTTTAATAATAAAAATCATCAAAGTAATAAAATCTAGGGAAAATGAGGGCTTGAACTAGAACAGTAGCCATGGGGTAGAAAATAAGCAATGACATTATTTCTCTATACTGGAATGTGATTTGTGAGTGCTAGGGATGGAATCCAGGGTCTCGTGCATGCTGGACAAGGGTTCTTAATACTAGACTATAACTCCAGCTCCACAGAGAAACTTAAAAGTTTATAAAAACATCTTCACAGGAACCATGCAGGCAAACCAGAACATTGAGCTCTGGGCTTTTTACCAACCAGTTCTAGATAACAACTTCTTCCCCAAATTTTACTACCAGACTAGTGAGCCCCAATAAAAGATATAACTAACATTAATAGTCTTGCCCTATTACATAAAAGTCAAATTCTTGCTTAATAACTATTTTTCATTAACTTCTAAGCACATTTCCCCTAACAGTGATTCCAGGTCTCTTTAATTTTTTTAAACAGATTTGTTTTATTTTACGTGTATGAGTGTTTTGCATACATACATGTATGATGTATATGTATGTGTGTATGTATGTATGTATGTATGTACGTATGTATGTATACCAAGTGTATGCCTGATGCCTTGGCAGTCAGAAGAGGGTGTTAGGTCCCATGGCACTGGAGTCTGCATGGTTGTAAGCCACTGTGCCAGTGCAGAAAACTGAATCTAGGTCCTCTGCAAGAGTGACAAGTATTCCTAACCATCTGCCCAGGCCCCTGGCCCCTAACCACCACCAGATTTCATTTTTTAAACAAGCATTTTCTCTCACTGACTTTTTTTGTGCTGGAGAGCTAATCTAGACCATTGCACTCTACCTCCAGTCCTCAGGTCTCTCAATATTTTTAATAAACTTTTTTATGGTTCTTCTATGTAGCTGTCCTGGAACTCACTCTGTAGACCAGGATGGACTCAAACTCATATCTGCCTGCCTCTGCCTCCTGAGTGCTGGGATTAAAGGTTAAAGGTATGTGCCACCACACCAGCTCTATTTTTAATCATTTTATGCATGAGAAAAGTTTTCATGATGTGAAACTTTCTATTTGTGGCATCATATTGATGCTCAAAATGTTTTAGATTTCAGATTAGGTATGTTTGACTTGTTTATAGATTATTGGAAAATGACTTTTTTGGGCTGGAGTGATGTCTCAGAGGTTAAGAGCACTGGCTACCCTTCCAGAAGATCCAAGTTTGACTTTCAGCATTCACATATTCTTGTAATGGTCTATACACATACCTCGGTTACTTAATTCTCCCCCTTGCCCACTGGCTCCAGTTACCCAGGCCTGGATGCTATTTCTTGAACACAGTAGAACTGCCTTGCGGTTATTATTATATTCACTTCTAGGTACAAATAGAATCACTTCCTTACCACTTTCAGATTTTGCACATATGACAAGCCAGGTGGTGGTGGTGCATGTCTTTAATCCCAGCACTAGGGAGGCAGAGGCAGGTGGATCTCTGGCCTACAAAGCATGTTGCAGTTACATAGAGAAATCCTTTCTCAAAAACAAAAGAATTAATTTGGACTCTTATTTTATGCCATTCATAAAAATCAATTAGAATGGATTAAAGAATTGACTGTAAAGCCTACACAGTAAAACTCCTGGAAAAACAAGGAAAACTTTTCTCGGCATTGGATCTGACAATGATTTATTAGATATGCTGCCAAAAATTCTGCAAAAGGTAAATGAGACCTGGGAGACTGCAGTCGCTCTCTTCTATTCGCAGCTTTGCATTCTGTAATTTTGGTTATTTATTTCGACTCTTTCAAGAGATAGACAGAACACTCATGTCATTTTATTACAGAACAGTACTTTAACTGTTCTGTTTCATTATGTCTTACTAAATCTTTTATATCTACATTTATAAATTAAACCCATCATAGGTTTACATATAAAAGGAAAACATTGCATGTGTATGGTTTTATTATACCCACAGTTTTAAGTATCCACTGAAAGGTTTAGACCACCTCTCCCAAAAAAAGAGGCTTCAAAATCAAAAGCAAAAAGTAAATCCCAATACCTACAGGCAGGTGGAACTCTATGAGCTCAAGGCCAGCTTGGTCCACAAAGCAAGGACCAGGACAGCCAGGCCTACAAAACTCTGTCTTGAAAACTAAAAAAGAAAACAACCAACCACATGAAATAGCAGCTATAAAAATAGAAGAAACTATGTGTCATCAAAATATCTGATACAGTTTTATATGCAAATATATAAGGAACTCTACAGCTGGACAGTAAAAAAGCTAAACTAAAATCAAATCAGGTAACTCAATTAGAAATGGTCCAAAGGTCCAATGTTGTAGTGTTGAGCAGCAGGCTGCATTCCCGCTACCCCGCTCCCAGCTGCCTCATAGCTTATGCCCCGAAATAACAACACACAAACTGTATTCATTTAAACACTGCCTGGCCCATTAGTTTCAGCCTCTTACTCACATCTTGACTAACCCATATCGAATAATCTGTGTAACACCACGAGTGGTGTCTTACCGGGAAAGATTCAGCATGTCTGACCTGGTGGCTGGCTTCATGGCGTCTGTCTCAGAGAGGAGAGGCATGGCATCTTCCCCAGAGAGGTGAGGCATGGCGATTGCCTGAGGCATCTGCCTGAGCCATCTACCTCACTTCCTTCTTCCTGTTCTGTCTACTCCACCCACCTATGTTCTAACCTATGAGACCAAGCAGTTTCTTTATTAATTAACCAATGAAATCATCAGATAGAAGACACACCTAGATCACAATGTGGCTCAGAGTTAGAGCAGTTTCCTAGCATGCTGAAAATCCTAAGTACCACTCCCAGCATACATGTGCATGCGCAAGCACACACACACATACAAGAGAGGGAGAAAAAAAGGACCTGATAGGCATACTCCAAAGAAAATATTTGAATGGAGAACAGGTATACACAAAGGCATTGGACATCATTAACCATTAGAGTGATTTGATTGGTACCATTGCAAGTAAAAAAAATGCTATGATGTATTGCCCTACAGTTGTCATAATGACTATCATAAAATATACAGCTACAAACCCTGCAATCTACAATGGTGACCTGCCTTCATGATCTGATGGTGCAATAAAGGCACAAATGTAGCAGGAGTAGCCAATCTGATTGAGTCTCACCCAATATAAAAACCACACTTAAGGGAAGGCCCCATGCCCAGAAGTAGACAGCCAATACAAAATGAACTCAATGGTACTTTTGGAATTTTTGTCTTACATTTTTTTTACATTACTAGTCTTTTGTTTATATACTGTGGTTTCAGGTTCGGTGTTTTTATGGTTTTTGTTTGTGTTTATATGTGTTTCTTATGCTTTTAAAAATTCTTTTTTTAAAAAATCACCTGTGAGAGAGAGAGAGAGAGAGAGAGAGAGAGAGAGAGAGAGAGCGAGAGAGAGAGAGCATCTAGAGATGGATGGGGGAGTAGGAAGGATCTGGGAGGCGTTGAGGGAGGGGAAATTGTTATCAGAATATATTATATGAAAATACTATCTTAATAGAAATAGTAAATAGTAAACCTGACAAGAATTTGGGGGAAAATGTAACTCTAGGAACTGCTGGTGGGAATGTGGATCGGTTCAGCCACCAGGAAAGGCGGTATTGAGATTCCTCAGAAAATTAAAAATAGAGCTTTTACATGATTCATTAATCTCATTTCCTGGTGTAAATCCAGAGGAATTAAAGTCGGGATCTAAAAGATTTGCACTATCATATTCACTGCAGCCAATGACGGAGGAATAGATAAAGTAAATGTGGCTTATACACATCATGGAATACTATTTATCCTAAAAGGAAAATGCTGCCATTCATGATAACAAGAATGAGCTTAGAAGATAAGTAAAATAAGCTATACACAGAAGGGTAAATACTATATTGTTGTCACATAAACGATTAATGTAACATAACATAGTTCCATTCACAGAAGCAGAATATGGGGGCTGCCAGGGATCAGGGGAAAGATGAAGCAGGTATTATTACTCAAAGCATATCAAGTTTTAGTTATACAAAATTAGTAAGTACTAGAGAGCACAGAACAATGATTATAGTTAATAATACATATTATAGACTTAAAATTAAAAATAAGTCCAAAAATTATCATAAAAATTAATAAATAAGGGGAATGAAGAAACAACTGGAGTTGATGGGTAGAGATTTTTGGCATTCACTGTGTTTATGCTTCCATAGTTGTACATTTATTGCCAAACTCATCAAATTATGTATGTTAAGCACATATAGCCTTTTACATGTCATAACACAATAAAGTATCTTTAAAACTTTTTTATTACATTTGTTATTTGTGTATGTGTATGAGTATATGCAAGTCAGAGTACAACTCATAAAAGTTCGTTCTCTCTTTCTATTATGTGGATCCTGGGAATCCAATGCAGGTCAGAAGGCTTAGTGGCATGCACCTTTACCTATTGATGGTCCTCAATAATATGTTGTATAAAATTCTATTCTTTCATTTAATCTTCATAACATAGCTTTGTCTTCTTTCTTTGTTTATTATTTCTCCAGTTATTTAAATAATGATTAAAATGTTTTAGGAACTCAATAATAAATATTTTTGGACTGAATGAAGACAAGTACCAGATATCAAAATGGCAACTAGTGTTGCATAATTCTTAAGAGCAACAGGTTATAGAGGTAGAGGTGGAGACCAATTCTGATGCTATATTTATCAACTGTGAAACTGTTACTTAGTATTTCAAAGCTTTTTCTTTATCTATAAATTAGAGATATTAACAGTAATAAAGTATATATTTATAAAATGTTGTATACACAAATGTCACAAAATTTCTCAATTCCTTCTAGCTCTCTTTATTCAAGTTTTAGATTCTGATCTATGACTCCCCAATATTTCAATGATCTATTCCCCTCCAAATTTTAAGTAGCCGTTAAGTGTTATTAATACTCATTGACATTCCACCAATTAAGTATACTGAACAAAAATCTACCCAAGAAAAACACTAGTTTCTAGGTTAAAAAAAGCATTCTTACAATTTATAACATTAAGAAGAAACTTTACACAGAACATTACACTCTTGTCCAACTGCGGATTCTTAGAAAAACCCAGAATGCTAAAAGTCCATGCTAAAGCCAACACTTTTTTAAACATTTAGTTTTTAAACATTTAGACAACAGGGCAACTAAACATGTACCTCCCTTTCACTTCCTGAGCTACTTTTGGGAATCAAGAGACACATCCTAGGAGTCACATTCTAGGTTTGGGATGAGTGGCCTTGGCTCAGCAGTGTCTGCCCAACTGTACAGAAGATTCTTTTATGCTCTGCTTCACATGATGATACAGCATGTGAAAGCACTTCAAAAGGGCTAAGACACCCAACCATGAGCAGACCAAATGCATAGGAAAATGATCTCTACTGTGCTTATTGTGCTCCACTGTATCTAATTAGGTTCAAAAATAATTCCAGACAACAAACCCCAAAAGACATGAGACAGAGCCTCTCTCAGCTGTTTTGAGAAAGAATGAGAGAAGTCAAAGCAATTTCAAATGACCTTTTCCTGAAAATGACAGACTACTCAATTGTTTCAGAAGAAAAAATTAAATAGTATAAGACAAATGACTAACTTTTCTATTAAAGAAGTTTAATAGTTCTCATTTATAATATTTTATACTCCATTAACATTGTAATTACACTTAGAGATCGGGGTGGGGAGGTTAGACAGAAGTAGTTATGAATCTATAAGCTGCTAAGCATATACAAGACAGTCTTATTCAGTAGTTTGTCTTTCAAAAGCAATAAATACTTAGAGGCTTTATAGTAAATTAAACTAATAAACAAACCCTTTTCCCCAAAGCAGTTAAAATTGTCACTATGCATTAGTGAGTGAAGGTTTTAGAGAAAAAGTGGCCCATGTAGAATGAGCATAGTTTGAATGGAAAGAAGGGAGACTAGAAGCATTCAGATAAGGGAAGAACTTCGAATAAAAGCACAGAAGCAGGACTTCAATGCTGACTGCACACCTACTATAGTCAGCATGGAATAAGATGTCAAGGATTAGTTCAAAGCCTAAACAGAAGGAAGTATGGTAAGCAATATATAAAACTACACACGACATATTATCGAAGCACACTGAGTAATAATTCTGCCTGCTGGATTTAGGGAAACTAATAAGAGAACATAAGCCATTTAAACTGAATTCAGATAGGGTATTCTGGACAAAGTAAATACATGGGAAAAGATACCATTGTGAAAGAATATTTAGGACAGATCAGCATGGGAAGTAGAACTTGCAGACACTAGAGTATTAAAACTGAGTTAGAAAGGCAATATGATGCAATATTAATAAGTATCTTTTTCCTGGGGGCAATAAAAATACAGAAAAATTTAACTATAATTAAACTATAAAATTAATATTTTTAAAAATATTAAACCTGGATTAAAGTAAAATGATTATATTTTATTTACGTATGCATCATTAGGTTGGTACCTTGAATAATATTATTCACCATTTGACAGTCCTGAAACTTGATGATTTTTCACTTGGGAATATAAATAGAAGAAACACTTGAAACACTTCTAATATTATGTGTTAACTTTAATTAAACACCTTGACAAAATTTATAATAGAAAAATATCTTAGGGCATCAAATAAATCATAGAATTTAACAAAAGTAGCCATAAAACTTGAACATACCCCTATGTCTGTGTCAGACTTTGATGAACTTAGACTTTCCTGAGATGGTGATGGTGACACACGGCCTAAAAGCAGCATAGGAATTGTTAAAAAAAATATACGTATATAAGCTAATCTACCAACAAAAATATTCTGAAATAATAACAGTCATAAAATAGAATACCCTGGAAAAACACATTTTCTAAATGTGAACTATAACCTACATGTTTGTCTTTATCATTTTTATCAATTTTAATAAAACATCTATAACAGTTCCCTAAATTAGTAAACAAAATATCATCTAATCTTCATTATTCATAGTGAATACATTTTTATTAATTACAAAAAGCAGCAAGGGGAAACAGCAAAAAACCAATAAAAGGTCTGAGCTGAGGTCAGGCTTCAAAGGTAACTGCAATTGTCTTTTGGTAGAACAAGAAATGTCCATGTAGAACAAGAAAAGTTCACTCACTCTACAAGTAACCCATTTTAACTTTGGTCACATCATCATCTTCAATTATGTATTATGACATACATTAAGGAAATTCACAATGGTTTTCTAAAGAATGTAGGGTCCCCAGGACTGGTGGCACAGCCCCATTAACTCAGATACTCATGAGGTTGAGGCAAGATCTTATGTTCAAAGCCTACCTAAGCTACAAAGAGAGTTCAAGGCCAGACTGGGCGTCACAGTGATACTGTAATTTCTTAGAGTGAGAGACAGATTGTATAGAGATTAATCATAGATGACTGGTATACTGTGTTCTTTAAACTGGTATTGCACTCTATATTCTCATCAATGGTTAACTCTATTTTCTTTTCTCTCATTTCTTAACTTCTTATTTTCAACCTTAGATGATTAGGAAAGAGATGATTTGTGGATAAAGTTAGTTACATTAAAAATTATATGAAAGTTGGGCCAGGCGGTGGTAGCATACACCTTTAATCCAGCACTTGGGAGGTAGAGGCAGGCAGATCTCTGGGAGTTTGAAGCCAACCGGATCTACAAGAGCTAGTTCCAGACAGCTAGGACTGTTACACAGAGAAACCATGTCTCAAAAAACCAATATATATATATATATGAAAGTTAGCTCATACAATTAGAGTCCCTACTTAATTAAATTTTTCATACATTCTTAAAACATCACATAACAAGAACATTTTATTTAGTGACAGTGTTTACATATATTCATAATATTCTGAGGTTAGTTTTTTTGTTGCCAGTTAACAGTTTTTCATATATCCACTAATTTCATATATCTACAAACTTAATTATTCTTCATGGCTTAATTTTCTTAATCTTTTTTTACCTAGTGGGTATATGTAGTATTTTTATTATTTCTCCAGTTTAATTCAATCTTTCATTTTAATTTAGGATAGAAGTGAAGGTTGCCAAGGGAAACCAAGTAATTTCTAAGTGTTCAATAAAACTACATATTTATATGAGAAGGTATAAATCAAAAGCTATGTGGTATTCTTTTCATTAGGTCTAGAGATTTTTGCTATTGCTGTTTACCTTATTTTTATTTAGTTTTGAAACAGTCTTGCTATATAAGCCATATCAGCCTTAAATTCTTGACCAACTTGCCTCAGTCCTTCAAAGAGTCAAGATTATAGGTGTACAACACAATATGATGTAAATGCTGGCTATTATGATAAGTAGTGGGTCTTACAAATCACTGACCAGTTAAAGAGAGCAATAAATTGAATATTCCTTATAAGATTTTGGAACTTGTTGGATTTTTAAATAATTGCATGGTTTTTAAAAGTTCAGCATCCCTAATCTGAAAACAATGAAACCTGAAATTCTCTAAATTTAGAAACCTTTGAGCACTTTCCCAACATTTCATGAGTTTCAGACTACAAAGAATCTTTAGTTTGAGAACTGAGGATGCTCAACAAATGCTATACCTAAAACGCCAAAAAACAGAGATTTACTTAGATATTTAAAGAAATGAAAAATACCTTCAGTATTGTATTTCATTCGCATATTGTTGAAATAGTCAAAAGCATTTTTTAAAGCCCATATCCTCACTATATTGTCTTGTCCAGCTGAGGCAAGTAATCGGCCACAGTGAGAAAATTTCATTGTCCAAACAGCTCCCTATGAAAACAGAAGGTTCAAAATGACTTTACAAGCTTAAGAGACATTCCTTAACCCAACCTTTAAAGTTCTACGGCATTATATATAGTAAGATAACACTAACTTTCTTAACATGTATTATAGCCACTTGTGCAACAGTGCAACCAGAAAGGGAAGCTTTCAAAAGAAAGGTCTGTTAGGATCATTAACATTTCCTATAGTTTAACCTAACAAATTAAAAACCCCAAACTATGTTCACATATTAATAAAAATGAGGGGTATTTTTTGTTGCATATACACGTGTGTGTGTGTGTGTGTGTGTGTGTGTGTGTGTGTGTGTGTACCTAAGTGTAGAGGTCAGAGAGTAACCTCATGTGCCATTTATGAGAGTCTCTATGTAGTTAGAAGCACAAACCACAGTTTGGAAACCCCAGTCTCTTAGCAGGTCTGAAAAGAATAAGGCCTAACCTACCTTAGCTGCCCATAGCATAGTGCCCATATCATGAGACACTTCAAAGGACCTAAACGGTTTGGTCTTATTCTGCTTTTCTCTCTACAGTACATGACTAGACTGTCTATAGAAACTGAAATCATTTGATATGTATATGATCAGAAAAGTGTTAAAGAATAGGAGTCTTTAGTAGGAAGGGTCAAATCCTATTCCATTAAATATGGTTATAACACAGACTTAGGTATATTAAAAACATTAGCTGCCTATGGATTCTTTATCTAAGTTAGAAGCAAGTTAATTAACTTAAATAGCATTTATTTCTATAAAAGTCAAATACAGTAAAAAATCATTTGGATCCCAATATCATGGGCTTTTTACTTATTATTATTATTTATTATTATTATTATTTTGTTTTTTGAGACAGGGTTTCTCTGTGCAGCCCTAGCTATCCTGGAACTAGCTCTTGTAGACCAGGCTGGCCTCAAACTCACAGAGATCCACCTGCCTTTGCTTCCTGAGTGCTGGGATTAGAGGTGTGCACCACTACCACCCAGTGGGGCTTTTTACTTAAGTAGGAAATAAAGGTGGACTCAATATAAGTATAAAAAATTTTAGTAAGTTCCAAAATGAAACCACAGTAAAATTTAAAACATTGATGCATAGTTTAATAGCACAAGAATTTAATTTCAATGTGGCCACTGCTTATAGTCGCTTTGTACTTAGGGCAACACAGGCTTTATTTGATTCCTTGATCAAAGGCACAGCCTAGTTTACCTATGTTTGAGTTTAACTGCTATAGTCCTTACGTTCCTAGATTTGCAGACACTATCTACAATCAAATCTGAGGATTTCCGTCTACATTGTTAGGCTTGAATTTTTTTCTTTGCAGTATTAGGGATCAGAGCAGAGCCTCATGTATATGAAGGAAACACTCTACCACAAAACTACATCCCCAGTATGGTACTTTTGAAATCTTAAAGAATGTAAACCTCTAACTATCTCTAGGTTGGCTGAATATTTTACTGTGGAAAACACAGTAGGATTCTGAATACTTTTTACCAAAGTGCTAGGAATTGAAAGCAGGGCTTTATGTATGCTATTCAAAATCTCTAAGTATTCATATTTATTTAAATTGTGGTTGGAAATATTTAAAATATTTTTACAAGTGACAGACTATTTTCTAATTTAAGTGCTGCAAAGGTTGGTCTCTCTGCATAGTTTTCTCAATAATACAGCCTAGAGATTATTTATTGCAAACCTTTTTTATTTTGAGATTGGGTTGCCTTATGTAGCACAGGCTGGCCTTGATCTCATCATCCTCCTGCCTCAGCCTTTTGTGTGCCGGGATTATAGGCCCAAGAAACTACATTCAGCCTAAAACATTATTCCTTAAACAATATTCAGAGACAAACACTGCACTATCTATTAATTTAAATAAATTAATATAAATTTAGCGTTCTTGAGTTGAATTAGCAGAAGTATATACATTGGTAAAGATAAGTTAAATAGAAGCCTCAAAAATACCCTAGCAGTCATGAAAAATGAAATAGTTGCTTACCATATGTTCACCACTAAGATCTTGCACCACTTTGATCTGATCAAAATCATAAGGTCCTTTGAAACCATGTGCTGCCTTGAATTTAACTGGCCTTGTATATGGCATTCCTTCATCATCACTTGATGAAGGGTCATCTTGATCAGTATGAAACACTGACGAGAAAAGCAACAAAATTCAATGGTTAATATATATCTAGTTATAATTATATTTTCAAATATATTGATCATCAAGTATACTTTTAGTAAATAGAGAAGCAAAATTTGTCTATTACTATATAACATATTGGTTGAGAAAATGGAGACTGATGTTACATTGGTTGAATTTATATCCAGCAGTTACTTATAATCTGCATGACTATGGAGAAGTTACTCAACCTTTCTATACCTCTCAGTTTTCTCACCTATAAAATGAGGATAATGATGATACTCACTTCATTGAGTTATGAGATTAAATTAATTACAATGTAGGTTAATTCTAAGAAGATTATCTGGCATTGTGTGAGTACTAAGTGCACTTATTAATAAAAACAAATGAGTAGAATAATAAAGGCACAGTGGGCTACGGTCTCTGCAAATTAAGAAAATCTCATTTTACATTATTTATTGTGTGCACATGTGCATGCCATGAAGTGCATATGGAGTCAATTCTGTCCTTCTACCAAACAGATTACAGGAATTGAATTCTGGTTGTTGGGCTTGGCAGCAAGCTCCTTTACCCAAGCACATGCCACAAGAGTAGAGATCAGAGGACTTTTTTGGGGGAGAGTGGTTCTAGCCTTATGCCTTCTTTGAAGCAGGGTTTCTATTGTTTTCCTCTGCTGCTGTGCGACATGCTGCAGACTAGTTGGCCTGTCACCTTGAGGGCAATTCTCTCTATATATTCTATGTCATCATAAAATGTTGGCATGACAGAAGCATACTATAGCATCTAGCTTCTAACTGAGTTCCAAAGAACTCCATTGGCTTGCATGGCAAAATTGCTTTTATCCAATGAAATAATTACCTGGTCCCAAGTTTACCTCATTATAAAATAACTTTAAAAGTCTATTTATTTTTATGGGTATGAGTGTTTTGCCTCCACGAATGTCTATGTACTATGTGTGTGCCTGGTGCCCATGGAGGCCAGAAGTGGCCTGAAACAATCCCCTGAAGGAGTTACAGACAGTTCTAGTTTGCCATGAGAGTACTGGGAAATTAAGGATGGATTCTCTGGTGCTCTTAACCACTAAGCCATTTCTCCAACCCTTTAAAAATATTTTTAAAGGCCAAAAAGTTTGACAAAGCCACTTTACACTTAATCATTGTACCATAAATCTTCAAAGTTGTTATAATCACAAAATACTGAACCAATTCATACTTAAAAGTATACATTTATCTTTCTTCATATTTATAAAATTAAGGGAGACGCTGGTGATTTATTGAAATACTAAGATATTGGCTATAAAAGTTTATTATGTTCATTGATATAGAGTGCCTTTTATAAATGTTGAGCTAAATTTAGAAAATACACATTAATGGAGGGTTGCAATATCCTTATGTTACTGACCTTCATCTCTTACACTTTTAACCTTATTTATAGCACGTTCACCATATTCCTCAGCAAGATGCTTTGCTCTCTTTACTGATTTTCCAAGGAATTTCTTTAGTTGAGTCCTGAAGAAAAACACACAAAAATGTAGTGACACAATTGTGCAAGGTGAACTATCCACAAACTTAAGATGTATCATTTAAAACATTAAATGTAGGTATTCAAGTTCTTGGATTCCTTGTTTTTTTTAATTTACTTAATTTGTGTACATTGGTGTTTTGCCTGCAGTTATGTCTATGAGTTATAGACAGCTGTGAGCTACCATGTGGGTTCTAGGAATTGAATGTGAGTCCTCTGAAAGAACAGCCCCATCAGATTCCTTGTTTTATGGAATGAACATATTCAAGTCAATATCCTTCAAAAAATATATGAATAAAATTTCTCCCAATTAACAGTTTATTCTAAAGCCATACTGTTCAAGTGTGACTGGCAATGGTGGGCTGGGGAAGAGCATGTTTAAGCAGATCTATGGGCCCTATACCCAGATAATCTGATTTGGAGAGTTCCTGGTGAAGCTATAAATATGCAGTTAAATAATTTTTAAAAAACTGTTTTAGAGACTTATCTCTAAGAACGCATTTTACCAACAAAAAGGGTTAAAGAAAGTCATTGATCTACAAAATAGAATACCTGGGAAGCCTAAGAGGACCTACTTACTGTGTTTTCTCTTTCATCTGGGTATTCACAACAATAAAATTAGGCTGAGCTTTTCAATAGACACTCCCAAACACAAAGTTACACAAGCATCAAAGCTTATATAAATATGATTCAATTTTTCTCTATTCAATTGAAAAGATATAAATGTCAATCAATAGCCGAATGGATAAGTAAGTGTTGGTATAAACTACAATAAAACAAACCCCTACTCTTTGAATTGCCAAGCTCTTATTCATAGTCTTTGCTCATATTGTTACTTCTGATTAGAACACCCAGTACTGATTACTAGCTTTTATTTACCCTTTAGGTCTCAGATCAAATAATCTTCTCTCAAAAAGACCTTCCCTGAGCCAAAACATGTTTTCTTGTTGTAGACTTTCATAGCACCTTGCAGTTTTCTTTTACAGCAATCATTATAAATAAAGGTAGACTTTTGTGCATGATTACATATTCAGTATCTGCCTCCTCATTTACACAGAAGGTCCCTGAAGGTATGAGTGTAAATGTCTTAACTACTGTATCCATAGCAACTAATTCCTGTGTGGTTCATAGAAAGACTGCAATGTATTTGTCTTTGGTACTAACATGAAGAGAAGCCCATGACGTATTTCGTTTACAATTAAAAAAAAAGCAAGCTAAGAATCTACAGACATAATGTAATCCCTCTCTTATGAGAACCAAAAAAATTCTAGGGCTATGGGTATAGCTCAGTGGTAAGGTCTTTGCTTAGCATGTGCTGGTCCCTAGCTTTGATTCGCCAGCATTGACAAAGAAATTAAAGAATCTTGATAATAATCTGAGAAATAATCATAAACTTTCATTTTCAATTTTATACATTCTGTCACTACTTTCAGTCATCAGAAAACAGAGATGACAAAACTAGCTTTACAGTGCTGGGGACTGAGCCCAGGGCCTTGTATAAGCTAGGTGAGCACTCTACCATTGAGCTACATCCTCAGTCCTGTGAAACCAGTTTCTAAAACCAAAATAAGGTGCCTACTCTAAAGTTATAGTTTATGGATAACTATAGGTCAAAATGATGTTTAGTTTTAATTGCTAATTTAACACACTCTAGAATCACCTGAAAATGGAGGCTTAATAAGGAACTGTTTAGATTGGGCTGGCCTGTGAATATGTCTATGAGGGGATTATCTTGATTAATGGGAAGATTGTGGGGGATGCCCTGGGTAGAGGATCTAGATTGTTTAAGAGAGAAGAAAGTGAGCTGAGCACTAAGTGCAGGTATTAATTCACTGCTCTCTGCTCTTCACTGTGGATGTCTTGTGACTATTTACTTAGTTTCTACTACCTTAACATTCCTGCAATTATGGGCTGTGAGCCAAATACACCCTTTCTTTCTTAAGATGCTCTTATCAGGGTAGTTTATCAGACCAACAGGAAATGAAACTATGATGATTGCTATTTAAAAGCCAAGAAGACATTTAAATCACTGTAGATGTGACTTTCTAAATATTGACTTTTTATGTTTTGTTTTGTTTTTGAGACAGTGTTTCTCTATGTAGCCTTGGCTGTCTGAAACTAGCTCTGTAGACCAAGCTGGTCTTGAACTCAGAGATTCTGCCTGCCCTTTCCTTCAAGTGCTGGGATTAAAGGAGTATACACTAGGCTCAGCTATAGACTCTTACGACTTTAAAATGGTATTATTTAGTAGATTCCTTTTCATTGATGAATAGGGTCTGTTACTACTTGAACTATTCTCAGGACCTTTTGAATAGGATTATCTTAAGCTCAATTACTAGTTGCTTCCTCAGTCTTCAAAACAACTTGTTATGATCCAGGAAAAGTCAGAACCATGGGCCAATCTATTCTGGCTACTGGCTGCATTATTTGTTTATTTCATTATTCAGTGTAAATATTTCTATGTATATGATGGTAAGAGAAAGGTCTGGAAAGAGTTACTATATATACAGACTATTGTGCTATGTATGGGTCCTTTATCATTTTCTGATTACAACCTTGCAATCAGAATATTACCAAACAGTCTTTTATGTCAAATTTTATAGGTTCTCTGTTGCTTTAGAAGCTCAGGCACTAGATAACCAGATTTAAGAAATGATGAGACATATAGACCCATTTTCTGAATAAAAGAATTTCTGAGTACAAATATTTTCCTAGAAAATGAGCTTTAATAGGACATAGTGGTACACACCTATAATCACAACACTCAGGATAAAGAAGCAGGAAAGTTGTGAGTTCACACCAGCCTGACCTAGTGTAGCAAGCCATATAGTGAGAACTTGTATAAGAAAACCAAAAACAGAACATAAATGAGCTGTAGGGCATACACTATATGACAGTTCACCTGGATGTTTATGTTTCCTGAACAATTCCTAACTCTTTGGATCCTGACAGTTGTCACTGTTAGACAGCCAAGTTTCAAATACCTGGTGTTAACATATATCTGCATTTTGGCACATCTTTTCTAAATAGTCAGATTTAAGTGGATCATACGTTTTGGACATTATATGACAATATTGACAACTTAGTGACTCCGGCATAATCAGACATACTCTATATGAGCACCTATATACTATGTATTTGTGGGGTTAACAGAAGAATCATATGATCATAAACCTTTCATATCACATTGTCTAGCTATTTAAAATGTGTTTGCTTTAGGCTCACCCTCCTTGAGGATCTATAGGAAGCTAATGGCCACTAAGAGAAAGAAACATTTCTTCACCGTAGTCACTGATAAACTGTCCATGCTCCTGTAAGTAACCCTTATTAAACAAATTGGGTAATTTAAAACAAAACCAAACAACAAATAAACAAAAACAGCCAGGCAGTGGTGGTGCAAACCTTCAATCCCAGCACTTTGGAGTCAGAGGCAAGCAGATCTCTGTGAGTGAGAGGCCAGCCTGGTTTACAGAGTTAGTTCCAGAACAGCCAAGGCTACGCAAAGAAAACCTGTCATGAAAAATAAAAATATAAAAAAATTAAAAATATATGAAAGAAGGGAAACTATTTAAAAAGAGAACAAAGATCAGCAGGAGTGAGGGGCAAGAAAAGGCAATAGGTGTGAAAATGATAAAATGCATTATACACATGTATGAAAATGTCATAAGGAACATGTAAAATATATGCTGATAAAATGATTTGCTTTTGAAATTAGAAAATGGCATTAAGATAACATGCTAAAGAGAAAAAAATAAGTTATGTGGCTATAGATTTGCTATGAACTGGAGTAGTTAGAAAGAAATATAAATAGGGTTTGGAAAGATGAAGAGAAGGGGGAAGATATCTAAGGACAATGATGTTCTTCTATTCACAATTCTAGCATCTAGGATGGAAAACGATATAAGGATGATACAAAATATATTGGTCATTTACTTTATGTCAGATGCTTTCAAGATGACCTAAACAAATGTAAGAAACTCATAATTAGCCAATAGAGAGAGGGTAGGGATAGTGTGGGTAGACATTTAACATGATTTAAAATCATCTGGAGGGAGACCACATATTCCATTCAAAGCAATTGTCTCAAGTTGAAAGAAATTATGAGAAAGAAGTTACTGAAATTAAATGGCAGCAGATATATTCAAGCGATATGACAAGGATTGATTTTCTTAGGAATTTTCTGGGAGATCAATGTATGGTTATGGCAGTTAGTAGGAGCAAGAGAACAACACTGGGATGATGGTAATATAAGGTAATAGTGTCACGTTAGAAGCCTTGGAAGAGTGTAACTGATTTTAGCAGACAAATCTCTTTAAAGGGTCTGTATTACTGTAATGTAAAAAGTGGCTAAGAACAATCTGGTATTACAGTTTTTATATTACATATTTTTGATTAAAAAAGCATGGCTTTTTTTTTTACTTTTCTAGTAAACACTTTAAAAAAGGCATGTAGAGTCACTCACGTTTTCTGCTTTAACCGTCCACCGTCAGTATCTGTTTGTTGTGACTGCAACTTTTCTTCATCATCAGACTGTGTGGCGTCATTGCTACAAGAGGGGTAAATCATTTTAAAAGAAGCCATTTCTCTTCTCAAAAATATCCTTTTATGTTTACTATGCAGCAACTAATCAGAATGAGAAAAACTATCTTGATATGCTTATATAACTTCAAATTAATGAATAACCTGAGAATTACTAAATAGTTTCCAGGAGTAAAGACTGGAATCTTAAAGCAAGATGCAATTTGCAAAATTTAAATGAATGCAATTTAATAGCTTATAAAAATCCTACTATATGAAGTCTGTGTATATCAATAATAAAATAACCTGTAGATAGCTTTTTCTTGGTCCACCAGGCACAACATATATTAAATTTAATAAAAGGTCTTTGCTCTTCTAGAACTTATTCCTTAGGCCCTCATTACATCTCATAATGAAAATCAATTGTTTTTCTCTAAAGCAGTTTTCAAATACTTACAAAGCAAAGTTTTAGAATATTAAGTGCTCCTCACACATGGCTTTTTAGTCTTAATGTTTTGATTCTGTCTCCAGCATAAATCATTTTAAACGACAAGAAAGTAAATAGTATGAAATTTAAGATTTAGAATAATTTCCTCAAGTAACTACATGGTATGTCAATAATCAAAGGCAAAGATCAAAGGTAAAGAATGTGTATTCAAGCTAATTTTACTTTTAGAATACAACAGAGGACTGAGTTTGACTAAAGAGGGACAGTTGTAGTTCAAAAAAGTTAAATAACATTAAGTCATACCTTACATACTCCTTTGTCCTTCTCATGATGTGTAGAGTGAGAGGATTAATACCTGTTGGCAACTTCTCTTCAGCAAGACTTAGAGGTATTTCTTCTCCAGTATCCAGGTTCTTAATCATTACACTGGCTAAAATTTCCTAGAGGTAAAAAATAACACCAATACGACTTGCAACTTAATTATCCTTAATTTTTTATATTACTTTTAATTATGTGCATATATGTATGTTGTGCACAGAGGCCAGAGGTGTTGGATCTCTTGGAGCTGGGGTTACAGATAGTTGTGGATTGTGGTTCTTGGACTCAAACACAGGTCCTCTGGAAGAGCAGTAGCCTTTAATTATCTTTTTTGAGTCTACAAAATTCTCAAAATGTTAAGGATTTTCTAGGTAGTCACTACTGGGCACAATAAACTTAAACATTTACACTCAGATATAGTTCTCATACCATAAAATATTATCCCTTAAAACATGCAATTCAATGGTTAATAATATATTTATAGTTCTTAATTTATCATTAAATTATAATATTTGATTGCTCACAAAGGAAATCAGTTGTATATTAGCTGTCAATCCCATTTAATTATTTCTTAGTCTCTGGTAATAACTAATCTACTTTCTGTCTGTATGATTTGTTTATTCACAACATTTCATAAATTCACTCAAAAATTATATGTATAACACATGCACACACACACACACACACAAACAAACATACACTGTATCTTGATTCTTTTATTTTATTTAGCATGCTATTTTTAAGGTTTATCCAAATACCAATATCGTTTTCCTTTATAATTGCTGAAAAATATACTATTGAATATGAATACTATATTTTATTTAAGGATTCATCCATCATACATGTTTGGGCTGTTTCCATTTTTAGCAATTATAAACAATGCTGCTTTGAATATCTTGTACATTTGTATGTGGATATGTTTCCATTTTTCTTTAGTATAAAAATGGAAGTGGAACTGTTGGATCATGGTAATATTAACATTTTAAGGAAAGTTAAACTGTTTTCCAAGTTATAATTTAGAAAAATGTATTATTTTATTTGAACATATTTGAGAAAGGGTCTGTTGAACTGTTTTCCAAAGTATAGTTTAGAAAAATGTATTATTTTAACACTAGTTATGTTGGTCAGGATGACCTCAAACTAATGATCTGCTATCGTTGGCCTTCAAAGAATTGAAATTATTTTTATTTTCTGTGTATGGTGTTTTGCCGGCATGTATGTCTGTGCACCACATGTACATAATTCCAATGGAGGCCAGAAGAGGGCATTAGATCCCCTGGAACTGGAGTTACAGACAGCTGTAATCATGCGTGTTCTAGAAATCAAACCTGGGTCCTTTAGAAGAACAACCATTGCTTTTAGCTGCAGGGTCATCTTGCTAGCCCCCCACTCTAAAGTTCAAAGGTAAGAAACCATTATAGAGTTAGGGAAATGGCTCAGCAGATAAAAGGTCTTAAGGCCAACTCAGATGGCCTGAGTTCAATCCAGAGGACTTATATAGTAGAATGAGAGATCCAAGTCTTACAAATTATCCTTTGACTTTCACATTTGTATTGTGGCATGCATGTACCCATAAGTACACACACGCATGCATGCACACAAATAAATGTTAAAAAAGCATCTGAAATACTAGGATTATTTTAAAGCTCATCTTTTATAAAATACAGATCGTGCTTTTGTGCTGGATGTGCATGTGCATGTGGTACTGGGAATGGAACCTATGACTTTATGAATGCTAGCAAACACACAACTGAGTAACAGACCCAGATGGCTTTGCCTTTTTCTTTTTGATTTAATGTCTCAGAAAGTTACCAGGCTGGCCTTGAACTTACTCTGTAATCCAAGTAGATCCTGAACTTGTGACCCTCCTACCTCAGTGTCCTGAGTGCTGGGGGTTATAGGCCTGCTTTGCCATCAGTCCGTCTTAGATTCTGCTCTGAATGTAAGTATTCCACTGCATATCTTTGTGAAATGGCAGGTTTCCATCAGAGAGTCAAGCTTCAGTATATAAATAAAATCCCAAACCTAAAATACTCTTAATTTTAATGATTTTGGCCTAAAAGTAACTCATTATACATGTCAAAATTACTAAACAAGTTCAGTGTTCCTGGTATTGAAATGATGTTCAAAAAGATGGAAATACTGATTTCCTGGATTTAGTCATTATATACTGTATCAATTTATCAAACCATCACATTACAACCAATAAATATGTACAAATGTGAAATTTCAATTTAAAAATCCAGTAAGTTATACACAACATGAAACAAGAGTGTGTTAACTATCTTTAGGTACAGTGCGAGCCATTATGTACTCTTACATTGCTATGCAGCCAGCATCACAACCCATCTCTAGAACTTTCTCATTTTCTCATTATGATTTTTACATTTTATGCTTTTAAGAACAAAAAAATTAAATTCTACCTCATCAGTAAGCTCTCTCCCAGAGTTGGATCTAGGTCTCTGAGGGCCCATCACTTCCCCTGCTACCGTCTGCAAATCAGGTGATTTTCCATTTTCCTAAAATTATAATTGTACAAACAGACTAAATAAATTTCTATAAATTTTAATTATTCATTACCATGAACACTTCTACAAAATTCCACAAATCAGAAAATAGAGCCTACTGAAAATTTAAATTAATGATTCCATTTTAGTCCTTTATTATTCTCTACATGTTGAAAGATATTAGACACCAAAATTATTGTTGCCCATGAAATAGTGTCTTAGTAGTATCACAAACAAAGAAATATTTTATTTGAGCCCATTCAAATCAACAGTTCTCTACTGAGATTGCAATTAATTCAAGCCATATGTGGATACTGCTAAAGAAGACTTAGGACAACTTCTGTTTATATTACGAGCTAGACAACAAATATGTTAAAAATTCACATACAGTTGTTGCTGCATATTCTTCTAGATTAAAAAATAATGCTTTAAAAAGACAAACACCACATTGATTCTACAAAAAGAGACCGCTTGTGATCTCTACTGTATTGTTATAACAAGATGGTAATGTCTCATTTCCAGGTCTGCTAACCCTCCTCACCTCAGTTACTACATAAATTACCCCAAGTTCCAGAATTTGGCTGTGGTAAAATGCTATGCAGTTTTTTTTTGTATAGCCTAGTACATGAAGTGTTTTATATCTAGGAAAAGGAACTTATTAAAAATAGAAGCAGCTGGTTTTAAAAATACCTATAACATGCCACACACTTGGCATATATTAGCACATTTCATTTTCGCAGAAAACTTTCAAGGTGAATATTTTTCCCATGTTTTATCAGTAGGGCATCTCAGAATCAGATGCTAAATAGCTAGCTAGCTCACTAAACTAGCCAAGCCAGAAAGGGAAGTGAGATGGTCAGGCATTGGAGACAAAGAAATATTTGGCTTGAGAAGAAAGAGGGTTTCAATAATTCAGTCAGCTAGTTATATGAAGCTTGAATTAGCCTATACCCAATATAATAGTAATTCACCAACCTGGGCAGTAACTATTTTATCTCCACTTGTAGCACTTGCCAAATCAAGAGAAGGCTGGGAATCTCTAACTGTACTCTCTGAAGCCACATTTGCAGTAAGGAGAGAATCAGATGTAATGTTGTCTTTGGGTACTGCAATGATAATAAAAAATAATAATAGTAATAATAATGATAATGAAGATATTAATAACAGAATAATACCAACAATTTTATACACACACACACACACACACACACACACACAAATAAAGAAGTATTTTTAACCTTTATTGAATTCTTATAACAAACCTATGAGAACAGTGGCTTTTATTATTCTTGTTTATTAAAAACCATGGCTCAGCCGGGCGGCGGTGGCGCACGCCTTTAATCCCAGCACTCGGGAGGCAGAGGCAGGCGGATCTCTGTGAGTTCGAGACCAGCCTGGTCTACAAGAGCTAGCTCCAGGATAGGCTCCAAAGCTACAGAGAAACCCTGTCTCGAAAAACCAAAAAAAAAAAAAAAAAAAAAAAAACCATGGCTCAAGTGAATTATTTAACTTCTTCAAGACTGCACAGTTTATACATTCAAAGATTAGCATTTAAGCCGGGCGATGGTGGTGCATGCCTTTAATCCCAGCACTCGGGAGGCAGAGGCAGGCAGATCTCTGTGAGTTCGAGACCAGCCTGGTCTACGGGAGCTAGCTCCAGGACAGGCTCTAAAGCTGCAGAGAAACCCTGTCTCGAAAAAAAACCAAAAAAAAAAAGATTAGCATTTAAATTTATACTATTTTAAGTCTTTCACTCCCATTTTCTTCCTACCACTTCCATATCAATTCTTAGAGGGTTAAAAGTGTAAAAGTCTGGAGTCTGAAAATACTCAGTAATATTATTTTAACTTATGACCAGTATAATACCTTTCAGCTTTTGTCAACTTATTCAAGAAATAATTTATATATCCTAGTTATCACAGCAGTTATTCTTTAGCACAAATTGAAGCAAAAGCAGAAAAGTTAGCTGAGAATCATAACAAATGCCTATACTCAACAATTAGAGGCAGATCTCCACAAATTCAAGGACAGCCCAGTCAACATAGCAAGTTACATGCTAGTCTGGATGATATAAAAGGACCCTATCTTACTTCTTCCCAACCCAAAGCAGAAAAGTTAGTTTCAACTCTTATATTTCCCAACCAAAATATTTCTCAGTTAATACTTGCCATCCAGATCAGGTGTTTTAAGAGCCTCAAGCTCCAATTCACTTTTCTTTTTTCTTGGTGGTGGTGCAGGTCGGGTTGGAGGTGGGGGTCTAGGAGGTGGGAAATTAGTTGGTGGAGGTGGGCGTGCAGGAACAGGCTTCTTTGTACTGGCTACTATATCAGGTTCTGGAGTAAGGTGCCTTGGGGGTTTGGCGGGAGCCACTTCTTCAGCAGCAGCAAAATCTTTAGTAGACCGAGAATCTGAGGATGCAGGATCTAGAATATCGCTTTCTTTGACTTCCATTACTTCCTTGCTCAGTATTTCGGTTTCCAGTTCAGAAACATCAAGCTGCTCAGCTGAACTTCCTTCAGCTACATTAGCAGTTTCCTCTACAGTCTTCTCACAGGGGTCCTCAGAAGGAAAACATATTTGTGCTTCTAATTCAGCTTCTTCAAATACATTTGGACTGTCTGCCTTTTCAGAGTCTTGTTGTAGTTCATGCTCTATGGATAATAGTCCAGGTATGTCACTAAAGTCTGTCTCAGCCACAGAAGAACTGGCAGTAGCCTGATCAGAGAGTCCTTTCCCTTGGGAATCCAAAGAGTCATCTTCTAATAGTACTTTCTGACTTTCCTCAATAATACTTTCAATTATCTAATGAAAGGTTAAAACGCAGTTTTAAAAATAATGAAGTTATTTACAACAACAAAGTAATAGCTAATTCAATATATATGACAGGCAATGTCTGTAACACTTTATTGATTTTAATCTTTACAACAAATGTATAAAGATTTGCTCCTATTGTCATAATTTTACAAATGAAGGAACTAAAGCATACATGGACCAAGTGATTTGTCCAATGTTTTCGAGTTAGTCAGTGATAAAAGTGGCATAAGTCCTGGAAGTTTGCTTCCAGAATCTATACACTTACACACTGTAATAGGGAATCTGTGTTATTATATCATCACAAAAGTTCAATGAACCCTGTAAAATGAAGCCATATATCTCCTCATGAAGACTTCAAATGTCAAGAGTTTATTTACATAGTTATATCAAACTAGTTGCAATAACCCCCTGCTGTCTCTAGTTAACAAAATCACGGAAACAAAATCCACCTAGGATTTGAATTGAACTTGCTGCAGTCTGAACTCACCCAACTGATGACTGAGATGAACCTAGCATACAGGTTACATCATGAAAGATCTGATTAACAGCGTCCTCATTCAGCAGGAAGCAGTTTGGAGAGAAATAACTGCGTCCATATTCCCAAATATTGTTTACAAATGTTATTTTACATTTAAAGGGGGAAATGATATAGATATGAATAATTTACATTGGTATAAATTTTACTCTATTGATATAAATTTAAGGTCAATTTTGTTATATGTATATGTATTTCTGATCTGATCTTTATTAAGGTATTGTGATTGTGTAGTTCTTTTAAGAACTACATCAGAGAAGTCAGCAGATGCAAGGTAATAAACACACTTGAATCAATTATAAGGCTTCATTCTTCAGACTCTGGGGGTGTATGAGTAGAGCTCCAGCATCCAGCCCACACTGCTCCCACTCCTCCTATTTCTTACATCTAAGTGAAAAATATACACAGGGGGTCTATGTCTTCAAGTACTATTTAGAAGAAAAAATATCTTCTATAAGTTTTGTCATTACTAACACATTAAATTCCCTGATCCACTCATCCTTCTACCATACCAAACCTGATTCTGCTTTTTCAATTCCCCGGCTCCAGTAAGTTAATGGAATATGTTGCAGACCTGCACTGATCAGCTTTGTTACAATTCCATACAAGTAAAATTGGCTGTTATTCCTGTTCAGTAAGATTTGCCCTTGATTTCCCAGTATATTACAAGTAATAGTTTTTCACTATCTTAAAAAGTTTTAGTACTAGAAATTTCCTTATTTTACCACAGATAATATTAACTAAGGTCCACAATGTTTATCACATTTGGCATTTAATCAGCATTAACGACTTTAGTGGTAACAGAAGTCAGATAACAATGTATGTGAAAATGAGTAACAGAGGTCACTGCGGAAGAGGAAGTGGAAAGAGTGTAAGAGCCAGAGGCAGTAAATGACTACAAGGAAACAGACTGCAGCATACAGCAGAGCAAATGAAGTGTGAACTCACAGAAGCTGTGACACCATGTGTATATAAGACCTGTGCAAGCTCACGTTAGACCAAACCCTAGCATAAAGAGAGGTTGTGGGCACAAAGCTCCACCCCTAGCCTAGAAGCTTCTAGCAATTGATAACTGTGGAAAGAGAGAGAGAGTGAGTTTTCTCAAGAGTGTGACCCCTGGTAAGTTGACCATGCTCTAGTGGAAGACCACACGTCCAAGAATATATGGGCAACACAAATAGCATTGGATAGGTTTTGAAAAGGGCGAAGACACAATATTTGAAGGGGAAGTAAAGAGGTAAATTTGGGAGGAGCTGGGGAAAGGTGAATATTTTGAGAACACACAAGCAATTCTCAAAGAACTAAAGAATGACTAAAACGTGAAGACAGAGTCAGCTGGGTACAATGTAATTCTTAAAAATTACATTGCCTGGTGGTTGCCTAGCATTTACTAGGCCCTCGGTTTGATCTTTAGTACCAGAGGGTTGGGGAGGAGAGCTTGGCTGTAAATAGAAAAAAAAACTTCAAAAAAAAGTGACCCAGCATTTTTCTAAGCTGAAGGGAAGTTAGCCACAGGAGAGAAAGCTAACAGAATAAACTTTCAAGTTCTAGAGACGAAAGGAAAGAAAGCTTTCTGTGTATCACATCCAGTATACTTTACCCTGTGATGGTCTCATTAGAAAGCTAGATTATCTTTTTTTTTTTTTCAGAAGAAGGATCTGAGGGAAAACCATTAGGAAATTTCCCCAAATGCTACATAGTAAACAAAAATGTCCAAGCTTAAAATCCAGGTAATCTTCCACATAATACTTTGGATAGAGAAAAAAAGAATACTTAATTGTCAGCAATAGATGATAGAATCTAGAAATAAAAGATGAAAACAAGTTTACAAATAAGAAGAAAATACTGGAAAAAGGGGCTTTCAGGCTTGTTAGCCTCCTATGTCTATGTGCAGAAGAAAACAAGGGATGGGGAAGAGCCACAGGAAGAGTAAGGTTATTACAAAGCTTTGACATGATCACCGTGTAGAACAGACAGGTTCATGCTATAAAAATGAGGCGTCAAGATGAGGCTGAAAATTTTGTCTTCCCTCGCCTGTTCTAGTCTCCCTCTTCTCTGACCTTACCATTCACTACAGCACGAATAACACAACACACAGACTACACAGGCACATTCACTTTCCTCACAACAGACCACCAGTTCCTGGAGAACAAGCCACGTTCTTCAGTCTGCTGATGATACACACCTTTCATACCTATTTATGGTCCCTAACTGTCATTTTTTTAATGGATTTTAAACAATGCAATGGGTAAAAAAGAAAATAGAACTAAAAGTAACAAGAGATGCTGCTGCTGCTATTCTTTATACATCAAAAGCTCACTGTTTTCTGAGTGATATAAAATGAAACCCAGATACTTCAGTTTGACATAACTTGGATTTATTAGACTCATCCTCAAACATTCTGCAATTCCCCATCTCTAAGCCATTGGTAATGTCTTTCCTCTTTTATCTCTGCCTGCCAAAAGTTTATATGTTCATCAAAAATCAGCTCACATGCTACTTCCCCATAAAGTTATGTCTGTTCCTACTGTCCAATAGGAGATTGTTTCTCATTGGGTTTTTATAATATTTTGTAAATTTGGTACAACATTTATTAAATTTATTTTCATCCAACTTCCTGATTTTCTTTTTTACATATGGTTGTATGCAGGCTGGCTTCAAACTCTTGATGTAGCCGGAGGGAGATCCTGACTTTTTCTGATTCTTTTCCTCTACAACCCAAGTGCTGCGGTTAGAAATTTGTGCCACCATGTCTGGCTATGTTTACTCAATTCCTCTTCTAAATGTAAGATACTTCTGAGCACAGTAGTTGGTATTATATTCCTATGGTCCTTTAACAATTAATGCTTAACTCGTCTTAAAAGGCTAAAACTTTAAAAGATTGTTAAACCTCACTTTATGTCCCACAGAATTTTCTCAGTACTTCTTTGGTTTCTATTTAAATTCTCCTTCAAATTACTATAGACAGGATAAATTGGAAGTAGGTAACTGAATTTTAAAGGGGTGAAATTAAAAACTAGGGAGGTGATGAATGCCTATAATCCTAGCACTTGAGTGGCTGAAGGAGGAGGAAGATAAGAAAAAAATGGCAAAAAAATCAACAAGTTTCAAAAATAAAAATGACTGAATATAACTTAAAGCATTTGAGAGAAACATAGTAATGAAATATGAAGCACATATAAACATGGTAAGAATAAAAGTTCTATCTACATTGTAACCGGAAAGAAAATAAATATATGCAAATGGTTGAGAACCATGAGTGAATCAAAAAAAAAAAAAATTCAAAGAAACTGATCCACTGTAGAATTGTGGTTTCTGATTTTTAAAACCAGCTCTATTTTTACTCTATATGCTAATATACAAGAATATCTCTTCTCCCTAAAGGGATTTTTTTTCTCTTTTTACAGAAAAGGTATGTCAACATTAAAATCCATATTCTGCTATATTTATAAATTTTATAAGGGTATAATAGTATATGTAGCTCCACTGACAGCAAATTTGCTACCAGTCCATCCCAGCTGTGGAGACACTTTCAGGTGTCATGACGAAAGGATGGAGAGAATGCTACTGGTGTCCAGGCAGGTAGAAGAGTCCTGCAGTGCACACAGTAGTGGCTGCTCCTCCACAACAAGGAACATGAAGACAGCTACTGCTAGAGAAGCTCTGCAGTAGAGAAGGAGCTGTTTTGCTGGGCTCTAGAAGCTACAACAGTGCCCACGTGATGGAGGAGGGTCATTTGTCTATGTGTTACTTTCATTGGTTAATAAAGAAACTGCCTTGGCCCTTTGATAGGGCAGAAAATTAGGTAGGTGGAGTAAACAGAACAGGATGATAGGCAGAAGGCAGTGAGGCAGTCGCCATGCCTCTCCTCTCTGAGATGGACGCAGGTTAAGATCTTTCCCAGTAAGCTACCACCTCATGGTGCTACACGGATTACTAAATATGGGTTAAAGCAAGATGTGAAAATTAGCCAATAAGAGGCTGAAACTAGTGGGCCAGGCAGTGTTTAAATGAATACAGTTTCCGTGTAATTATTTTGGGTAAAGCTAGCTGGTGGCTGGGAGCCGGGCGGCGGGAAGTGGCCCGCAAGCTCCTTCTACACCCACGGCCCATGAAACACGCAAAAACACTCAAAAATAAATGAACACTATTTTTTTTCCTTGGAATTCATCCTGACACTAATAATGGCCCATTTTACAATGCTTATTGTTTTAATTGTGCTAATGTGTGTATTACAGGCAGAGGTTAGATAAGGATAATTGTGTCTTCCTCCATATTCTCTACCTTATTCTCTTGAGACAGGATTTGTCATAGAACCTGTTTTGCCTCCTGGTTTGCAGGCCAGAAAACTCCTGTTGGGATCAACCTGTCTATATCCCTGAACTCCCAAATGCAAGCATATGTAGTCAGGAATAGCTTTTTTTTTTACATAGATTCTGGGGATTTGAACTCGGGTCCCCATGCTTAAACAGCAAATGTTCTTACCCACTGAGACATCTCCCCAATCCCAGGCCCAAAATATGTATCTTGCATTCAGTCTCTCTTCTTGCGAACTAACTTCTGGAGCTTCACAGCACTGATTATTTAAAAAGGCATTAAGGATCCTATCAGGGTAAGAACTTCTTAGTATCTCTGACTCCTAAAGATAACATAATTTGCTACTATGAACCTTTCAGTATCTGTAAATTCTATTTGTTGTTACTGTTGTTGATGATTTGCTAGAGTCTCAGTATATAGCCCTGGTTGTCCTGGAGCCTGCTAAGTAAAGAAGGCTGGACTCAAACTCATAGAGTTCTACCTGCCTCTAACTCTTAGGTGTTGGGATTAGAGGTGTGCAACACCATACCTGGCTCGGGATCTGTAACTTTTAATAGTAAATTCAAGATTTGGAACTCAGAAACCAATAAATACAACCATATTTGCTGTTGGTTTAATTGTTTTTGATTGTTTGAGACAGAATCACCCTTTGTAGCCCAGGTTGACCTAGAACTCATTATACAAATCACAAAGATTCACCTTCTCCTACCTTCCAAGTGCTGAGACTAAAGGCCTGTGTCATAGTACTCAGAGGCCATATTAAACAAACAACTGTTTCAAGCATAAATTACCAAGTAGATGGTGAGTGACTTCTAAAAAAGGCCAATGTGCCTTCCACCACAAAGCTGATCATGCAAACATTTGCTAAAGCAATTAGTATGTACAGAACAGTATGCTGAAACAATACAGAAAATGTTCTATCTTAAATGCATCGTATAAATTTGATATCCTCTATAAACTAAAGTTGATATTATATCTTTCCAACCTTTTTAGATACATCTTGTTTCAGCTCTTGTACAGGGGACTCATTTCCAGCTTTTTGTGCTGTGTTCTCTGTTTCCTGTTTAAAGAAGGAAAGAAACAGACCAAATGATGACTTTTATTTAAAAGTCTCCTTAAAAAGGATGCAAGTGGAGAAATAAAGCATTCTTAAATCAAAGAAGACATGAGATTGTGTTTAAAACACAAATAATAGTAAACAAAGCAAAGAAACATAAAAAATACCAACAGATAGTATGCCATCTATGATACTGGATTTGCAAAAAAAAATAAAAAGCAGTAAATTTGCAATTTTTAATGAAAAATTGAGCCTAATTTTCAGAAAGATTTATTTCTATTTTATATGTATGGGAATTCTGCCTGAGTGTATGCATATACACAATATGGATGCCTGTAGAGGCCAGAAGCCACTGGGTCCCACGGAACTAGAGTTGCAGAGAGTTACGAGCTGCCACAGGGGTGCTGGGATCTAAATGTGGGTCTTCTGAAAGAGTAGCAGGTTGCTCCAGACCCTTCAGCTTATCTTTTTAACACTAAAAACTAATAGAGGGCTGGTGAGATGGCTCAGAGGGCAAAAGAGCTTGTCACAAGCCTGACAACCTGAGTTAAATCCCTGGAACACACAGCCTGGAAGGGGAGAACCAACTCCTGTAAGTTGCCCTCTGATCTCCAGAGTTGAGATTAACATGCATGTGCCCCTAGTAATAATAATAATAATTTTAAATTTAAAACATTTAATAGATGATAAGAAGCCCAGAATATCTTTGTAGCTAGAAAATATTAGGATCAAAAATATTTTCCTGGTGCTAAAGAGATGGCTCAGTGATTATGTACACTGAGCTGCTCTTCCAGAGGATACAGGTTCAATTCCTAGAAACCAAATGGTGACTCACAACACAAGAGTCTGTGACTTCGGTTCCTCGAGGATAATCTAATACCCTCTTCTGGCCACTGCTGGCACTAGGCAAGCAAGGGATACACAACTATGCAAGCAGGCAAAACACTTATACACACTAAATAAATAGCTGTTAAAAATACTTTCCAAAAGTATTACTATATAAATATATAAAAATAAAAAATCTTATGACAAAGAAAAGCATATTTTGAGAATATTTTTAAAATCTATATGCTTTAGATAAAAAGAAGCAAGATTAAACCAGAAGTTAAATGAAGGTTTCCAAAACACTAAAAGATGAATAAAATTGCTGGGCGATAGTGGTGCACACCTTTAATCCCAGCACTCGGGAGGCAGAGACAGGTGGATCTCTGTGAGTTCCAGGCCAGCCTGGTCTACAAGACCTAGTTCCAGGACAGACTCCAAAGTTACAGAGAAACCCTGTCTTGAAAAAGCGGAAAAAAAAGATGAATAAAATTAAAACCACCAAAAATACATATATATGTGTGTGTATATATGTATACATTTATATGCACATACATACAAACATGTGGAAAGTTAGAAAGGTAGACATAGACACTATATTGCTACTAGAGTAAAATAATCATTTCATATATTTATAAATCTTGCTTTTTATATTTATAAAAGGATAGCAATTTAAATGAGACTTTTGATCTAATGAAATATCAATTCTTCGTCACATAGCTTGTTAGAGGAAGGCACCTATAACTTTCAAAGACAAGTGATATAAGGAATATAGGATATATATATATATATATATAGATAGATAGATAGATAGATAGATAGTACTTATAAAATTATCAGAATTATTTACATGAATACTAATTCTAAGATGAAGTTTTGCCAAAGATTACTACTGTTTAGTATAATTGAGTAAAATATTCTACTGAAAATTTTTTATAGCCTTAAAACATTTTCAATCTCAAGTTTGTTTCTTTGGATTCCTCAATATTTGGGGGAATACTATTAATTTTATTATAGAATCTGATCAAGGATCATTCCCCTATGGATTCTTAGGTATCAGGTAACATCTAAACTCTCTCACAGTCTATGAGGGCTTAACATGATGTGGCCCTCTTCCTACACACTTGATAGCTCATGTACACCTCATCACCACCCCCAATACCTAGGTTCAGTAAACCCTTGCTATTAGGGTTCAAGTGACATTTTTGTCATGGAAGGCTTGCCTGACCATCGTTTAAAAATATTTATTTGATTTTATGTGTATGTGTGTGTCTATTAGCGGAGAGATACGGGAGCTTGGAGCAGGAGGATTAAACAGGGAAGAGGAGAGATGAGAGCAGTAAGGAGAGAATGTGGGGAGGGACAACTAACACTAAAGGCCACATGAAAACAGTGCCCCAACTAGATATCTTTCATCACCAAGTGAAAAACAATGCCAGGAATGGGCTATATCTAGTTGAATCATTGGCCTAAGGGGCCCCTAAACATTGGCTATTGCCAGTGCTATTGGTTGCTCTCCACAAACTGATGGCAAGGTCCTATTGCTGAAGACAGTTCTTACACATCTTACTGAACATGGAGAATTTGAGCTGGTGCCTAACTAGAGCCTTCACTGACTAGTTTATGGTACTCTGCACGCTACCAGGAAAAAGCTAACCATCTACAAACCCCGTGATCTACAATGATGACCTGCTTGCAAGATATACTGGACAGTAGTGGTTCAAACATGGGAGAAACCAACAACTCTCTGATTGGATTTAAGACCTACTCCACAAGATGGAAACCATGCTAACATTGCTCAGGTGGTTGTGAATGGGTCTAGAGGAAAACAAAATACTATTGAATTGCTAAAGGAACATAGCAATAAAATGACGCCTAATGCAATTTTGTTATACCCATAAATAGTGTTACCCTCAGCAATCATCAGAGAAGCTTCCTCTTGCAGTAGATGGTAACTAACAGACAGACCAACAAGTAGACAATGTGGAGAGAGTGAGAGATTTGGGAACACTCAGGCTTAAATGGGATGTCTTCATCAAAGCCTTCTCCTCAGGGCTCAGGAAGCTATGCAGAAGAGGAGGCAGAAAGATTCTAAGAGCCAGAGGGGATGGAGGACACCAAAGAAATAGTGTCTTCAAGACACAACAGGACTGATGGAGAGAGGGGAGCAGAAAAAATGTAGAGCTCAAAAATTATCAATAAAAATATATATATAAAAGACCCCATGCCAAGCCCAAGAAGCTATATTGCATTAACAAGCACTCACACAAAAAATTAGTTCTCGCTGGGCGGCGGTGGCGCACGCCTTTAATCCCAGCACTCGGGAGGCAGAGGCAGGCGGATCTCTGTGAGTTCGAGGCCAGCCTGGTCTACAAGAGCTAGTTCCAGGACAGGCTCTAAAAAAGCTGCAGAGAAACCCTGTCTCAAAAAAAAAATTAGTTCTCTACCAAATGGAGTCTCAATGGGGATATTTAGTACACATAAAGGCAGATTCTATGCTCAGCAGTCAATGGCCAACACAAACTGAACTCAGTGGTATTTTGTAGACTTTTTGACTCATATTGCGTTGTTTGGAGATTTTGTTTTGTTTTGTTTTGCTGGCCTTTTGCTTGTATAATATGGTTTTCTAATTTTGTGCTTTTATGGATTTTGGTTGTGTGTGTATGTGTTTGTACTTTGTTTTTTATGGTTTGTTTTTTGTTTCCTAAAGAGAGAGAGAGAAAGAAAGTGCATAGAGTTAGGGAGGTAGGGGATGTGGGAAGGATCTGGGAGGAAGGGAGGATCTGGGAGGATTTGGGGGGAAGGGAAACTGTGATCAGAATATACTG
Organism: Arvicola amphibius; assembly: GCF_903992535.2. Lineage (NCBI taxonomy): Eukaryota > Metazoa > Chordata > Mammalia > Rodentia > Cricetidae > Arvicola > Arvicola amphibius. The sequence continues at coordinate 112,208,296 of NC_052065.1, forward strand.
TATGAAATTTTTTTCAATAAAAATAAAAATTAACTTAAAAATGAAAACAACATGTTCATTTATTTAATTTTATGTACATGTGTGTGTGTGAGTGCATTTATGCACTGCATGACCACAGTGCCCATCAAGAGCAGAAGGTTTTAGATCCTCTGGAATAGAATTCATAAATGGTTGTGAACCACCACCTGGGTGCTAGGAACCACATCTGAGTTCTCTGTAAGAGCAGTAAGCACTCCTACCCACCAATCAATCTCTCCAGACCTTTTTACTGACCATCTTAAAGTAACTTTTCAGAATCTGAAATGAACTTTGTTATTTGCTTAGTTTTTTTCTTCCTGTCCCATTAGAGTATAACAACTGTCTATAGTTAGGGTTTCTATTGCTGTGAAGAGACACTATGACCATGGCAACTCTTAAAAAGGAAAGTGCTGTGGGACAATGGTCTGTACCTTGTCACTTATATTTTAAATAAATGCTGATTGCCCAGTAGCCAGGCAGGGAGTATAGGCAGGATGACCAGGCAGGAAGTAGAGGCAGGGCAATGAGTATTCTAGGAAGAGGAAAGTTCTTTCTGCAGTCGTGACCCAGCCTCAAAGGAAGCAAGATGTGACTGCCTTGCTAAAAATGGTACCGAGCCACATGGCTAACACAGACAAGAATTATGGGCTAATATAAGGTATAAGAGTTAATAAGAAGCTTGAGCTAATGGGCCAATCAGTTTATAACTAATGTAGAGCCCCGTATGATTTCTTGGAACTAATCAGCTGGGGGACCTGGTGGGACAGAAACCTCTGTCAACAGGAAGGCATTTAATTATTGTGGCTTGCTTTCAGTTTCAGAGTTTCAGTCCATTATCATCACAGCAGGAAGCATGGCAGCATGCAGGCAGACATGGTGCTGGCTATATCTTGATCAGAAGGCAACAGGAAATCAATTGAGACACTGGGTGATATCTTGAACATAGGAAACCCCAAAGCCCACTCCCACAGTGACATACTTCCTCCAACAAGGCCATATCTACACCAACAAAGCCACACCTTCTACTAGTGCCACTCTCTATGAGTTTATGGGAGCCAACTGCATTCAAACTATCACAATGACCACAAGAACGAGGACATTGCTTCTTGAGTCTACCATTATTTATCCAATATCTCAAATGGTGTCCAGCACTAAATAATCACTGCTAAATAGTGAAGGTCGAATAATGTATATTCTGGTTTTCCTTTGGTAAAAATATACATAATATATACATCTTAAGTTTATATATTCTTTAATTGATATCTGGATTTAAATTTTATTTGTTGAAATAGCATCTCACTATATAGCCCTGGTTGGTCTGGGATTCACTGTGTAGAGAAAACTCAAACTGCACTCATAGAGATTCACCTGCCTCTGCCTCACAAGTGCTGACATTAAAGGCATGTGCCAACTATGCCCAGCCTGCTTTTTCTTTAATGAAGTGCTTTTTCCTTTTATTTTTGTGATTATAATATAACATTTTCCCCTTCCCTATCTTCCTCTCAAACTCTGCCATATACTTGTCCTTACAAATTCATGGCATCTTTTTCATTAGTTCTTATTATATACATATGTGCACATAGATATGTATTCCTAAATATAACCTGCTCAGTCTATATGATGTAACTTGTATGTAGGCTTTCAGGACTGAACATTTAGTATTGGATAACCAATTTGTGTGTTTTTCCCTGGGGAAGACTATCCCACTCTCAGTATTTCCTAGTTTTCGGTAGTTCTTTCTGTAGGTCAGAGGCCTTGTACAAAAGGAAGTACTTATTAAAAACATGTATTTATTTACATATTTTAAGTGTATTGTTTTTCCTGTATGTATATATGTGCACTGTGTGCACATCTGATCCTCTGCAACTGAAGGACTAATAGCTATAAATCAATGTACATGCTGTAAATCAAACGAGCTTTCTTTAAGAACAAGTGTTCTTTTTTTTTCAAAAAAAGATTTATTTATTTATTATGTATACAGCATTCTGCCTCTGTGTATGCCTGGGTGCCAGAAGAGGGTACCAGAACTCATTATAGATGGCTGTGACCCACTGTGTGGTTTCTGAGAATTGAACTCAAGGCCTCTGGAAGAGAAGCCAGTGCTCTTAACCACTGAGCCATCTTTCCAGCTCCAATCTAGTTTTAAAGTAAAGAAGATCTAATCAAAACTATTTAGTAAGATTACTTGGACAAGATAATGAATATCTGAAAGATCATCTTTAAGAATAGTTACCACATAGCACCATCAATCCTACCAATTTTAAGTATTTTAATTTAATTATCCTCTAACTATTTATTACCTGGAAAATCAAAAGCCTTTTACAACATAATTTAAAGGAAAATCTCTTCATTTAAGCTATTAAAAATTACATGAAAATTTCCTAGGCCCCCAATTTGATTTGTTTTAATTAGTATTTTAAAAGATCCTAGGTTAGCACTCTTACACTGAAAAAACTGCTAAGCAGTAATTAGATTTCTATTTTATATAGCTTACCAAAGCTCTTTTGGACTTTGCACCTGAAACGTAGCAAGCCGCTAAGTCACAAGTTAAAAGGGGTCATATAGCACCAGCCAAAGGACCTGATCTTCAGGGAAATGAAGCCAATCAGAAAGTTTCTTAGTAAAATCTAAATATATACAAGTCAACTATAATTTCACTGAAAGAAAATCAAAGTAGTTGACTATATATAGCCCTAGATCCTTCTGATAAACACCTCTGTCAGGCTGGGAAGATAAGGCAATAGAAATAAAGTATGTGACAAGACAGCATCATTAAGTTAATGATACTTGAGACACTCTTTAGTATCTTCTTATAGGGTGGAATGTTCTTTACTAAAACACAAAACTAAGTTCCTACTTTCCCAATATCACATTGTTTCTCTAGTCTGTATGTATCACAGTATCAGAAACACACTTTAGTAAAAGGTATAATTCATGATTCAGTTTTTAGTCATCCATGTAGAAGTTATGCTCTACTTGTGTTGACTAATATAGTTACTTATACTTTCCCTATTATAGGACTTGAACATTTTACTTTTAATAAACATGCTCCCCACTCCCAGTTCACCCATAAAACCTATACTATTTTCCCCTCCCAGAATATCCATGACCCCCTGAGTCCCTTCCTCTATACCTAACTTCTCTGTGGTACATATTATAGCTTGGTTATCATTTATTTAATGGTTAATATCCACATATAAGTGAATACATATCATATCTATCTTTCTGCATCTGGGTTACCTAACTTAGGATAACTGGACAGGAACAGGAGGAACAGGTTGGGAGGAAGAGGGAAGATATGGTTAAGGGAAGGAACGCAGAGAGAGGCAGAATTGTGGTGCATTTGGTGGTATGGAAACCTAGTGCAGTGGAAAAGTCCTAAAAATATACGAAGTTAATAATAATGAAGACTCAAAGTAATGAGGGAGACAGAGTCCCAACTAGCCATCTCTTGGGGTCCCATGAAAATCCCCAAGCAATAAAGGCTATTGCTAAGACAACAGGTTGTTCCTCTCAAACGAGGACAGCAAGGACCCTTTGTTAAAGACGACATCCATGCGACTCTCTAAATATGATGGACAGGTCAATCCGGTGCCTACACAGAACTTTTACCCCTATGTTCTAATGTCTTTGGTATGGGAAGGTACTCTTCGGGCTACCAAAGGAGAAACATAAAATCCAACCCATCCACAAAACTTTTGATCTATAATGCTGTCCTGCCTACTAAATAAGCTAGGGCAATGGTGGCACAAAGCTTGTCGGAGTAGCCAAGCAATATCTGATTTGACTTAAGGCCCACTCTAGGAGATAGAAATCATACTTGACACTGCTTTGGGTGACCAAGAACCAGAGAGTAGATAGCCCTGAGACCTAGGGTAAAATCAAACACTAACTACTGGTTTAAAAAAGAAAAAGTAGTAATAAAATGACTCCTAATTTTATACTGCCATACTCATAGATCATTGCCTTATTCGCCCAACATCAGAGAATCTCCCTCTTGCAGCAGATGGGAATAAACACAGAGCCATCAATACCCTCAGCCATACAATGCAGAGAGCCAGGACTTAGAACACACAGCTCTAAATGGGATGTCTCAATCACATCCCTCTACTCAGGACTCAGAGAACCCTGAAGAAGAGGAGGCAGAAAGAGTGTAAAAGAGCCAGAGGGGATGGAAGACACCAGGAGAACAGGTCCTCTAAATCAACTGAGCAAAGCTCATATGAACTCAGAGACTGAAGCAGCAAGGACAGTGCCTATCTTTGTACATGTATTATAGCTTTCAGTTTAGTATTTTTATGGGACCCTGAGTGTGTGAATGAGTGGGTCTCTGATTCTTGTGCCGTCTCTTGGGGTTCTTTTCCTTTCCTTGGTTTTGCTCTGTCAAAATGAAAAAATTACAGAGATGGAAAACAAATTTGGAGATGATGTGGGGCATTTGCAGCATGTTAACTATAAAGCGGGAGCACAAGAACTATGCTGATGACACAGTTCTGCATCTTGGTTGTGGTGGTTACACAGACACACACACAGAAAATACTGACATTCACACTGAACCAATGTTAACTAAAACCAAAACTCTTGGTTTTGATATTGTTCTATGATTAAGTTATAAGCATCAGGGAAACTGGTTGAAGGATACGTAGAACATCTTCATACTATACTTGTAGCTCCCTATGACTCCATACTTATTTTGAAATTAAGAAGGTAAAAAGGGAACACTATCCATTCTCATAATTATGTACTAAATATGTACATTTGCTATCTAATTTTAATCAAGTAAGGACAGTCTTTAATTACTGGTGTAAAGTAGATTCTCTAAACCTATTTGTTATAACCTATAAAAACCTTAGAGCCAAGTAGCCTTGAAAACCTATAAGCATAAAAAGCATTCACTTCTAGAAATAAAGACTAGGAGGTAGGGGCTGAGGAATAGGAGGAAAGGCTCTTTTCATCATGTTTCTTTTGCTCTATAGATATTTAACCCATTTCTATGTGTTACTTTTAAAACATGTTTTATGGAAATATTAAGTAGAAAGTTATAAAATAAAAGGAAGAATTATGATAGATCCTTTCTTAAGCATCCAGTTAAAGAGAAAGGAAAGAGTTTTAAACTCTCTTATACATTATTCTCATTTTCCTTTATAATCTCTCCTCCTGAGAAATGCTAGCCTAAATTTTGTTTATCATTACTCTTTCTTCCCAGTTTGATGTTTATTATCTCCTTTTTCCTTTTTTTGTTTGTTTGATGGAAACAGGGTCTCATGTAGAACAAGATGACCTCAAATCCACTATGTAAACAAAAATGATTTTGAATTTTTTATTCTTCTGCCTCCATATCTCTAGTGCTTGGATTACAGGCATGAGCCATTGCCATAGAATAATCCTTTTGTACACTGTGACAATATATTGCTCACATTGGTTTAATAAAGAGCCAACTGGCCAAGAACTAGGCAGGAAGAGGTTAGGCAGGAGGGCCAGATTGAAAGAACACTGGTAAGGAGGGCGGGGTCACCAGCCAGCCACAGAGGAAGCAGGAGATGAACATGCCATGGTGAAAAAAAGGGACCACCACATGGTAGAGCATAGGTAAGAAATATGGGTTAATTTAAGATGTAAGAGTTAGTTAAGCAACAAGCCTAAGCTATTGGCCAAGAATTTATAAATAATAATAAGTCTCTGTGTGGTTATTTGGTAGCTGACTGGCAGGACAGAAAAGCCCAATTTTATGGGAGTAAGGGGATTGAATCAAGAGACTTCTTTGTGGTATACTTCTGAATTTAACATAATGGAATCACAGTGCATATATTTTTCTGTGTCTTGTACCTCCAATCCTTACTCTGGGTTTGAAACACATTTGGGTTTTGTATATAATTAATTCATTTTTACTTCTGTAGAATGTTCCAAATAAATATAATGTATTTAATGTACATAAAAGAAGGTATTGTGTATACATATGCATATATATGATATGTAGAAAATGTTCAAGATTGTACATACAAAATCATATAATACACATATATCAATACTTATTATATATGATGTATTTAATGTAAAAAAATTTTCACGATATTTTTGTATTTAAATTGGTTATCTCTTAGGGGCTAGGATACAGCTCAGTGACTGAGCCTTTACCTAGAATGTGCTAGGATCCATATTTGATCTCCAGTATGACAAAAAAATAACAAAGCAAAAAAGGCTACCAATGACAAATTGTCACAACAGAAAATCTCTTTCCTTAGAAATAAGACCAGTATTATTTTTTTATTTATACACTATTAATACTGTCAAAATACATGCCCATAGGAAGCATAGAAGTATTTTTGTTATTCTGTATTTTTTTTCTTTTTTTAAAATACTAGGGTCTGAACCTAAGGTCTTATATATACTAGGTAAGTACTTTATGCACTTAGATCTATATAGTGTTCTTTCATTTTTAAAATTATAAATCAAATAAAAATAATGAATATTTTAAAAATTATATATAACTGTGCTTATAGCACAATATTTACATAAGTTTTCAATATCATATAAATAATTGGTAAATCAGAGCATAACAACAATGTTCTTTAACAAAAAAATAACTTTAAAAAAACAGTAGCAAGGAGGTGACAAATACCAAAATCTCTGAGAAAATACAACTAACCTTGACTGATGAAAGTCCAACCTTTTCTGGAGACCTGTTCAGAAACAAAAGATGGTATTAGACTGAAGAAACAAGAAAGACTTCTACATACTAAAAAAGACAAACTTGCATTTAAAAAATTAGGTATATATTTTGTTACTGGAAAATCTTATTTTTGTATAACAAAATATGGAAAACAAAAAAGCAGGGAAGAAAGTTAAATCAGATATTAATAAGCTTACCACCATCTGTCTTCATAATACATATACTATAGGGAGCTTTGTACATAAGAAACTGTACAACTCCACAATAAAATTCCTCAAAATACTTTTCTAAATGTGAAATTGTGGGTCGAAAGTATAAAAATTTCAAATTTTTAGGAAGCTTTCAGACTGCTATCCAGAATGATCACACCAATTTATGCTCTCACTACTTTAAGAACGCCAGTTTAATACCATCACTGAAAATGAGTGCCATTTACAGTACTTGCCAATTTGATGAACAAATTTACATATCTGTCTTATGTTACACTTCTTTGATTGCTAACATGGTTGAAAATTTTCATATGCATTATACATACTGATTTTGGAAAGGGAAATCATTTTCATTTTTTACTTCAATTTTTCTACTGGAGCAAACCTCTACTCAAACCTGGGGTAAAGTCAAATAATACAAGTCTAAAAAAATAAAAACATGTAGTGATAAAAAAACATGTAGAGATAAAATAACTCCTAATGATATTCTGCCATTCTCATAGATCAGTGCCTTGTTCAGTTACCATCAGAGAAGCTTCCTCCTGCAATAGATGGGAACAAATATAGACACTCACAGTTAGACATTACACAGAGAGTGAGAGACTTTGGAACACTCAGCCCTAAATGAGTTGTCTCCATCAAATCCCTCCACTCAGGACTCATGGAACCCCATGAAGGAGGAGGCAGAAAGATCAGAGAAGTAAAGCAGGCAGCCACTAGAGTTCTTACCTCCATAAAATCTTCAGACTAAGGGGGTGAGCTCCTATCTCCTCCTGCCTTATATTCCTCTCTCCACCCAGCCATATCACTTCCTGTCTCCACCTGCCTAGTGCTGGGATTAAAAGAGTCAACCAAGTGCTGGGATCAAAGGTGTGAGCTCTCGCTCTCTCTCTCTCTCTCTCTCTCTCTCTCTCTCTCTCTCTCTCTCTCTCTGTCTCTGTCTCTCTCTCTGTCTCTCTCTGAATCAAAGGTATGAGCTCTGTTTTTCTCTGTCTCTCTCTCTCTCTGGTTTTACGAGACAGGATTTCTCTGTGTAACAGCCCTGGCCGTTCTGGAACTAGCTCTTGTAGACCAGGCTAGCCTTGAGCTCACAAAGATCCACCTGACTAGTGTCTCCTAGTGCTGGGATTAATGTCAAGTGCCACCACTGCTTTTAGACTGGTTAAATCTCCTGTAACTCAGTGTGGCCTTAAACTCCCGATCTTCCTGCTTCTACTTCTCAAGTGATGGGATTAAAGGCGTACGCCACCACTGCCTGGTCTCTATGATTAACTAGTAGCTAGCTCCACCATCTGATCTTCAGGCAAGCTATGTTTGCTAAAGTACAAACAAAATATCACCACAAAGAAAAGAGGGGTAGAACTTGGAGGAATAGAGGGAAAAACTATAATCAGGATATATTATGTAAGAAAAGAATCTATTTTCAATAAAAGAAAAAATAACAATAAATTAATAAAAATAGTCTACCCTTAAACATAGACTACTCTAGATATAATAATTTCAAAATTTAAGATATCATAATTCCAAAATATAAGATATAATTTCAAAATATAAGATATAGTAATTTCAAAAGTAATTCTTACCAATTATCCTTACTGATTCTTTCCTCACCTTTTTCGTTTTTTTAAGTAAGAGCACTGGCTTCAAAGCATAATCAAGAGAACACATTAATGACCAAATATTATACCTCAGGGCTACACAGCAACCGTAAACAGTTAATATGCCATTCCTGAGGATTATGAAAAATAAAAAGCAATTATCACAGATGATATAACTTTGGGCTGAATGGCAGCTTCAAACCAAAACCATTTTAATCACAGTGTTTTTGCAGAGTTAGAAAAACATTTTAAGAGACTGGGTGACTCTTCCTCAAAGTCATATTTATAAAAAGAGCCAAACTACCATATTCTCTATATGCCATATTTAATATGATGTTGTTATAAGAATCTTCAAGATCTACTTAAAATTTTGCAGGAAACAAAATTACTTTCAAAGAACACTCAATCCCTTCACTGAACAAACATTTCTGGAATACCACTATGCCCTAGGACTAGAGATTAGAAGATGAAATAGACAACTGTAGTTGGTTTTTCTAAGGTTACTAAAAAAAAAAAATTAACTGTCATAAGCAGTGCCCATTTAACCATCAGTAGTTTTGGTCAATATAAATTTGGGTTAACAAAAGACAATTTCCAGAAATAAAAACAGGTTTTGTTTTGATAAGACAGAGACTTGATACACAGTCCAAACTCAAGATTTTCCTGCCTCAGTCTCCTGAGTACTGGGATTACTGGGATTACATGCTTGGCATGTTGACATTTGGTTCTCTACTCAAATCTACATTGTTGTGTAATAAAATCCTACATGTGGAAAGCTTGTTAGAACTAAGTTATTCTAATTTCAAAGAAAGAAAGAAATATCAATTCTATATAAATGGATGTTTAAAACAAACAAGTCAATCCAAACAAAAATAAAGACCTTAAAAAGCTCAAATTTCCATAAACCTCAAATTCTGAAGGGCAATGTGAGGAGGTGTGGACTTGCAGTAGAGGTCTAAAAGCAAGAGCTAAGTTCTCTAAAAACAAAACAAAACAGAAACAAATATACTAAAACCCATAGGAAGTAGAGAAAGGAGGAAATTTTGTTCTCTCAGGATCCCTACACCTGTAGAAATTTGGCCAGGTTCACTGCCTTCATGCCCTAGGAAGGAAGATATAGTTAGTTCTTGTATGTAATAGGTTTCTGGCTGTTGATTTGATGTCTAAATTATTGGCCAGTTGTTGACATTAATGGAGATATTCCAGATTATGCTGAGTAACTACTTCCTTTTGAAAGACAAGGGGTATAGTATAACAGTCTTTTAAGCAGGCTAACTTTGCTTGAACACTGTTTAATGATATCCCATATGTTGATCAAACCACTTAATGATTTAGTTTCTTAAAGGTGCTGTTTGGTCCTCTGCAGAAGGGGGTAAAAATATCTCCCTTGGACTGGTATGAGGATTCAGTCAGAGTGCATGAAGACATACACAGTGCATGATAGTTTCTTTAGCAACTTTGAATTGCTCCACATTTTTCCACAGTACTTTGGCAGCTCTCAGTAGTGAGGAGCCAAAAACTAATTTCTGGGCACAAAAACGGTACTCGACAGCCTCTAACGCACCAGCTCATTTAAAAAGAGTAAAAAAGCCAGAGCATACTGAGCTGGGGATTCAAGTGAAATCTTATCAATAGGTGATACTATTAAACGAAAAACCTGGTAACCAAAACCACTCACATTTGAAGGATATTTTAAGTATAAAGTTGTTAAGAGTTTGGTGTGTAGCAAAATATTTCAAACTATCATGGTTTCTTCTAATGTTTTAAGCTTAAAACTTGTTTTTTTTAAAATCAGGGTAGTATGTAAGGTTAGAATTCTTTTGTTATGCATTTCTGATCTATTTATAGAACTTCAGTGACTAGTAAAAAGTAAAAAAAAAATTACATTTAACTTGTAAATGACCTTTGTCATGTGCCAAGATGAAGAAAAAACAATTTATTCCAACATAAAAAGCAGCAAACGGGACTGCAGAGACTGCTAAATGGTTGAGAGTGACTGCTGCTCTTGTAGAAGACTGTTTAGGTCTCAGCACCCAGGCGCCGCAGCTACCTGTAACTCAAGCTCCATGGAACCCAATACACTTTTCTAACTGCTGTCACTCACACACATATGACATACACTGACACAAACATAAATAATAAACAAACAACAAACAAGCAAATAAATAATAGTAAACATTATGGTGTATATACACTCCAAGTTTTTCTAATAGGGGCTATATAAATAATAAAACAATGGCCATCATTTATCACATATGTCCAAAACAATACTAACCCACTTGAGCTTTTTGAGTCCTCAAAACTCTCCTACTAATTATATTATTTTCACAGAACAAAAGTCTAACTTGGATCAGACTCAATCATTTAAATTCTATCTTTAAAATGCAGGGGCTGGAATGTGACCTTAGACAGCTTGATTCAAGGCTTTCAACCACTTTGCAATATTGCCTCCTTTCTGGACAAGGTCTTAAAACACTGCAAAAGTTGAAGATTCAAAGGTTTCATTTCTCTGGAGATTTTACATATGAATCTTTATTTCATTCCCAGGCTATGGCATGTCAATTACACATGCATTGTAGCTATTAAGGGCCAGCCAGAATTCAAAGCCTTAAACAAGTTTAGTCCAACTCATGAAGCAGCATTATTTGCCTTCACTTTGCTGCTCATGCATAGACCAGCTACTGTTATTTCCTAACCATTGTCTTTCAATGGTTTTTGAACATAAAATCTCAAAAGTACCTTGTATATAAATACAGGAGCAAGCCTTGCAATTTCAGTATCTGTCACTTAGAAATAACTCTTTAGATAAAAGGTGTGTAATTCCCCCTTAATTAGCATGCTCAAATATAATACTTTAATATAATAATGCCATCTTGGAGGTGATAGAATACAAGGAACTTATTTGCCTTTATTACGAAGAGTCTAGGTGTGGAACAAGTGTGTCTTATAGCTGTGTTTCTTCCTCACCTTAAGTGGTCACTTCTTACAGCTCCCCATGTTCATTTGCTTAAAAGCTTTCTTGCCCTTCCAATTTTGCTTCTTATCTATGCTGAACAAAGAAGCCAGGTTTCTTAAAACTGTAATTGCAAGGTCAAAGAAGAACGGGAATTTGGGAGCACTGCCAAAGAGACGTTATGATTTTATTTTGCACTTTGTGGTACTTTTTCAATTGTTCAGGTGTTTTTAAAAGGCTTATTTCTTATGTTCAGCTCTATCTGAGAACTGTCATTAGTGAAGCAATAGCTGCCAGATAAGTGTGCTACTTAATAATCTTCAGTATCCTGGGACTACTCAGCCCTTCTATGAATCTCAGTCTCTGATTTCAAAGTGAAGATACAATACTATTTCAGAGTGGGCATATGCCTACAAAAACAACTACTGAGATCAGCCTTAGGGATTCGAAGGAAAAATAGAGGACAAAATGTCAAAAAAAAGTTATTCTCTTTCTTCAACCATCAACTAGCTGCAAGATCTTAAGCAAGGATCTGTAGAGTTTCTGTGATTTTAGGGATTTTAGGAAGCTTTTTAAAGAATATTACAAAAGCCCAAACTTTATTTTCCTTATTTAGTCCCAGAAAGACATCATAATAAAAATACTGTCAATTATAAAAACTTATCTTTATATTTCACCAGGTTAGCCTTAGTCATTTCACCATAAATAGCCAGGCCAGATTAGAAGCTCAATATCCCTGGATAGCCACATACTCTAAACCCTAGGTCAGGGGTACAACCTGCACCCCCATCCCAGCCCCAGCAGCAGGCAAGTCTCCTGTGGGCTGGCAGCCTCACCACCATCCCCACCTGCAGAGGGCCCCCAGAGGCACAGCCTGTACCAACTGAAGGAAGAGGCAGCTCCATCACCATGCCTGGCTGCATCAGAGGGCCCTGGAGGCACAGCCCTCACCTGTGCCTGGAGCACAACCTGCATTAGAAGGCACATAGCCATACCTCCAACCTGCGCCAACTAGAGGAAGAGTAGTGGCACACAGCCACGGAGGCACAGCTCCTACCTGTGCAGGCTGGAGGAAGAGCACTAACAGCTAGTCACAGGAAAGACTACCACAGCCAGGCACTCCACCACCAACCGCAGTGGTATCAGAGACCACCCAGAAAGAGGCACAGGCTCCACCTGCACCAATTGGAGGAAAAGGGCCCCCGAGGCACAGATAACACCTGCACCAATTGGAAGAAGAATCAATGAATGTACCTATAGTTATCCCAAACCCAAACAGGTAGAAGGCAGTGCAAGAACACATTCAACAACATAAAGAGCAATATGGTTCTACAGCAGCAAGACCTGACCATCCCAACACAGACAAAACAGGGGGAAAAAACTGACCTTAAAAATAGCTTTATGAAGATTATAGAGGCCCTTAAAGAGGAAATGAAAATTTGCCTTAAAGAAATGGAGGGAAAAAACACAAAAAACTTGGAAGAAATAAATAAATCCAGGAAATAAAACCAGAAAAGCCAAGAAAAAAAAGAATCAAACAGGTGAAGGAAACAGTTCAAGACATGAAAACTGAAATAGAGGCAATAAAAAAACACAAATTGAGGGAATTCTGGAAATAGAAAATCTGGGTAAACTAACAGGAACCACAAATGCAAGCATAACCAACAGAATACAAGAGAAGGAAGAGAGAATCTCAGGCATTGAAGACACAATAGAAAAGTTAGATTCATCAGTCAAAGAAAATATTAAGTCTAACAAATTCTTAAGACAAAACATCCAGGAAATCTGGGACACCATGAAAAGACCAAACCTAAGAATAATAGGGATAGAAGAAGGGGAAGAACTCCAGGTCAAAGGCACAGAACATAGAAGAAAAGTTTTCCAACCTAAAGAAGGGGATACTTATGAAGGTACAAGAAAATTACAGAACACCAAATAGTCTGGACCAAAAGAAGTCCCGCTGCAACATAATAACCAAAACACTAAATATGCAGAAAAAAGAAAGAATATGAAGAGCTGCAAAAGAAAAATGCCATCTAACATATAAAGGCATACCTATCAGAATTACACCCGACTTCTCATTGGAAACTATGAAGGCCAGAAGGTCCTGAGTAAATATTTTGCAAACATTAAGAGACCACTGATGCCAGACCAGACTACTATACCCAGCAAAGCTTTCAAACACCATAGGTGGAAAAAAAAGATATTCTGTGACTAGACCAGACTTAAACAATATGTATTCACAAGCCCAGTCCTACAGAAAGTACTAGAAGGAAAATTCCAACCCAAGGAAGCTAACTGCACCCACAAAAACACAGGCAACACCAAAACCCAAAGAAGGGAAATGCAAACACACTACTATTACCACCAAAAAAAACCAGAAAATAACAGAAATTAACAATCACTGGTCATTAATATCCCTTAATATTCATGGACTCAACTCACCTATAAAAAGACACAGGCTATTAGAATGGATATGAAAACAGGACCAATCCTTCAACTTCAAAGACAGACATTACCTCAGTGTAAAATGGACCTAAGAAACAAGCTGGTGTAGCTATCCTAATATGTAACAAAATAGACTTCAAACTAAAATCAATCAGAAGAGATGGAGAAGGACATTTCATATATATCACAGGAAAAACCCATCAAGATGAAATCTCAATTCTGAAGGATACCCACATTTGTAAAAGAAAACTTACTAAAGTAAAGCAAACATTAAACCCAAAAAACTAACAGTGGGAAACTTTAACACCCCACTCTCACCAATGGACAGGCCTGCCAGACAGAAACTTAACAGAGAAATAAGGGAACTAACAGATGTTATGATACAAATGGATTTAAGAGACATCTATAGAACATTCTACCCAAACAAAAAACTTGACTAAAAAAGATATACTTTTTTCTCAGTACCTCATGGAACTTTCTATGTTGCTTAATAGCAACATAGACCCACTGTATGCCTAAAAGTGGGGCAAGGTACATGGCTCTCAGAGGCAGCAAACAGCTCTGCCATGCTGGACTGGGCGGAGCAAGCGGGCAGGGCCTCTTTTGCCCTAGCAACACTGCCAATTAGGTTTTTAAAAAGCGCTTAACATTTTAAGAAGCAGTCCTGGTCAGAAAAGCATTAGAGATATGCAATAAAGACAAATCCAGATAAAAAAGACCTCTAAATGGGTCACAGTGTTAGATAGCAGGCTTGGGAGAGAGAAGGAAAAGAATATAGAAAGTTATAAAAAGAAGCAAATGGTTTTTTAAAAACTAAAACAAAGTCTAAAGAGACAGAGTAAACTTGCAGAAAAAGTAATAGGAATAAAGAAAAATAAGCCATGTAAAAATGGGATATACACAGAGAATCTGGATTATGTATATTATTGTGTTTTTTTAAAATTTTTTGACAGCAGAGAAACATTTGATTCTGGGGACTGCTAAGCTTAACCAACATATATGTTTTAAAGGCTCCTTTTCTTCAAAATTTGGGTCTAAGGATATGTTGCTTTAGAAAAGAGGTTCTCCAGACCCAAAAAGATGAACATGGATGTACTCACTCATAATCGGTTTTTAGTCATAAAGGACATAGAGCCTATTAATTCGTGATCCTTGAGAAGACAATAAGAAGGTGAAACCAAAGAAAAACATATTGGAAGTAGACAAATTTGCCGGGCAAAAATTGGGAACTTGGGGGTGGGTAGGGTTGGGAGCAAGGGGAGATGGTGAGAGAAAAGCGTGAATGGGGAGGATGGGGAGAGCTTGGGGGAATGGGATGCTTAGGATACAGGAAGGGTGGATATGGGAGCAGGGAAGCATATATCCTAATTAAGGGAGCCATCTTAGGATTATTAAGAGACTTGACTCTAGAGGGGTTCCCAGGTATCCAGGGAGACGCCCCCAGCTAGTTCCGTGGGCAGCTGAGGAGAGGGAGCCAGAAAAGGCCAGATCCTATAGCCATACTGATGAATATCTTGCATATCACCATAGAACCTTCACCTGGTGATGGATGGAGATAGACAGAGCCCCACATTGGAGCACTGGACTGAGCTCCCAAGGTCATGACGAGGAGCAGAAGGAGGGAGAACATGAGAAAGAAAGTCAGGACCATGAGGGAACCTTCATCTGGCGATGGATGGAGATAGAGAGAGCCACACACTGGTGCACCGCACTGAGCTCCCAAGGTCCAAATGAGGAGCAGGAGGGAAAACATGAGCAAGGAAGTCTGGACTGCGAGGGGTCCTCCCCATCCACTGAGATGGTGGGGCTGATCTATTCGGAGCTTACCAAACCCAGCTGGACTGGGACTGAAAAAGCATGGGATAAAACCGGACTCCCTGAACATGGTGGACAATGAGGGCTGCTGAGAAGCCAAGGACAATGACACTGGATTTGGATCCTACTACGCATACTGGCTTTGGGGGGGGGCGGGGCTGGCCTGTTTGGATGCTCACCTTCCTGGACCTAGATGGAGGGGGGAGGAACTTGGACTTCCCACAGGGCAGGGAACCCTTACTGCTCTCTGGATAGGAGGGGGGGAGTGGAGGGGGAGGGGGGTAAACGAGAGGCGGGGGGGGAGGCGGAAATTTTTAATAAAAAAAGGAAAATAAATAGAAAAGAGGTTCTTCTTTGGTTTCCACAGAGGATGAGAACCTGTGGATTCCTTACAGACTAAAGTCTGCAGGACACAGAAGAAAGCAACTGATGGACTTTGCCATTACAAGTCAGAACAGATCTTCAAACTTCCTGCTTCACGGAAAAGTCTGCTGGATTATGGGCCTGTAGGCTGAAGATGGGTGCCCCAACAATACAGAAGAACACTGGGTGACTGTCTAGGCAGTGAGATGTCTGTCAATTCTAGAGTTTTGGAAGTTGCTTACAAGGTACTTCCTGTTTAGCTAGTTAGGGAGAGGTAGAAAGGAGGGGTGAGGAATGGAAACATGAGGTGTGGAGATGGTTGAGTTGGAGAAGAACAGAAGAGGGAGAGCAAGGAGAGAGATATCTTGATAGAGGGAGCATTTATGGGGTTAGGGAGAAATCTGGTGCTAGGGAAAATCCCAGGAATCTACAAGGATGACCCCAGCTAAGACTCCCAGTACCAGTAAAGAAAATGCATGATCTGGCCTTCCCCTGTAATCAGATTGGTGACCACTCTAATTGTCATCACAGAACCTTCATCCAGTAACTGATGAAAGCAGATGCAGAGATCCACAGCTAAGCACTGGGTTGAGATCCTGGAGTCCAGTTGAAGAGAAGGAGGAGAAATTATATGAACAAAGGGGTCAAGATCATGAGCGGAACCCATAGAGACAGCTGACCTGAGCTAGTGGGATTTCACTGACCCTGTACTGACATCTGGGGAACCTGTATAAAACAGAACCAGGCCCTCTGTATGTGGATGACAGTTCTATGACCTGGACAATCTGTGGGCCCACTGGCAGTAGGATCAGGATTTAGCCCAAGTGCAAGAACTGGCTTTTTGGAGCCCATCCCCAATGGAGTGATACCTTGCTCAATTAAGATACAGGGAAGAGGGACTTGGTCCTGCCTCAAATTGATATGTCAAACTTTATTGACTCCCCATGGGAGGCCTTACCCTTTCTGAGCAGTGGATGGGGGGAGGCTGGGTGGGGAAAAGTTGGGGAGAGCTGGAGGAGGGGAGGAAGAAGGAACTGTGGTTGGTATGTAAGATGGGAAAAACTTTTAAATAAAAATTTTTTTAAAAGGAAAAAAAGTTCAATATCATCCTATGGACATACTAAGAAAACAGTATGTCAGTATAGGCAGAACACATTCCACTTAGAAAGCAGATGAAGAAAGGTACAAGTATCTGTTCATATGCATAAAGCATGTTCTTTATGTGACAAACACAGTTTTATATAATAGTAGTACATAAGCAAAGACACTATGACACATCCACAAACATTTCAGAGAGATTTGGGACAAAGGAAGTGGTCTTGTTTGGACAAATTTCCATGAGACTCTCTAAAAAAGTTGACACATGATATTCCTAATGATTGGGAATTATGAAACATTTTTATATATAAGATTAAATTAAGATAATTACCCTGTCAGTTTACAAGTTCAGCATTTGTTTCTAAAGGCATTTGAAATTTACACTTGGGGACTGGAGAGATGGCTCAGTAGATAAGACTATTCTTTCAGAGGTCCTGAGTTCAATTCCCAGCAACCACATATGGCTCACAACCATCTGTAATGAGATCTGGTGCCCTCTTCTGGCCTAGTAGGTATACATGCAGAAAGAACACTGTATAGATAATAAATAAATAATTTTTAAAAAATGAAATTTACATTTCTAGCAATTTTATTTGGAGACAGGGTCTCATTTAGCCCAGATTGGCCTTGAATTCACTATATAGCTAAGGATGACCTTGAACCTCTTCTGGTGCTCCTGGCTCTATCTCCTAAATGCTGGGATTACAGGCATGTATCATAACATCCAGGTTATGATGCTAGGGACTCAACCCAGGGCTTTATGCATGCTTTAAAAGCACTCTATCATAAACACCTTCAGTAATGTAGCAGGATACAAGATTAACTAAAAAAAAGTAGCCCTCCTTTACAGATGACAAATGGGCTGAGAAAGAAATCAGAGAAACATCACCCTTCATAATAACCATAAAAAACATAAAATATCTTGGAGTAATTCTAACCAAACAAGTGGAAGACCTGTATGACAAGAATTTTAAATCTTTGAAGAAAGAAATTGAAGACACCAGAAAATGGGAATATCTCCCATGTTCTTGGATAGGTAGAATTAACATAGCAAAAATGCCAATCTTACCAAAAGCAATCTACAGATTCAAAGCAATGTCCATCAAAATCCCAGAAAAATTCTTCACAGACCTCAAAAAAAACAATACTCAACTTCATATGGAAAAACAAACAAACAATAAAACAGGATAGCCAAGACAATCCTGTACACTATAAGAACTTCTAGAGGCATCACAATCCCTGACTTCAAACTTTACTACAGAGCTACAGTACTGAAAACACCCTGGTATTGGTATAAAAACAGGAGAACCAATGGAACTGAATTGAACACCCAGATATCAATCCATGCACCTACTAACACCTGATTTTCGACAAAGAAGCAAAAAATATAAAACGGGAGAAAGCATATTTAACAAATGGTGCTGGCATAACTGCATATCAACATGTAGACGAATGAAAATAGATCCATATCTATTGCCATACCACAAAACTCATGTTGAAATGGATCAAAGACTTCAACATAAAACCAACCACACTGAACCTCACAGAAGAGAAAGTGGGATGTACACTTGAACGCATTGGCACAGGAGACCACTTCCTAAATATAACCCCAGTAGCACAGACACTGAGAGAAACAATTAATAAATGAGACCTCCTGAAACTGAAAAGCATCTGTAAAGCAAAGGACATGGTCAACAAGACAGTCAACAACTGTGCTCAGCATCATTAATCATGAAGGCACAGTTGTTGACTATCCCCATGTCTCCTGTTTATTTTGGGTGCAGAGGTGGGATCATAGGTATGACAGGCTATCTCGAACTCACTAGTAGCTGAGGATGAACTAGAACTTCTGATCCTCTTGCCTCTACCTCCCGAGGGCTGGAATTACAGGCATGCCTTTTTGTCCATTTAAAACAATTGCTTTATAATTTCCTATGTACGGGTGTTTTGCCTACACATATGTATACCAAGTATGTGCCTGGTACTCTTTGGGGCCAGAAGGAGTCAAATGCCCTGGAACTGGAGTTCCAGATGATTATGAGCCATCATATGGATGCTGGTATTAAATCAGGGTCCCATGGAAGAGCAGCCAATGTTCTTAACTACCAAGTCACCTCTCTAGCCCCTGCCCATTTTTTTAAAACTATGCTATTGTTTTCTTGCTTCTGAGTTGTTTGAGTTTCTGATATAGCTATTAATCTCTTATAAAAGATAAGATTTGCAGGTATTTTACCCCAGTTTATACTTTATTCTTCTCTTCTGATAACTGTTTCTTTTACCGTTCATTAGCTTCTATGTAATCTTATTTGTATATCATTGTTGCTATTTGTGCTTTTATCATCAAAAAAAGTTACTGACTCAATGCATACAGTAAAAACTTGATTTTGCAGCATATTTAAAGCAGTGTCTATTAATGTGTTTTAGCTATACACATGAAAAAAGAATTTTTGAAACAGCTCCAAAATAAAAGTGTTTTAAACAAGTACTGGGGTTTTACTAAAAAGAAGAACAAACATGGTTTTCATGCAAAAATAGCAAAAAGTATTGCGGCTTCTCTTAGGATTTAAATATAAAAGTAATTTTCATATTAGTATCTCAGCAACTGTCAACATATATAGAATGTTTTTATTCATTATAACTTGTTTTTATATTTCTGAGACAAACTCTCAATATATTGCCAAGATTATCTGCAAAGTCCTGCACTCAAGTTAACAGTTCTTCCTTAGCCTCTCATGCACCTCCGTGATGGCTATAAATTTTTCTTTGAGAAACTTATTTTTGCCCAATAGCTACAGTTTATACTGTATATAGTTATACATAAGAAAATTTTTTGAAAAGAAAAATATGCTTTATAAATATTTTCTCTTGTATTTTTGGTTGTGAGCCTAGACTTTAATGGCTGATCCATTTCTCCAGCCCTATAGATATTTTCTCTAGTTTCTTATCTGTTTAGTATCTTGATCATGAGTTTTCTTTTTTCAAGCAGTATATTGATGGCTATAGTCAAAATGTATTTTACTATTTGCATTATAGTCATTTAAAAAATTTACACAACTTTAACACATTGCTCTTGTGTTTTGTAGAATATTGGAGAAATTATTTTTCTTTTATAATGTCTAACCCTAATTTGACAACCTCCAACTTTATGAAGCAAAATCTATATAAGAAGTTCATTACATTCAAGCACAAATGTCTAATCTCTGAGGTTTGGATTTAATGACAACATCTGGAACTTACCTAAAAGATATTCAGAGACTATACAGGTTGTAAAACCAAACATAATTGCAGTAAAAGGTGCAAGTATGTAAGCAAAGCAACCTTTTATCAATTTTCTTAAAGATGAACTTTGGAACTTGCTAAATCTGACTCTTTTTGTGTTGAGAACAGTATTTACTTCCTTTAATAAGAAAAATTATTCCCCAAATATTATATGTGCCTAGTGTACATAAAGACTACATTAGATTTCCAGCACACCTTCAAAGAATATAAAAGAACCAGGTTACTGTTCCAGAGATTTAGATATAACAACTGTCATTTGTTTTGCTGTCATAGTGTGGAATGGGAAAACACTTATTCATTGTTGGTAGAAGTACAAACTGGAGCAGCAACTATAGAGATCAGTGTGTTAGTTCCTCAAAAATTAAAAATAGACCTACCACATGATCCAACTATACTACTCCTGGGTATCTACCCAAAGGACTGCATAGCCTACTCTAGAGATAGCAGATCATTCACATTCACTGCTGCTCCACTAACAATAGCCAGGAAACAGAAACAGCCTAGATGCCCATAAGCTGATGGTGGATAATGAAAACATGATATATTTACACAGGGAAATAGTATTAAGCTATAAAGAATGATGAAATTATGATATCCACAGGTAAATGACTGGAACTAGAAACAATTATTCTGAGAGAGGTAACCTAGATCCAGAAAGATAAATCTCATATGGTTTCTCTCATTTGTGGATGCTAGATTTGAACCTTCAGATATGTGTGCTTCAATTGGAATGATCATAGAGGTTAAGAAATTACTAAGGAATCATGGGGAGGGGGTTTCATATGAGGGGGGATAGAATCACTGGTATAAAGAGTTAAAATGTGATAATGGAATAGAAAAGGTTAAATTGTGGTGGAAAAGAAGAGGACAGGAAAGGGGAGGGAATGTGTGAAAGAAAAATAACACAAAACACTTTTTAAAAGTCTTGGAAAATTCCTAGTACAGAAACTTCCTAATAGATACATATACACAACATACAAAGAGTTAAAATGGAGCGACACTATTGTTGACAAAGGTTTCTGCCCAACCTGGTCCCACAGCCATTCAGTCCCAAAGAAACACACAATGCCTACATTAATTATAAACTGATTGGCCTATTAGCTCAGGCTTCTTATAACTAACTCTTACATCTTAACTCATAATTCTTGTCTGTGTTAGTCAAGTGGCTTGGTACCTTTTATCAGTGAGGCATTCTCTTCTTGCTTCCTCTGCATCTGGGTGATGACTGCAGACTGAGCTTTTCCTCTTCCCAGAATTCTCTTGTTCTGGTTGCCCCACCTATACTTCCCTGCCTGGCTACTAGTCAATAAGCATTTTATTAAACCAATACAAGTGACAAATCTTTACAGGGTACAAGTTCATTGTCCCACAGCACACTATAACAGGGCAACAATGCTCATACTGGACACAAAGGCTAAGAAAAAATGTCCAGTGCCATGAATGGGTTGATTTTTTTGGAACTGTTGGCTAAAAAGGTCCCACAGACCTCCCCACAAACATTACAGGCTATAGCCCTTGCTCTTGGTTACCCTCCAGAACTTGTATTGCTGATGATACCACATACTTGAGTTAAAGAACATGAAGAAAGCTGGTACTGACCTAGAAGCTTCACCTCTATTAGCTAGCTTTTACAATAATACTATGCATGCTTCCAGAAGAGAAAAGTAATTACCAATCTTCCTCCACTGCGAACCCTGTGAACTACAATATATGAGTGACCTGGCAACACATGCCCACTGGTTCATAGCAGCAAGAATAACATGGGCGTATCCAGATACTTTCTGGTTAATTTTTGAGTACTGTTCCACAAGGTAAAACCCATATTTGGCACCCTTTCTCAGACCAGAACCTATATCTAGACAGGTCATAGGCCCCAGAGGAAACCCTACTACTATAATTCTGCTAAACTGACATAGTACTATACCGATTTTTAATGACTTATCATTATACTCACAGATCAATACATCTCTCAGTCCTCTGAGAAGCTTCTATTTGCGGTAGGTGGTGATTACCACAAAGACTACAACTAATCAAGGTGCTGAGAATATAAGCTTATGAATGATGAGCCAAAAGTGGAATATATATTGCACCCCTCCTACCAAGGCTCGGGGATTAATTACTATACAAGGGTCAGGAAGAGTCTAAGAGTCAGAGACAGTAAATGACTACATGAAATATGTCGTATGAACACAGTGGGGCAGCTGCACACATAAACTCATAGTGATTGTGGTAACATATACAATAAGCTCTGTGTAAGCTTAAGCCATTCCAAATTCCAGCACGGAGAAGGAAATCTGGCACCAATTCCCACCCCTAGTCATCAAGCTATTAGCAACTGTTAGCTGCTGCTACAAGAGAGAAGCCATTTTCTCTAAGAGCACAGCCCTTGTAAGTCAAGCACACTTGAGTAAAATGCTACACATCTAAGAGTATTTGAGTATCAGAAATTGATCTTGATAGCCTTGAAAAAAAAACAGACAAAAAGCTGAGTAAGAAAGGAGAAGTAGATCTGAGAAGAGTTATGGAATGAATATGATCAAATCATGTACAAAACTCTCAAAAAACTAATAAAAATTTTAAGAATTAGTATACCACCTATGATGCTACTGAGTATAAAAGGAATTATAGCAATACTTCCCAAAATCTCAGTTTTAACTGAGACTGCTCATGTGGTAAAGATAGTCACACTACAAGTCTGAAGTCCTGTGTTCAATCCCTAGAAGCCATGTAAATATGGAAGGAGCGAACCAAACTTACAATATGTCTTCTACCTCCACATGTTTACCATGGCATCCCTGCACTCATATACACATATCATGCACAAAAGGGTTTTTAGAAGAAAATGCAAAGACCTCATTTCCAGAAGTGTTCAATCTTTTATCATTGTGATATAATGTCATCTACATAAGTGTTGTGTTGGTTCACATTCGTAGCTATCACTGGATACAAGCAATCCATACACATGCCTGCAATTACCTTATTTTTGAAAAATAACACAAAAAAGTTTAAATTAATTCATTTAACACTATTGTTTATCAAATAGCTTGCTAAGCACTGAATATAAAGTAGAAACAAAACAGACACTGTCCTTCCTAGAACTTATGCTAAGGCCAAAAGGCTTGGGTTATTAAGATAATGATAGAGTGCATACCTCATGTGTGAGGTCCTGGGTTCAATACCCATCACAAACCAACCGAGCCTAGTTAGAACTATGGGTATTGTGAATAGTTTCCAACAAACCACCTAGTCTCACAAATTACTTTAATAATCCATATGACCCATTATGGTTTCATATGGGTAGGTAATCTAGAAGCAACTCCTTAGGCAAAGTCAGAGATGGCGGTCCCAGAAACTAAACAATCAATATGATATCAATCTACAAGTAAAAGGGCTCTAATTTTAGCCATACAATGAAAGAATATGTAAGCTACAATAGAGTGAGTTTTGGACCTGAACAAGCAAATAACTATCTATATGGCAATAAAAATATTGGGGAGAATTTCTAAGTTTCCATTACAAATATTTAGAATATAGACAAAACTTGGAGAGTAATATGATAAAGCTATACCATATTTGCTGACCATGTTCAACAATAATAGATCAACACCCCTCTCTCCATTCTGTTAGATACTTTGAAGCAAATGACAGAAACTATTCCCTTTCTATCCATTAAACATTTCAATATGCATCTTAAAAGGATAAAGACTTCTCTTTAAAACATAACCACAATATTATAGAGCTTAATAATTCTTAATTATTTCTAGCTGACATGTAGATTTCTTCGATTTCCTCAGTCTTTTTTTAATAATGTATTTAGTGGAGCAGTGCTGTGTGTTTGCTCACCATCGTGTCTGGGTGGAGGCCAGAGGACAATTTGCAGGAGGTGCTTCTCTCCTTCCACCTGGGGACTGAACTTAGGTTGATGGCATTGTCTTTTACCCACTGAGTCATCATCAGTTGAGATGGCTCTTTAAACCTCCTCCTAATGTTTATTTCTTGAGATTCATGTGCTGAAGAAATCTTGTAGAAATTCACACGGTTTGAATTTTGTGGATTGCATCATCATGATAATAACATAAGAATTATCATCTCCCTAGGGAACTCATTTATTTCACTAATGTTCACGACAGGTAGGTGTGAGGCACAAAGGGAATCTGGAGAGGCTGCAAGGACTAGTATAGTGATCCAGGATCCTAAGAGGGCTGATGGTCATACCAGAAATTCCCTGGCTCAGGCGCACAATGCCAGGTCCCATCTAGGGGACTGTCCAGCTAGCCTAGGTTGTATCTGGGGAATCACAGGGCCTGGTCCGGTTTTCAACAACATGCTCTCTAGCTGTAGCTTGCTGTCCCTTCCCTGGTAGGTGTAGCTACATCTGGGGATGAAGTCATAGTCTGGTGAGGGACCAGCTCCACACTAAGGGTGTGCTGAGGAGGATTTCCTTTCTGTACATGCCAGAGAGCTGGCAGGAGATTTCATAAAATAGGTTATTGGTCACATGTGAAACAGTGGGGTTCCTTTAGTATCCTTTCCACTATGATAATTTTATTGTTCACAAATTCTCTTAGTAGACAACTTTTCTATTTTCATTTGTCTTTTTATCAAACCATTCAAGGTAGCCTAGAATTCCTCACATTGCATCTTGAGTCCCTTAGCATGTTCTGGATATCTTTTCTTCCTTTTTGTTGGAAGTTAGGCTGCTGTTCTCTAATCCAATTGTGTCTTTACTGAACAAGCTGATTTTCAGGTTGGCAATGTTACTCATAGTATTAAAACCTGAATCACTGAGGCTTTTCTACTTTAGGATTAAATTATGCCAATCAGCTTTATTCTCCTTAATTGTTCTTATGCGGACAGATAAAGACAGGCTTTCTGGGTGTTTCAGGAGTCTTTGCTTTGTGAGGTCTGCAGACATCCCTGGAAGAAGACCTGAATGAAGATTCTCTCAATCTCTCTTTCATGGAGATCAAAAGCACATTATGAGAAATACCTTAAGGAAAAACATTCGCCAGGCAGTGGTGGTGGCACACGCCTTTAATCCCAGCACTCCAGAAGCAGAAGCTGGTGGATCTTTGTGAGTTTAAGGCCAGCCTGGTCTACAAGAGGCAGTTCCAGGACAGGTTCCAAAGCTACAGAGAAACCCTGTCTTGGAAAAAAAAGGAAGAAAAACATTCAGTGCGGAAACTGGGACCTACATTCAAGAATAAAGTCTCAAGATGTTCTAAAGTTCAGCTTTACTGCACCATACACATTATCTCTTGGTCTATGTGAGAATTTATACAGCTTGTTCCCTAGGTAAAACTTCAGAAAAACCAAAGCAAATGGAAGACCCCATAAATAAAACACTATAATAAGTCAACAATTAAAAGTAGGTGGATACCACAAATTATAGACATATTCAGTAAATATCAATCCCAAACAAGTTTTTTACACACACCATTAAACTGTTGAAGAGCCCTGGGCAAGGAAAAGGTATACTAATTAAGAGTCAGCAAGCATTCACTGAAACCAACCATGAAAGAAATTCCTGATTTTCCTTTTAGATAGAGTTATTGGCCTTGAATATCAAAGAATACTGTACACAAAAATCTAGATTAAAGCAATGTTCTAGTTTGGTTTGTACTGATAAAATAAGCACAACTAAGGCAACTTATAGAAGGGACAAATCTGTGTAATATTTTCTTCTGATCTAACAAATAAGGTTTGTCTGAAGATCAGAGTACAGAGCTAAGCCACCAGTTAGCCATAGAGGTCAGATAGTGGTGGCACACTTTTAATCCCAGTACTGGGGAGACAGAGGCAGAGGCATCTCTGTGTGTTCAAGGCTACCCTGGGCTAAACGACACTGATCTAGTCTAAGAGAGAAAAAGAGCCAGGCAGTTATGGCTCACACCTTTAATCCCAACACTAGGAAGGTGGAGACAGGAAGGGATATGACTGGGTGGAGAGAGGAATACAAGGCGAGAGGAGACAGGAGCTTAGCCCATAAAGTCTAAGGATTGGTAGAGAGGAGCTTGACCCTTTTCAGTCTGAGGATTTCATAGAGGTAGGAACTCTAATGGCTGGCTACTCTGCTTCTCTGATCTTTCAGCTTTCACCCCCTAATCTGACTCTGGGTTTTTATTATTAAGATCAATTAGAATTCACACTACAAATCTGGGTTTACAGTTCCAGAAGGCTAAGAGCCATCATGGCAGGAAAGAATGGCAGCAAGCAACAGCCATTAGCAGGACCAGGAAGCCAGCAGTTCACACCTTTAAACCTAAAGCATGAAGCAAACAGAGTAACTGCATTTAAGGCTTTTGATTTCAAAGCCTGTCCCCAGTGATGTACTTCCTCCATCAAGGCTGTACCACCCTAAACATTACTCCCTAAACATTACTCACTAGGGACCAAGTGTTTAAATGCCTGAAACTATGGGGAACATCTCTCATCCAAACCACCACAAACATTTATTTCTTATCTACTTCAAACTCTTAATATTTTAGATAAATGCATTGAAAATGTATTATACATTTCCAGATGAGACATAGTTGGGGAAGACAGGTAATATACTGGCTAGAAGGATTCAAAAATATTCAAATGGACTAGAAAAATAGATCAAATCTTAGCAGAATGAAATGTAACAGGAATAAATACAAAGTGCATGATAAGGGATTCATGGTTTAATAAGAGGCCACGTGAAACCTTACATGCTATCTGCTGATCACTTATACCAGGTAAAGCTGTGTCATGGTTGCCATCCTAGACTGACTGAACAGAACACAGGAAGAGGGGGGAGCTTTGCATGCACATTCTCATAGATAAGAACACACTGAAAACCATTATGTACTATCTGAGAAATAAGATTCAGAAAAGAATACCGATGAAGTAAAAGAGGAGAAACCAGTTTGGTGAATGTTCTGAAACCCATGTGAAAAGATAAAAAGAAATAAGGATGATCAACCCAGAGAAGACAAAAAAGCAATAAACAAACAAACAAAAATCTGCCTTCAAATGTTTGAAGCACTGTACATCAGAACAAGGTCTAAGAGCAGAAATCCCCTGATGGAATTTTTTTTATTCTCAATTTAATACGCTTAATTAACAACCGGAGTTTAGAACCTCTTCTGTGATAAAGAATTCAAACAGAAATTTAGTGATAAGCCTAACAAGGACATTACAGAAAGTTGGGACAGCCTACTTCCTAAAGTCACAATCCTTCTAAACCTCAGTTTTCACACTTTGCAAATTAAGGAGTTAGATAAGCTGGGTTCTTGGGTTCCTTCATTTAATCAACAAAGCATTATTGGTTGCCTACCACAGGTCAGACATTGCTAGGCAACAAGGAGAAAACAAAGATAAGAAAGACCCAGCCTTTGCCCACAGAGAAGTCATATATAATAGGTGAGTCAAACCTATGAAGAAACAATTTTAATATATAACTGTAACCAAAGCACATATGATATCAAGAAGGAGAGAAGAGGTGCACTCAAGTGTATGTAAAGAGATGAAGGGTGTTTAAAAGGCTCACTGGAATAGCCTTTTAGCTCTCTCTACACTGGGAACTTGCAGAAGGCTAAAGAAAATGAGTGCTTTAAAATACTAAATGTAAACAAAATTCTTCAGCCGTATGCATGAAAGTGGTTGGTATTTGTTTGTATGTGTGTATGAGCGTCCATGGGTATTTATTGTGGCATTGGAGGTTGAAGCCAGAGCCTTACACATGCTAAACAAACAATCTACCACTAAGCTGTAACTTCAGTCCTTCTTGATAGTTATTATAGACTGTCCAAACACAGGTATGACTCAATTAACAACTAAGACACACTCTAAGAAATGTGTACTATGCAGTTTTGTTAAGTGAACATCACTTAAAACTAAAAAGGCAATGATGTCATCAGGGACATTATCTTACAGGATCACTGTACTATGTGCAGACTGTTTTTAACCAAAAATATCATTATGCACCACGTGGTTGTAGTTCTTATAGGGGAATAGTTTGAAATCTAATTTTTAAATATTGATAAGATACAGAAGAGGTCTGTGTGATTTTTGTTTTAGGAATCCTAACACTTTACCTTGGTTACTTGAAGTAACCATATCTTTCCACATGCTCTAGAGGCCTCCTTTAATTTGATATAACACATTGGAACCATTAATTTTCCCAAGTGAAAACATAAACTGAAGCTTTGATGGTAGAGATAGAATAATAAAAACAAATAATAAAGTTTTATAAATGGAGGTGTTTAATTTAGACATACTATAATAGTTAAATAATCATGCTAAAACTTATTCATTACCTGATAGGATCTCTGGGAAATTAGTGGAGGCCAACTTTTATTTCTGGATTTAGTTTGTAAAGTACATGCAAAGTTAGCCCTTATATATAGACTAACTTTTCACTGAAGTCCATGTTTAAACTTTTAAGCTATTGTTCTTTATTTGGTATGTGCAAAACTATATTAGAATATGCAGCTTGAACACCTGAATCTGAAAATCCAAAAATGTTTCAAAACTCAAAAATTTTGAGTGTCAGCAATCATGCCACAAATGGAAAATTCTGTGTCTAATTTCATGTGAAGGGTACAAAGTGCAGGCACATAAAAACCCTATAAAATTACCTTCAAGTTATGTGCATAGGTCACATATTACACATAAATGAATCTTGTGCTTAGAGTCAGTTCCCATTCCAAAGATAATCCTATTATACATAGGAAAATATCTCTCCTAAAATGAAAATAACTCCTAAAAATTCCTAAATCTAAAATACTTTTGTTCCCATGAATTTTAAATAAGGGATATTTAACATATGCATGTAATTTTCAAGTGTAACACATAGAATAAACTCCCGTGACTCTCCATTTTACCTGGACACTTGAGTAGCAGTCCTGCCAGGATAATTATTGTATGCTCTAGTTATCTACCTACCCAATACAGGTCAAACTGGGTAAAATTCCCTGATTTTTAGTTTTTAAAAAAAGTTTCATCATGTCAGGCATGGTGGCACAAGCCTTTAATATCAACACTTGAAAGGCAGAAGCAAGAGAATCTCTTTGAGTTCAAGGCCAACCTGGCAGAGCAAGTTCTAGGACAGCCCGGGTTACACAGAGAAATCCTGTCTTGAAAAACGCCCCCACCCCCAAAGTGGCCGGTGTAGTTACACACCTCTGCTTGTAGACAATTATTGTTGGGTCATCTTTTCCAATTTTAAGATCAGATCTTTATTGTTCATGGCTTATCAGGACTTAAAATAATGGGCAAGAGCTTAAAAACTACTTTTTATAATGAACATTAAGTATTTATAGTTTAAAAGAGCCAGAGCATATGCTCTGCCATATTCTTCTTAGTTTCTCACCCCCCCTTAGCTGCAGACATTCTGCTTTGCGGGGTTGTTATTTCTCTTCCCCTTACCTGAAGGTTATCTGAAAACAAACAATCTCTAAGTCTTTGGCAAACACAGAGGAATCAGTAAAGAGACTAATCCTACATTTGCCACCTGTTTCATATTCAATTAAAAACAAGAAACTCAAAGGCTACCTCCTACCCTCCTACAGTACAAAAACAAAACCCAAAAGCAATCTCATCCTTAACATTGCCAATTCTAAACTCCTCATTATCCTTATGAAAATATATTAAAACAACTAGCCAAAACCCGGGAATACGGCTTAGTGGTAGAGGACCCACCCAGCCCAGGGAAAGTCCTGGACTCAAATCTCAGCATTGCAAACCAACCAACCAATGAATACCACCATTATAACCATCACCACCACCACCACTACCATCATTACCACCACCACCAACAACAACAACAAACAAACAAACAAACAAAAATCAAATGAAAAGCAAAGCAATGCCAACCCAAAAAAACAAAAACCCAAACACTGAAAAATCTAACAAGGCATTTCTTTTCGTTCAGAAAAACCTATTTCAGTCTTGAGGGGAAAAAAAGATGGTTGGTTCTTAAGTACCTAGTCAGTTTGCAAAATCTTGACAGAGTCCTGAAGAGATAAAAGGGGCAATGACACAGAAGGAAAGTGTCTAGCGTGAGTCAGCTGGAATAAAGCTGGTTGCTCGGGAAACATTTCTCATAGGAAGGTGACGACAAAGGGCTGTTTAACAGGAACCACCTTGTAGCTGCATTTCGCCCTTTATTCTCTTCTGCTTTTGCCATACGGAAAATGTAAAAGTAAGACTAGGTAAAGCAGTGTAACAAGCAAGTGAAACAAGCAGAGCAAAAGTCAACTTGCTTCTACAAAGAAAGTGCTTGGATCCTAAAGATCCTGAGGTGAACAGGACATGAGCAGAGATGAGACCTTTGTCAGGCTCTAAAGTAAGAAGCTAGCTTAAGGGTTTTGATGTCTAGAGCCAGAAAGCTGAAACAGGAAAATCTGATAGCAAACAAAGAGCAACACTACAATGTTGAGTCTAAACAGGAACTTGGAAAGCTTCTGGTGCTCTGAAAACCAATATGGTGATTTATTTTTTTGCCTAAGAGGCCAGGCAGGAAAAAAGAGGAAGAAGCTAGAACTAAGTAGATAAATAAGCACAAATGTAACAACCAATCCTAAGCTGAATAGAAAAAAATATCTTGAAAACATACATCCAAGTAACATTATACAGACTGAGCATGTCATATTCAGGAGAGGGGGGGACAGGTGATAACAACTAATAAAAATATATTAATTTAAAATACAGGAAAGAGGGGTATATGGGAGGGCTTGAAGGGAGGAAAGGAGAAGGGGGAAATTATACTGATATAATCTCAGAAATAAAAAACAATTTAAAAACATTCAAATTTATAGAACAAGATACTTTCTTGCTTTCCTTCTTAAATCTTTGTCTTAGTGAAGTTTTAAAATTTTCATTTAGAATATTGTATATTGGCATTGAAATAAACATAATAATCATTCTTAGTTATATTCTTGTAGAACATGTTACTTGATCCTATGCTAATAAGAAAGTCTTTCATAGAAATTGGGAATTCAAAAAGCACTTCCAACTTAGTAACAGTACAAACACTAAAGAAATGACATCTAAGAAAAATGGCTTGCTTTGTCTTTGAAATGCGAACCATGACCATACACATATGGTCTCATGGTCTTATTTTAACTTTGTTAGTATTAAAAGGGACATCAACAAAACCTATAAAATCTAGGAATGACAGGCTAAAATAGGTGCTATACAATCATAATCCACTCTTACTTTCCTAAAAGAAGTCATTTTTATCATGTGCATTGAATGATGTATATTGCAGTAGTACATGGATTTGAGTGGGCAGAGGCCAGAGCAGAACATCCGGTGTCTTCCTTTATCACTTTCCTCCTTATTGTCTTCAGACAGGAACTCTCACTGAACCATAAGCTTACTATTTCAACTAGGCTAGGTGACCAGTAATTTCTCTACAACCACCCATCTCTCTGTCCTTCAATGCTGGAATTATAGGCATGCATAGCCATGTCTGGCTTTTTATGTGGCTGCTGGGGATTCAAACTCAGGTCCTCATGCTTGCACAGTTACCCATTAAGCTGTCTCCTTGGGCCCAGAAATGTCATGGTTTAACTCAGAAGTAGGAAATAATTATTACTGAAATTTTCCTGGATACAAAATAACAAAAATCTGATAATATAGCTAAAATAATCAAATAATAAGTATTAACTGAATCCTAATGGTTTAATTTACAGTTTTACTATTATTTGGTAATTTAAACTTTTTATTTTATTTTGATAGTATAATTTAATTATACAATCTTTCTGTTTATTTAAAGTTTTAAGTACTATGTAATCCTTGAATCAGGGCATATATAAAAATAACTAATAGAATTTTATCAATGATATTAATAGAAATAGATGATGAGGCAATTTGGCACAATGTCTAAATGTTTTTGAAAGGTGGTTTTGTGGTGTTGTTTGTTAATAAAATTTAATGAAATCAAAGGGAACTGTGAAAACTACATTTGTTCACTATAAGGTAAACTATAAGCTTAAAGTAGATCTTTAAAAAGCTATATTTTATATAAAACAGCCTGAAAAATCCAACAAATATTTATATAGTACGTTCTATTCCATACCCCTAAAATAAAAACTTATTAATATATTTACTGACAACAGAAAACAAACTATATTCTTATATAAATTTGCAACCACTCAACAAACATTAGGGTAATGTGGTATTATCACAAAGTCAGATTTTCAAAGTAGGTTAGAATAAAAATGAGATCTACTAATGGCTTAAAGTAATTTCTAATATATCTGAGATAGAGAGTGATTAAGTATACATCTGCCTAGAGAAATCAAGACCTAATATAAGCACACCAGGTTCTTTTTAAGAAGTAAACAAACAAGCCATATTTCAGATGCTTTATTAAGTTAATATGTTAATATGATTTTATACCATACAAAGCATTCAATGGAGTTCTAACTTTGATAAGTACCAGTAACTTCTAAGTAAATGTAGGACTCTAAAGCACCACACCTGTCACAAGCTCCTATTTTTAAAAACTATTCTAGGGATCCGTGAGATGGCTCATTCGGGAAAGGTTCTTGCTGCCAAGCTGGATGACCTGAGACTGAGGAGAGAACTGACTTCCAGAAGCTGTCCTCTGACCTGTGCACCTGTGCCATGGGGCATGCCCACACTGACACCCCCTCCCACAGAATAAATATATGTTTAAAAAACTATTGATAGCGATCTTATTTTTCAGACTGTTGATTCTTTCTGAGTCCATTAGTCATTACCAAAGAGGAGAAGAGAAACAAAATTCAAACCAAATCTTTTTTTTTTCCCTATTGTTACTGAGGGTTGAACCTAGAGTCTTTCACATGTTGGGCAAATACCTTCTTCTTGCTTTTTATGTTTAAGACCAGGTATCACAAAGCTTTCTAGAGTGGCTTTGATCTCTCTCTTTAGTTTTAACAGGCCTTGAACTTGCAATTCCTCTGCTCAGTAAATAGTTGAAATTATAGGACAGGCATCATCAAACCTAGTCCTTTGGTTTATTTAATTAAAGAAAATCTGTTATAAAATCTGTTATATGCCAATAAAAGGCTTGACAAGGAAAGGAAGTTATAAATTAACCAGTGAATTAAGATCATGGTATAGCTGATAGCTTTTCATTATGTATGTTCTCTCTCATATGACTAATAAAAACTATATTTCAGTAAGAATTCAATTATATTTTTATGAATTCGATTTCTGTTCTATATGTTTAAATTTCTATGCGTATATTCTTTTATGAAATATAATCAACAATTAACATTCTAGAAAATGCTTAAACTACCCACACTTACTTACATAAAATATTCCATAGGTCAAGTTTGAGTCCTTTATTATTCATTATAAAGACTATTCATCTTACTTGTTTCTTTAATAATTTTTGTTTATGTACCTTTTCTAGTTAGAAGTCAGAAATATATTTTTCCATTTAGTTAACAGCCAATTGAGGGTTGATTAGGTGAAAACTGTTAAAGACTACCCCATATATTCAGTGTGACTGTTAGAAAACACATCTGAAGGGAAAAGGAGAAAAACATACTGTTTCCAGTTTGTGGCTTGTGGCCAAAAAATGAATCAGACTTACAAAAAATCACAACACAGTACTGTGCCTGACTAAACAACTGACAACAAACTATAAAACAATTACAGAAAAAACTATGTAGAGGGGCTTTGATGAGGCACTGGCAACTCAAGTCAGTGGCTCAGGCTCTGAGTGAGCTCTCCTCTGGGAACAAAGAATATATTCTTTGAAAGGTAGTGAGCAAGGTCTGGGATTAGTTTTCAACAACAAAGTCACTTTTGGACTTGGCTCTTGGCCAATAATTAATTAGATTAATGCATAAGAAGAAAATTAAAATGCTATTTATCTTGTTTTTAACACTATATAGACACAAATGGTAGGATTATCTTTGTTATTCTAACAAATCACATGCAAAACAGCAAAATGCTCATTCTTCAGAAAAAGTATAGAGAAGCCTATAATTCTCGTTTTTTTACATTTCTCTCTTTCTCTGTCTCTCTGTCTCTCTGTCTCTCTCTCTCTCTCTCTCTGTGTGTGTGTGTGTGTGTGTGTGTGTGTGCGTGTGTGAGTGCACTCACATGTCACAGTACACACTTGGAGGTCAGAAAACAACTTGCAAGAGTTGGTTTTCTCCTTCTACCATGGGGCCCCAGGGATCAAATTCATGTGTCAGCCTTGGCAGCTGAGCCATCCTGCTAGCCTGAACTTAGACTTTTAAATTCTCTATTACTCAGTTTCCATCTAATGAAATCTAATACTGAAGTTCCAGCCCTTGGTGACTATGCAGCAAGCCCTTTAGGCATACTGATCTGTCAATAATTGTCCTACTCACCTCACAAAAACTGTCCCATCTCACAGAATCACAAGGTGGTCAGAAATGACTATGTACATAAAAGACCTCTGAAAGTGAAAAGCCAACACACTGTGCCATTTATCATTCTTTGTATGTAACAACATGTAGGATTATCTATCATTTCTTTTTTATTTTGAACACATTCACATGGAAAGACAAGGTTGATAACAAGGAACTGATAAGTGCAGGATAACCGTCACATCTAAGCCTCCACTGTAATCATTTAGTATTTACTGAGAAGATATCTTCAGGTTACAAAGATTCCATAAATGCAAACCACTGTCCTCGTCTCAGCCCTCTCCCTTACCTGGTTCCTCTTATGAAAACTAGTGTGTGTATGCGGGCTCGAAAGGGTGGTTTTTAACAGAGCTAGGCAATTCAAAAGTAAAAGAAGAGAAGTAGAACATTAGAGAACATGCTTACAACCCAATTCTAGTCCCACTTAAACATTCTTCTACATATCAACCATGCTAAATAAATAAGTAATAAATAGGTAAATAAATAAAGCAAAGGTTAAAATAAAATTCAACAGTCAAGAGCTATGACTGGGACATAATGGAGACAGAAAAATTCACATGAAGGAAAAAAACAAGAAAATGACTAATCTCAGGCAAATTTAACTCCTTAAGCCAATCTGATAAAGACCAAATGCCAACTATAAAATATTAACAAATCTATTTGCTCTTATTCATCAAGGTACTGACCTTTATACAGATACCTAAATCACTCGGCTCACCCGTCTTTCACTAACCCAATAACTAACTCCCAGCAGAGACATCAACCAATCCCATTTACCAGTGTATATATTATATCCAATTTAACCAACTTTTCCCTTGCTTCTCCCCAAAGTCTCCTACCCTTTACTATCCTTTTACAGTTGTAAGGGACAAGGAGGTATATCAGTAAATCTTAAAACAGTAATGATATTGGCTAATCTAATTAGGAGAATGTTGGCAAGGAGGTGTGGATACCAATTACCATTTTAGTGACAAGGGTAGATAAGCAGATCTTTCTTTCTTTTTTTTTTTTTAGTTTTTCGAGACAGGGTTTCTCTGTGGCTTTGGAGCCTGTCCTGGAACTAGCTCTTGTAGACCAGGCTGGTCTCGAACTCACAGAGATCCGCCTGCCTCTGCCTCCCGAGTGCTGGGATTAAAGGCGTGCGCCACCACCGCCCGGCTAAGCAGATCTTTCAAATGAGACTTTTAAAAGGGTGCCCAGAATGTTCACAGTACTATTGATAAACAAAAAGGTGATGGCCTCAGTCCCATAATTTTATTAAAAACTTTCAGGGGCCCAACTTAAAGGAAGACTATGAAACTAAGCTCATCTGCAACTACTCTTAGCAATTCAAGAAGGAACCAACCAATCCTCTTCTTAACCTACTTAATGACCAAAATGCCTGCTTTGAACAATGTGTATTTGAACATAGGACATCCATTGGTTCTCTGAAAGTTTAATCTGTAGTTTAGAAGAATATTTAGGTTTCAATGAGTCTTGTACTAGAAGAGCTTAACAAATGGGGGAAAATATTATTCACTATCAAAAGCCCTCAAAAATAAAGCCAAGAATGATGTACCCAGCACTTAGGAGGTGAAGGTAGGAAGGTCAGGTGTTCAGGATTGTCTTTGGGGCTATGTAGTGAGTTCAAGGCTAGCCAGGGAGCCATGGGGAAAAAAATGAAGAATTTTTTTAGAAATATTATTCTTTAACCCTAGGATTTAAAAAAGTAAGTCCCCTTTCTTTTACAAATATAAGGATCAGGGGGTTCCTTGGCAAAAAGTAAATTTTTCTGTGCCTAAGACTATTTGTGAAGCTAAAGTTTTCTTTGGCAACATTATCAGAATTCAAGTACTTGCATATACAAGTATTTAAAAGAAACCAGTATTTAGTAATTTCACAACCAAAAGAATAAACTAACAAGCTGTACTACAACCATCTTCTAACTTGGAAAGATAAATATTTTTTGAAAAGTGCATAAAATATATTAAAAGTTAAATTCTAATAAACTCTCTGGGCTGGTGGCATAAACCTGTAATCTCAGCACTTGGGAAGTGGAGGCAGGAGAACCAAAAGTTCAACATCATCCTCAGCTACATATGGAATTCAAAGCCAGTCTGGCTTATGTGAGACCTTGTCTCAAAAATAATTAATAAAAATACACTAAGAGTGAATTGTCTGAAAAAGAAACAAAGCAATCTCATTTACAATAGCTATAAAAAATGGGAATAAATTTAAATACAGAGTTGAAAGAGGGGCGTGGTGGCCTGTCTCTAATCCAGCACCGGAGTAGCAGGAAGCTAGAAATTCAAGGTCATCTTTAGCTGTGTGCAGCATCTAATCTAGGCTATGAGGATCTGTCTCAACAAGAAACACACACACACACACACACACACACACACACATACACATGCACATGCTTCAAACTAACTACAATAAAATCATAAAACACTGCTGATTAAAGAAACAGAAGATTTCTGATGTTCATGAATTCTATGAATTGATAGTGCTAAAATGTTCATACTAAAGTGATCTACACATTTAATGTAATCCTTACTAAAACACCAGTGACACTCTTCACAGGACAAGAAAAAAACCAATCAGTATGAAGTTCCTATATAGCCAACTGTGATGGTTTCCTTCTGTGATTCCAATACTTGAAAGGCTGAGGCAGGAGGACTGCATTGAGATTGAGGCCACTTTAGGCCACACTATTGATTTAATAAGTAAGTACAAATTAAGTTCCTATGTAACTATGCATGTACACCTACACAAACACAAAACTCTGAAACAGCCAAAAATGTCTTGAGCATTAAAACAACAAAAGCAGGAAGAATCATATTGGCTAATTTCAAAACAAACTACAAAGCTAGTGACATTAAACCAGAATAGCACTGACATAAATGGAACAGAACAGGAGCCTAGAAAAAAGCTCACATATCTACTCCCAACTATCACTGACAAAAATGATGAGAACACAAATTGGAGAAAAAAAAAACAAGAGTTGGAGAAATCACATATTTGAATATGGAACAATGAAATTAGACCACATTTCTTATCAATTACAAAACTCAACTGAAAACGAGATAAAGATTGAAACATAAAACTAGAAACTGCCATTACTAGAGCACAGGATAAGAAAAATATTTTAAGGTACAGAGGCACAAACAGTGCCTTTTCTAGCTAGAAACAGTGAGTTTTCTAGCTAGAAATCCAAAAGCACAGTAGAAAAACGCATTTTTTTTAAACTAAAAAGCTTCGTCACAGCAAAGGAGACAATAGACAATTTATAGAATAGGAAAAATGAAAACTATAACATCTGACAATATCTTAATGGTTAGAATCTAAAAAGAACTCAAATAAAAATAACAGCAAAATAAAATTCTAAGTTATTCAATAAAGAAGGGATGTTAGACCTAAATAGAAAATTCTCAAAAGAATAGATATAAATGACCAACTGGTAAACGAAAATATATTGTATAACACTAATTGTCATGGAAATGCAAGTAAGAACAAGAAGATATCACCTCATTCTAATAAAAATGGCTAATTACTGAAATGATAAATGATAACAAATGCTGGTATGGTTGTGGAGAAGCGGGAATCCTCGCATGTAACTGACGGGAATGCAAATTAGTACAGCTATCACTGGAAAATAGCACGTGATCTCCTTAAAAGTTAAAAACAGAACTATTATATGATCAAGTGGTGTAGTCTTATTATTGTTTATATAGCCAAAGCAAAAGAAATAAATTCACCAAAAAAATGTGTCTGCACTCCCAAGTTTACTATTCACAATAGTCAAGGGTCTATTGGCTCATGAAGGGATAAAGAAACATGGTACATATACACAATAGAATACTATTCAGTTCCAACAAATTATTAAACTGTGTCATTTATTAAATGGATGCCATTTTGTTAAGTTAAATGAGCCAGATACAAAAGACAAGTACTTCATTAGTTCATTCATGTAGGATCCATGTAAGAAAATCTCATAGATGGAATAGAATCATGGTTACCAGATGTTAGAGAAACAAGAAGGGAAGAATGTGTCAAGACTGATAAATGGGTACTGTCTTAGAAGCAAGAAATGGTTTTTTCACTATGAAGAAATTAATAAGTGAAGAGAAACACTACAAAATATATACATATATGAAAATATCATATTAAGCCACAGACATGTATATATTTTTTTACTTATCAGGTTTTGATTTTGTTTTCTGTTTGTTTTAGTTTTTCAAGACAGGGTTTCTCTGTGTAACAGTTCTGCCTGTCCTAGAACTCACTTTGTAGACCAGGCTGGCCTCAAACTCACAGAGATCTGCTTGCCTCTGCCTCCCTGAGCAAGTGCTGGGATTAAAGGCATGTGCCACCACACCCAGCTCATATCAGTTTTTAAAAAGCAAAATTTTGCCAGATGGTGGTAGTGGACGCCTTTTATTCCAGCACTTGCTAGGGAGGCAGAGGCAGATAGACCTCTGTGAGTTCAAGGCCAGCCTGGTCTACAGAGTGAGTTCCAGGATAGGCTTCAAAGCTACAGAGAAACCCTGTCTCAAAAAAACAAACAAAAAATTCCTTTAATCTTAAAAGAAGTGGATTATGTCAGTATGTATAGAGATGACACCTATATTGGTACAGTCATGGACAGAGTAACCACCTAGAATTCATCCAGGCCTAGAGAACAGCTGTACATATTCAAATAATTTTATTACACCTTGCAGTATTAACAACTAGTACGAGAACCATACATTAACAGAAACAACTTGAATTTTCTAAATGTTCCTTATATTTCAGCATGATAAACAAGTATTTTAAAGCTATTTCAGTTACATAAATTGTGTGACATTTACAGAAGACAAAATTTATTAAATGAATGAGAAAAATTTAAAGAGCCATACATTTATCAAGTTGTTTCCCTTTTTTGCTTATTCAAATGTGGCAAAAGAAAGATAATATTTTCTCAAATTAGAATAAATTAATCTGAAGGCTAACCATTCTTCCTATAGCCTATGAAAACCATTCTTTTTAAAGCCAGATTATTTACTTGGTGAGCCAAGGTGCTTTTACTCAAGGGGCTTCAGCTATTTAGTGATGTTAATATATCCCAAACCCTACTGGCAAATGTATTTTCTGAATGGTCACCTTTGGGCTTGGAATCCACTCTCATTGATACTACAAGAGGATAAGGATGAATGGTAGTTATGCAATGCATTTAGTCTTCAATACAATGGCTAACAATTAAACAAAAAATAATATAAGGAACATGGGTTTTTTGCTGTTATTAATTCTATATGTTTAAACTGTTTGCATGTTTGGAGACAAAGAGGTTTAGCGAACTGGGAGCAACTAACCCTGATGGAATGGCAAACTGTAAACTGTTAGACAGCTGCAGCTAGTAATAAAACGCTGAGACCTGAAACATATTTGCACAGCCTAATTACATGGCAAATCCCAGTATCTGAGAAAAGGCAAAACAGCTAGAATAACTGATAGACTGGTTGCTATAGTAACTGAGATAAATTTGTATACTGACTGGGGGGAAAACACTGAGGTTGCTATAAGATATGAAGTCCATATTATGTTTTTAGTTGCTTTTCCTTCAATATTGAATCATGGGATCAGACTAACATAAAGATGGTTCAATTGGAAATAAGAGAATAGACAGAATTTCACTTTGAAGATCAAGCAAGAAAGCAATCAATTAAGGATTTAGCTGTTTAGCTGAAAAAAATCTCAAATCAGGAGGGGAAAAACCTGGTGAAAAAAGATCATGGAAAATAAATTAGATATTTGTGAATAGAATAAAGAAACAGGATATCAATTCAAGTAAAATATCAGTATGGCATCATAAAATGGGCACAAATTTTATTATTTTAAACAATGCTTAAACTAGGTATTAATCTTTAACAGAAAGGGTTATTTAATTTGCACTGCATATGTGTATCCCTATGACAAAAATGACCTTGAGGATTATATATCATATCTCAGTTAATAGGCCACAGGAGGTAGCTCATCATCTGATCCCTTAGGGTGCTTAGGGTGACATTCACCTCTTCCATCTCCAGCAACACAATTTCCATGATCTCAAACTACTAGCCCTTCTAATATTACATCCACTATACCCCCAGAAAGTAGCTACTAAAATTGCAGCAGGAATATGAGGAGGGAACAAACACCTCCTCAGTTGTAAATTTATCAGATTTTATCAAAGTTATAACAAGGAAGCCGGGCGGTGGTGGTGCACACCTTTAATCCCAGCACTTGGGAGGCAGAGGCAGGCAGATCTCTGAGTTCGAGGCCAGTCTGGTCTACAAGAGTCAGTCCTAGGACAGGCTCCAAAGCTACAGAGAAACCCTGTCTCAAAAAAACAAAAAAAAGTTAAAACAATGAATTGAATAAAATATATTGACTTTTGTGCCAGTTACATATCCCAAATCAAAAATTTTCTACCCTGTAAGATTACCAATGAGGGCTAAGGAAAGGACTCAGTCCATAAAGTACTTGCCATGCAAGCATAAAGACCTGAGTTCGGATCCCCAGAACCCTTGTAAGACAGGCACAGAAGCTGAAGAGGTGGCTTGGTGGTTAAGTGTATTTGAAGAGGACCTATGTTTGGTTCCCATCACTGACATGGCAGCTTACAACCATTGGAAACTCCAGTTTCAGAGGATCTGATACCTTTTTCTGCCCCCCACAGACACCAGACACAGATGCAGTACATACTCATACATGCAAGAAAAATATCCATACACATAAAATAAATCATTAAAAAGACAAGTATGGTGATATGCAACTATAATCCTAGCAGTATCACTGGGGCTTTGTGAACAACTCTGTAAGTGGTGATTGGGGAAGACACCTGACATTAACCACTAGCCTCCATAAGCACATGAACCCACAAGAGCATGCTTGTTTTCACACACATGGACATGTATTCTTTTAAACACTCCCAATGGGACTGGACTTGGTGGCACGCAACATTAATCTCAGTACTGGGGAGGCAGAGGCAAGAAAATTTCTATGTGTTCAAGTTAGCCTGGTCTGCACGGTGAGTTTCAGAACAGTTATGGCTGCATAGGGAGGCCTTATCTCAAAACAAAACAACAGCAAAAAAGATAAAAAAAAATGGAAATTAAGGAAAAAGACCATCAGTGAACTTCTTATCCTATAACTTCTTGTATATTACTTTGTTTTAGTTTTGGCTTTTTGAAACAGGTCTTAGTATACAGCCTAAACTGATCTTGAACTCATGATTCTCCTGTCTCCATTTCCTCAAGCACTAATATTACAAGCATACACCATGTCTGATTTTTAACGTTTTTAGGAAATCATGTTCTATGTCTTATTTAATGAAATAAGTTATCACAAGATAATAAAGTTTTTAACTTACATGAATTTGTACAGATTCAAATTGAGTCTCCAAACTGCCATATTGCTACCAACTGTCCTACCTCCATGAGTCAACAATTGACAGTTGGAGGTCACTAAATTTAGAACCTAAATTTACTAATTAATATGTAGAAGGATGTTCCCCACTTCAATATGTTACATAGGTATGTTAGAACTGC
This sequence comes from Arvicola amphibius, assembly GCF_903992535.2. Taxonomy (NCBI): domain Eukaryota; kingdom Metazoa; phylum Chordata; class Mammalia; order Rodentia; family Cricetidae; genus Arvicola; species Arvicola amphibius. The sequence goes on from NC_052065.1 coordinate 112,250,660, forward strand.
ACCGAAAAATCTACAGAGCCAATAGTAATCCGTATAATCTGTGACTGAATGCCAACTCAGGAACAGCTAGCCATTTTTTGTTACTGTTTTAAGAAAGGCTCTTGTGTAGCCAAGGTTGGCCTGAAACTCATCATACAAATGAAGATGAATATGAACTCCTGATCCTCAATGCCTCTCTCAAGTGCTCAGATTATTATGCCTAGCTCAAAGAGCCATTTACAAGATTTTTTCCTAAACTTATATAACACACTAATATTTTGTAAAAAAAAAAAATGTGTGCTGAGGTAGGTGTAGTGGAACAGGCTTGCAATTCCAGGACTGGGAATGCTGAGACAGGAGGATCAAGAGTTTGCTATATAATAACACTACCAACACATACACCACTACCACCAGCAAACCAAAGGAAATGTGAATTTTCAGTTCAGGGTGAAATGCCTCTGGTGCCGAAGTGAAGTAAGAAAACTAAGTTTTCAACATAGGAAGCCATCCAATTTAGGGTGTTTTCAGATCTAATCATTCTGTTGGGTTTATCTCTGTGTGTATATGTATGGTATATGAGCACGTGTGTATGGGTTTGTGTACATACAAAGCCCAGCAGGTATTTTCCTCTACTGCTCTCTAACTTTTTTGACATGGGGTCTCTTACTGAACCCTAAGGTCGGCTAGGCTGGCCAGCCAACAAGCTTCTAGGATCCACCTGCTTCTGCACCAATACTAGGGTTATGGCAGTTGCAGCCATGCGGGGCTTGGCTCTCAAACATAGAGCCTCCTGTTTGCATAGCACGTGTTCTTACAGACAGCCATCTCTCTTGCCCTTTTTATTTACTTTTATTATTATTTTTTGAGATAGGGTCTTGATACGCAGTCCTGGCATTCACTATGCAGACCATGCTGGTCTCAACCTTGACATGATCCTCCAGCTACTCAGCCTCCTTAGTGCTGGGATAGCAGGTATGAGCAAGGTATTATGCCCAACTATTCCTAACAATTCTTCCAGACACCTTAACCTCTGTTCCCACGAATCAGTTCGTAATTTACCACTACTCCAACCTAAGCATGGTAAATTGCAGGTACCATTAACAAAACCACTAGAAATGAAACAAAACTACATTATCACTGTTCGTAGATAAGCTATTCAATCATTGGTTTTCATTCTGACTTAAAGGAAATTAGTGAGCCATAATTAGAATCCTACAACGATGTCTTTTGAAAAGGAAAGCCTAAAAAATCATGTTAAATAGAAGAAGACCACCTTAGTGGCCTGACTTAATAGAGTATGTGCCAAAAATCTTAGCATAACTACCTACCTGCTCTTACTCTCTCCATGCAAACGTGGCAGCATCAAAAGACCTGGATTTTAGTTGAACTACGATGTGTCACTTCCTTCTTTACGTCTAGGTTTCACTTTCAGTTAAATGTGAAGTCTGAGCCAAATTATGTCTAATTAATTCCTATTCTTAAAATGCATGATTCTAGCCTTTTTTGTTTTTGTTTTTCAAGACAGGGTTTTTCTGTAGTTTTGGAGCCTGTCCTGGAACTAGCTCTTATAGGCCAGGCTAGCCTAAAACTCACAGAGATCCACCTGCCTCTGCCTCCCGAGTGCTGGGATTAAAGGAATGTGCCACCACCACCTGGCCTATCCCTCTTCTAAGACTTTGAGACCTATGAAGTCTAGGAGTTTGACTATCACTAAAAAATAATGTTGAAAATATTAGTTATTTTTATAATGTTCTCCATTGTAGCCTTTAGAATATGCAGGTATAATTTACAGTTGGAAGATGCATCCATCTCATATATAATTTATGCAGTAAATAATTTCAAATTTATGGATTTAGACCCATGTATCAGAGCCATCAATGTTTGTTTAAATAAAACATTATAAAAATATGTAAGCCAGGCCTAGTGGACTTACTGGCCAGTAAATCTAGTTATTCAGGAAGCTGAAGCAGGACAGAATGTTCAAGGCCTGCCTGGGCAACTTGGCAGGATATACATTAAAATACAAATAAAACAAAACAAAATAGTCTGGTAATACAAATCAGTGATAGAGTATATTTAGCATGTATCAGACCCTAGATTCAATAGCCAATACAACAAAAAGCAACTCAACAACGTGTGTATGTGTGTGATATACATACACACAACACATATAGACATACAGATTTCTCCAAGAGCAAAAGTTTATCAGTAAAAGCACACAGTACTGAATTTCAATACAATGACAGACATTAAAATTTTAAAGAGTTATTAAATTGAATGTAATTTCAATTTAAAGTTGAGGAAATAAGATGACTCCCAGTGTTGGGCTCTTTTCTACTATACCACAGTTCCTCCTGCCTTTCCTGCTGTATTAAGCAGCAGAACAAAAAGAATGTCACATTATGAAACTGATCTCGGATGAAGTTCTGTTATTAATTCACTGTGGCATCATGGGTAAACCACTTTCTCTCTCTGGGCTTTAGTTTTTCTAACATTTTGTAAGAGTTAAAACAACTGCCATTTCTAGGTATAACATACTATGACATTATAAAAGTCCTACATAATAAAACAAAAATATAGATTCTTGGAGGAGAAGATAGGAATTTGCAGCAAAGAGAACTGAAAAGTTGGGGCTGATGGCTTTAAATAGATTGATCAATTCAATTTAGAAGGTTGGTACCAAAGCATTTTCCTCTTGGATCAATTGGGGGAAGATCCCTTCTTTACACGGTGCAGAACAGCTATGATGTATCAGAAAAAACACTGGGCTAGTGTTGGATGAGCTGGTTTCAAAGGCCAGCTCTGTTGCTTGCAAGTTGCTTCTCCTAGAAACAATGTACTTAAGTTCTCTAAGATCTCAAATGTAAAAATGGAGAAAGTACTAATCAAAGAAACCATTACAAATGGGGTACACATTATAAGTTGGGTAAGAGCAGATCTGCCACTGCTGAAACATAACTGCGGTGGACTCAAACTGGGCTGCTTATTAATTTTTTTCAAGATATAGATTAACAAATAAGTAAGAAATTTAAGAAATAGATCAGTATTAGGGAACAGACTGTGTATTTGGATCCTTCTGATTAACAAATTATTAGGTGTCTCTCAAGTGTCAACTCAGTTTAGTGCAATTTGATGAAATGCTCTGTGTGTTCCCAAACACACAAACATCAAGAAGCATTTCTTTAAGAGGCCAAATTCACTCAATTGGCCTCTTAGAGCTTGTATGGTGTGCCACTTCAGTTCATGTCGAGGAACAGAAGACATTTCTTAGGACTGACTAGCTCGTGATGCCACCTGTTTTCAGAAATCAAGATTTCTCACTGAGGTTTAAAGCTGTTAGCTGCCAAGCTCCGTCTGCTCACAGTACCTTACAAGTCTGCCAGAGGATAGAGGAAAACATCCACAAAGCCACTCCTTTTCTGCCCTCTCTATATTGCTAACTGTTCTCAGGTCCAATTTTTCCAGATAAATCTATTCTTTTTCCAATTCTCCCACTAATACAGTAGGACAAAAGGGGCATGTAATAACCCAAACAAATCTTGTCATTTTCCCACGGAGCTCTCGACATGCTCAGTTTGGGGGTGAGCTAGAGTTAAATTTAGGAACCTGGGTCCCAAAGGACTTGAAAAAGAAACAAACTTTTCACCTACTATCAAAGTATAAAGTTCCTGAGAAGCCATATGATCCCAGGGGGAAGAAGTTACTATCAGTTCTATCATAATGACTCACTGGATTCAGATAATTGAAATAGCCTAAGTTTGTATCCTTCCCCCAAAGTAAGCACCAGAGAATGCTAACAGTCTAATGTCAAGAAAAGAAGAATTCACTTTTGAACATTTTCTGTGTTAGGTATTGAACTTAACAGTTTACAGAGGTTCTGAAATAACTGTCCTTTCCAGACTAAACTTCTTTTATTCAGTGAGGAAGAACAATATCCACAAGTCTCTAAATTGCTAACACAGTCAAAACTGATTATTCCCCCACATAAAAAGAAAAACAAAAATGCATAAATGCTTACTAAGTGATTATTCTTTCATTTAGCCTGAACTGACAGTTCATTACTTTGAAGAGAAAAGCACACACAAGACTTTATTTCAGGAGAACCCATTATGTTTGAAAATCTAAATGCATTTTTTACCCTGTTCGACCCAGTCATGAATTTGAATCAGATACTGAACTTCAAGGAGATTCAGTGTTATCTCATGGCAGATCATTATCATTCTAACAAAAGTGACAGACAGCTTCCTGGAAACACACATTAGTAATCTACCAACATCCATTTCTTTCTGATTGTCTTACTGTAACTTTGGGGATATGTATTGTATATAATACATAGCAGGCTTTTAAAGGGACTTCTAAAATGTACAGATAACTTTATTTCTATCAAAAAAGTATTTCTTCCACGGCGTAAAGATAAATACTGAAGAGAGTTCAACTCCAAGAATCAGACACATTTTTACCAATTTTCAAGATCTTATAGTCTGAGACTCTATTTCACTGCTTCTAGTTGCAGGCATGTCAAGAGAAGAGTTTGAGAAAGCATGTCAAACGCTATTTTAACTCTGAACAGTGGAGAAGTAAGATAAGTTCCAAATCCCGGTCAGAGAAGCTTTCCATAGTGAACTTCCTACTCGGAGCTACCCGGATTAATCACCAGTAAAACATCTTGCAAAATTAGAGAAAGGGTCCAAAGCGGGGTTGTCCTTCCCAGGACCGGATTACTCAGCACTTGTTTGTGCCTCGGCACTGGGCTGTGTACATTTGTGTCCGGCTGCCGGCTCACGCTCTCCGATGGGAAGGACCTCGTCTACAGTCTACAGTTTCCTCTGGCGCACGCACAGTAAAGTGCTATTTCAATAAAACACTGTTGATGCCGAACGCTTCGGCTGGAAGACTTCCTTAAGTAAATACCTGCTTTCTCCCCGCTTCTTTTTTTATGCAAAAGAAAAGGTGAGTGGCAACTAGGGTAGAGTTACAGCCACTTCGGAAACGAATAGATAAACTAGAGGTTAAAAAAAAAAAAAAGAGTCGGGGAAGTTCAGTTTCTCCCGCTACCGCTCCTTTTGGTACCCCAGGGCCAAAGCAGATGTTAGAAAGGTACGCTTTGAACACCGCAAACAGAAATCGTTGCCTCTCAAGCACAAATGCCATCCACTCAATGGCTGGTCAAGACAAGAAAGGGGTTCCGAAGGAGTCCCCGGGCTGTTCACTAGGGAAAAGGGTGGAGCAGGATTCCCTGTCCCTCTTCCAACTCATCCTGCCCTAAGGAGTCCCAGGTTTGGGTTCGGAGGTGTCCAAGTGAGACTAAGAGGAACAGCGGTGACGGACACAGCGGGACTGGGGAGAGGAGTGAAGGGAGGCACGGGAGAAGAAGAGACCGGGATGTCCGAGTTCTGGGCCCGGGCTTCGGGTACTTACCCTACAGGATAGCTGCCCCCCAGGTGCACATCTTCAGGGGCGTCATAGAATTCTTCGGTGTCGCTTTCCGACGCCATTTATAGGACACACCCGCGGGTGAGGGGGCCGGCTCCGCCTGAAGGAAGGGTGATTCTCAGCGTCTCCTCCTCGTCAGTTAGTATGTGGAGAGGTGGGTCCCGGGCGACGCTGAGGAGGGCACAGATGACGTGGAGTGAAAAGTCGGTTAGGGACAGGGGACCACCCTCAGTTGCCGGGCTAAGGGGTATGACCTGCAAAGCGAATGCCTGAGGTGGCTGCAGTGGGTCTGGGACTGTTGCCGGCGTCCCGGGCGCTAGGTGTATGAAGAGCGCTAGAGAAGAAGCTGTGGCTCTTCTCAGTCCGGGAGAGAGGCAGCGGGCGTGCCGGCGACAACAGCTCCAATTTCTCCCGCAGCGGCAATTACAGCTGCTGGGAAAGCTACTAGCCCGCAAAATACCGACGCGCACCTACCCTCGCGAGATTTCGGGTCGGGCCGGTAAAGCGTGGGCGGGGCAGAGAGGTGGCGCGCGGAGGGGGGGGGGGCGGTCCCAGAGAGGCAATGTTCTGATTACTAATGCGGGAGAAGCCTGTCAAAATGGCGCAAGCGCGTTAGGGGCCTTTGGTAGAGGCCGGAAGTAGAGGGAGGGAGGAAGGGAGGGAGGGAGGGAGGTGGCTACTCTTCGGAGGGGTGGAGTCTAGGACCTGCGCAGGAGCAGCCTGGTGCCAAAAGTCCGAGGCACGCCCGAGTTAGGTGGGTGGCCCCTCGCGTTTTACTCACTAATTCTACGAAGTGCAGTTCGGAAAAGAGGGATGATTATGAGTCTCTTCCATTTTTCGTGAGAGAACGGTGTGGGCATTTGGGTTTGTATTTTACTTTGTCCTCCTAACCAATCTGAAATACCCCACCATAGATAGGATTTTGGCAGCTTCACCGTCTCTAGTCTATAGGAACAGAGATGTCTTATTCGCTTACTATGAGATCTCTAGTTGAGACCTACATATGATCCAGATGGCCAAAGGGTAAAGTCCATAAGAAAGAGATAGCTGTGGAGTGTCCCATTTCCAAAGAGTAATTAATGGTGCATTTATTGCTGGAGCCGGACTAGAATAAAGCCTCTAATTACTTTTTCTCAGCACTTATCCGACGTCGCTGCCCACAATGTGAGAGAAATTCTATACTGCCCAAGATATGTGTCAGTCAAATAATATATTTGTGTGTGATATGTGTGTATGTATATGCACACACACGGTTATGAGAAAAGACGATGTCATTGCAAGGCTAAGACAGTAACTTAATTCTGATCTGATTTTCAGTTGCCCAATGTCCAGTGACTGAAACAGAAAGATACTTTTTAAAAGACTGAGATGTTCTTTCTAAAACAAAGAGTCATTCATCGCCCATTAAAGTGATAATATTGACTTTCAGTGTTTTCATGAGGCACATTTATTTCTCCCACTGACGTCATGATAGACTCTTGGAGTTGTTTGTGCTGCCTCAACCGTTAATCAAGATGGCAGCATAAAAGCTTGGATTGGAACCAGGGACATAGCCTCAGAGAAGTTGGAAATAGGGTTCTAAAGGTATTGTGAAGCATCTAAACCCAGGCAAGGTCTAGTGTGCTCTGGGGAATTTCTATAATTTATTTTTGTATTTTTTCAAGACACAATTTCTCTGTGTAGCCTTGGCTGTCATGGAACTCACTCTGTAGACCAGGCTAGCCACAAACTTGGAGATCCACCTGCCTCTGCTTTCTGAATGCTGGAATTAAAGACATGCACCACCACCAACCAGCCCATGGATTTCTATAAATTTAAATGCTATAAACTCTAGATTCTGTAACATCTCAAAGGATATAGGAAAAACATAACAATCAAATATGTTAATATTTTGCAGCAGAACATATGATAGTTTATATGAGTAAACAAAAAATAGTGTATAGCCTCATTCAGTTCAGATAACTACTGCCAAGTAAATTGAGATAGATAATTTGATTGTCAAATAAGTTCCTTCAAACAAAAATTGTGTACTGTATTTAGATCATTTTACCCCCTCCTCGCTTTAACCCTTCCCTTGGCAGTACCCCCCAAAAACGATGGGTCTCCTTTAATTATTATTGTCATATGTATAATAAATAATATATATATACACACAGCATACTAAGACCAGTTTATGTTGCTCATAAATCATTTTAGTGCAGGTCACTCGATATATATATATATATATATATATATATATATATATGGTTTTAATTAAAATGAAGACTTAAAATCCAGCCTTTTAAATTAACATGAAAATATCTGGATTTCAAGAGCTTTATAGATTTCCAAAATGCAGGTAAGGGAATTGTGGGTTCTTGTGAAAGTATAACTTTTATCAAAAATTACTATTAGATTTTTATGTGCTTTTAATGTGTTAAAGAATAGACTTATGAACCTTACTATAAAATAAGCCATTGAGATTATACAGCTTTATTGAATCTTTCTAAAGTGTTTACACTGATCAACATATCACATTGTACTCTCCAAATATAAGCAATTATTTATCAATTAAAATGAGTCAGTGATAATAGGTGCATTGGTGGATGTCAGCAATACTAGCATTTGAGAGGTGGAGGAAGGAAAATCAGTGTTTCAAAGTCATCTTAAGCTATATAATGAGTTTGAGGCCATCCTGAGCTACCTAGACTCTGCCTCAAAGAGCCAAAAATTCATCCCAAATGATTTTTTGTTGTTGTTCACCATAGAGGATAGCCTTTTTCTTTTCAGATTATGGGAAAGGATAGTTTATGTTTATCAAAAGGTATGTTGTATGAAAGTATATAACCATATAAATTTATTTTCTTCCTAATTACTTTCTACTGAACCTATGTTTCTTAAAATATTTTGGCTTATTATAGAGGTATCATCTGTTTGCATATTAAAGGAAAATATTTGAATGCTATGTTGCTATGTGGGAATATATAGCAATTCAGTGAACATGTACTCTTTAATGTCATGCCGTACTCTAAAGTGCTAAAGACTATTTGAATATGAAGAAGGCAACTTAGTTCCTGTCTTCCACAAGCTGACAGTCTAGTATTGGAGTCCTAGTTTGAAGTTTTATTTGATTATTCCATGCCAAGTCTCTTGGAGTCTTCAAGGTAAGTTAAACATTAACTTCTCCATTGAGAAAGGATCAGAATGGGGAGTAGGAATGATAAGCAAATGACATCTTAGGGTTATAGTTGTCTACTTAAATGCTTTTATAACTTCATGGAAAAGTTCATTGTTGGGAACAATAAAACATATCCTGACATTCATCATTTTTGAAAATGTTAAAGATGTGTTTATTTTGCCCAAATATCTGCTTTTTTGAGTTTTTAAGCATTAAGTTTAGTTCAAAGCAGTGGTTTTAAATGTTTTCTTTATAGCACAGCACTCAGAAGGCAGGCAGATCTCTGTGAGTTTGAGGCCAGCCTGGTCTACAGAGCAAGTTCCAGGACAGCCAGGACTGTTACACAGAGAAACCCTGTCTGGAAAAACATAAAAAATCTAATTTCACAAGAAAATCCATATGTAATTTTTAAATACTTTGTTTGTAGCAGAGGTAGTTGAGGTCTCTGTTTTATTGGCTTTCCCTGACCCTTTCATGGACAGCCCTGAGGTTCTATAAAACAAATAAAAACAGAAGAAAAAGGAGAAACCTAAGTATGGGTCAACAAACTGGTCCATGCTGGTTTTGAAAATAGCATCTAGTTGGTATATAGATAGAGCTTTTTATGCTGTGTGTTGACTGCTTGCCTGGAAGAGTTTAGCGGTTGAAATGTTGATTGTATGACTTGCAAGGTGTGAACTATTTACTATCGGAGTCTCTACAGAAAATTTTGTTGAACTCTGGTCTATACAATAGTATTCTGTTGGTCACCCCATAATTGAAAGTACCCTTGAATTAAATTGTTGTTTCAATTCATGCCACGAAAATCATAAGCTCACAAAATCTTCTGCATAGATGGAAACTACGATAAAATCTTTTCCCCACTTGGCTCATTTCCAGGGACTGTAAGAACCACAATGCTGGAAGGCTAAAGTAGGTTTAAGGGAAGTCTTTGTGCTTGGCTAACCTCCGAGAAGAAGTCGCGACTACCATATGGAACAGCTTATTGTGGAGTGTTTCCTCTCTTCTCTTAATAAGAATAAACCAAACTGTCAGGCTCCCTCGAACTAGTTTTGTGAGGACCCTGGGGGTAGTCACTCAGAACATCAGTGATCCAAGCACCTTGTAAGCCATGTAGTCTTTCGTGAAGCCAGCACTACAGTGATAACTCAGGAAAAATGTATAGAGGATCACAGTCTTGGCGATTCAATACAGACACAAAACGATTTGATATTGCTACTTGCGCGAGACTTTTTTTGTGGGTTTCGCAATATCAGAATCCATGAAAAACACATTCTGATATTTTTCAGACCTTGTCAGGGACAAGATAACATTTGCTACTCCTCAACCCTAAATTATCTGTTTGAAAAGTCAGTTGTGTCCTAGCTGAGATACTAAATATTAAAACACTCATTCCTGTTTGGCTTTGGAATCTTTATATCTTTTTCCAGCCTTTCGATGTACCTTTTAAGTGATACTTTATGTTAACATTAAAATAAGTTTTCAATCCTTAAGCTAACAAGAACTGAAGTAGAAAGTCTAGATGTATTGGCATAGCAGAACCAGCCTGCAATTCAAATGTGTTATTTTATTATAGAATACTATGTAGCCATGCACTCTTGTTCAGGACTCTGGAAGAAAACAAACTGGAATTATCTCAAGAGGGAATTTGTTAGATTACATTTGTTCTATCATGATAAATACATTAAAAATAGAGTGTGAGGGGAATTCCACATTTGCATATGCATAATTTCACCGCCAAAAAATTTGGTAAAAGCAGAAAACTACACTGAAACTGAATGAGGTTACATAGGAATACACAAAATAAGCACACCCATGCCTCAGATAGCTGCCACTTATCGCAGTTCAGTAATCATGGTTAGCCATCATAATCCCGTCTCTCTTTTCCAGCACCACTTTTGGAACTTTTAAGTTACATATTAACTGAAACAATTACCAATTCTTACCAGTTTGACAGGTATCTAGTGGTTTACAGTGTATATTGGAAGAAGCAAAGATTAACACGGAAATTAATTAATTGTTAATAGTTAATTAGAGCATTTTCTTTATCTGTTCTTTGGTTGCGGGGCATCTAGGTTGTTTCCGGGTTCTGGCTATTATGAATAATGTTGCTATGAACATTGTTGAGCAGGTGTCCTTGTGGTATGATTGAGCATCCTTCGGGTATATGCTCGAGAGTGGTATCACTGGGTCTTGTGGTAGATTGGTTCCCAATTTTCTGAGAAACTGGCATACTGATTTCCAAAGTGGTTGTACAAGTTTGTACTCCCAACAGCAGTGGAAGAATGTTCCTCTATTTCACATCCTCTCCAATATAAGCTGTCCTCAGTATTTTTGATCTTCCATTCTGACAGGTTTAAGATGGTATCTCAGACTCAATTTGGTTTCTGTATCCCTGATGGCTAAGATGTTGAGCAATGTCTTTTGGCCATTTGAGATTCTTCTGTTGAGAATTCTCTGTTTAAATCTGTACCCCATTTGTTAATTGGATTATTTTGTGTTTTGATGTCTAGTTTCTTGAGTTCATTGTATATTTTGGAGATCATCCCTCTGTCAGATGTGGGGATGATGAAGATCTTTTCCCATTCTTTAGGCTGTCATTTTGTCTTATTTACTGTGTCATTTGCCTTACAGAAGCTTTTTGGTTTCAGGAGGTCCCATTTTTTGATTGTTGCTCTCAGTGTCTGGCCTACTGGTGTTATATTTAGGAAGTGGTCTCCTGGGCCAATGTGTTCAAGGCTACTTCCCACTTTCTCTTCTATGAGGTTCAATGTGAACGGATTTATGTTGAGGTTGTTGATCCACTTGGACTTGAGTTTTGAAATCCATATATGGGGGTGTATGTCTATAATTCAAGCATTTGGGAAGCTGAAGCAGGAAGACTGATACAAGTTTGAGGCCACCTTGGGCTACCTAATAAGTTAGAGCAAGACCAATTTGAATAAATAGAGAAACCTTGTCTTAAGAAAGAGGATGTTGGACTGGAGAGGGAGTGAGAGAATGAGGGAAAGAGGGAGGGAAGAAGGGAGGAAGAGCCTGGAGCGATAACTTAGTTGTTAAGACACACAGTGCTCTTTCAGAGGACCTCAGTTCAGTTTCCAGTACCCTTGTTAGGCAGCTCCCAACTGCCTGTAACTCCAGTCCCATGGGATCCAATACCTTCTCCTGGCCTCTGTGGGTACCCATACATGGGCATGCACATGCACACACATAGGTAAAAATAAAATAAATCTTTAAAAAATAAATAGGTTTGATATTTAGCTCAGTGGTTGACTGATTGGCTAGCAAGCTCAAGGTACTTTTTTTTTAGCTCTGGGGCATGGGGCAGTCAGGGGAGATCACTTAGGTTACATTTTTTTTGAGACAAGGTCTCACTAGCTCTGGCTGTCTTTGAACTCACTCTATAGACCAGACTGGCCTCGAATTCACAAAGATCTGCCTGCCTCTGTCTCCCCAGTGCTGGGATTAAAGGTGTGAACTACCACACCCAGCCTCTTCTCAGAAATTGAGATTCCTTTGTAACTTTCACAAATCTCTCTCTCTCTCTCTCTCTCTCTCTCTCTCTCTCTCTCTCTCTCTCTCTGTGTGTGTGTGTGTGTGTGTGTGTGTGTGAGAGAGAGAGAGAGAGAGAGAGAGAGAGAAAGGGGGAGGGAGAGTGTGTGTGGGGGGGGGAGTATCTATCCATCTATTTTATTGCTTAACTTTGGCAAATATTTATATAGAAATGTCAACCAAAAATCTTGAACATAGATATCAAGTTAACGGGAATCAGTAAAATTTTATGACACTACGGACTATTTCATCTCAGAATTTGGATATTTAAATCTAATTTCCAATGTGCTTGTATTTGGAATTGTGAAGAATCTTTGAAAGTCACTAGTCCAAGTCTCATATCGGATGAGTCAATTTGTTATACAAATTTCCCTGATATGTAGTCTTTCAGGATCATGGAACTTATTATTTTCCCAGTCAGTTTTTTTTAAAATCTCAAATATTAACAAATTTGTTCATTTTATTTAACCTGAAATTAGATTTCTATAAGTTTGATTCTTTTATAATTATGTTGCTATGTTCATATGGAAATTTTAGTCTCATCTGCCATGATGGGAGAATCTGGGTAATTTATAGAATAGTAGTTCGTTTGTACAGTTCTAGAGGCTCTAAGTCCAACATTGGGAGGGAAGAGGTTCATATTGGACAAGAGCCTTTGTACTTCAATATCCTACAACCAAAAGAGGGGAAGGGGGAAGAGGAGGAGGCTCAACTCACTTTCATAATAAACTTAGTCTTTCAGGAACAAACCTACTGCACAGTAATAATAATCCATTTATTATTATTAATCATTATTATTCCATAATCCTCAACAGTGTTTTATCAGGGATCATAACATATGAACTTTGGGGAACACTTTCAAAAACATAACAATACTTATAAATTCTCTTCACGTTTATCTTGCAAATACAACTGGTATGTTTACAGTGTTCAAAGACAGAGGTAAATGAGAATTTCAATTGCAAAAATAAGCCATGTTATAATATATGTAGATAATAATGCATCAGTATCCAGCATATGTTGAGTTCCTGTTTTATAGTCTGTGACCTCTATGTTCTTGGTGATAATGTTATAGTACTAATGTACTTTTCATACTTTGAGATATTTTTTGCTTAACAGTAATTATTATCATTAAATTAGTGTTTACTAGAAGTCAGAAACCATACTAAATATTTTTGCATATTATTTCACTTAATGCATATGCTACATGAGGAAGATCCTAATATTGTCCTCATTTTTAGTTAGAGAAACTGGGGTTTAGAAGAATTACATAAGTCAATCAAATTTCACAGGGAGCATTTATTTAGTGTTCGGATTTGATGCCAAATCAATCTGAACTCAGGGCTTAAACCTAATTTTCCTGTTAGGGAAGATCACACTGTCACCTTCACTTTATCAGCGTGAAAACTGAGATGTTCAAGTTGTCCTGTGTCCAAGGTCACACTTTGAAATGAATTCATTATTCAAGTTTGTTCTTGTTTCCCTAGCTTTTAGCAAATGAACGTGCATCCGATGAGTCAGCTGTCTGAAGTAATATAAGTAAAATGAAGGCAAGTAGTTGATGTAAGGGAGGGGTACCCCCCTCAGAGTTAGAGTTGGTACAGGACACATTCAGACACCAAGTTCTCAGCACAAAGGAGATTTATTGTCCTGGAAGGGCAAGGGTGTATTTGTGTGAGGGGGCTGCTTCTGGATTAGGCTAAGGCAGATAGCAAGCAGCAGCAGCAGCAGCAGCAGGCAGCAAGTGTTTTTTTTTTTTTCAGGAGTGAATTTTTTAGGAGAAAAAGTGGGGGAGTCTGTGCTAGGGTAAGTTGGGAAGTCATGCTAGTCAAATAATGAATTTTGATTTTGATTGTTGGACCTTAGTGTTTTGTCTCAAGAATGACTAAGCGGCCAAATAATGGACCTTGGGGACTAGCTTTTAGCAATGCAATCTAAGCGTTTTTAGGAAGGGACAGAAAAGGGTAAAGGACAAACCTGTCAGGGCCATGTTTGCCATGTTCAGGCATTTTGGAGCCCTTCACTTCCACCTTTTTTATTTTATTATTGGGTCACTGGACGTTAGGTAAGTGGGACTTTCTGCTTCTTCTTGCTGATATGCGGCATCGTCGTTAGGGACCCAAGTTGGGCAAGGTCGGGAAGAGCAGTCTGTGTTAGTTGCTGTCCGGGTTCAGGAGGATCATCTGGGGCTAGGGAAGTGTAGGCAGCAGTTGATTTTCTTTTGATTTTTATTTTATTGCATATTTTATATAAATGAACACATTTCAATTGAGGGTACAATGGCCCCAACATTACCAGCTCTTGGTATATGTACCTTTTCCTGGGTTATTCAATCTGACAATCGATATAATGCCATAAAGGGATTTTGCAGTCGTTATTAAAGTCCCAGATCAGTCGACTTTACAAGTATGGAGATTATATAGACATATCTCACCTCATGACGGGAACTCTTTAAATGTAGGTTTTTCTGGCTAGTAGAGAAGAGCAAGTGAGACAAAGGAACTCTGGCTGGCCTAGAAGGACACAAACATCTATGCTGTGAACCCGCTGAGAGGCCAACTGAATGCAGACTGTGAGCAGTCTGTGGGAGCTGCCGGCAGCCTCCCGCTGATAAGCAGCCTCTCAATGGAAGCCTCAGTCCTAAGACTACAGTGAGTCGGGTTCTGCCAACAGCTTTAATGGAGTTGGAAGAGGATCCCAAGCTGCAGATAAGAGTGCAGCTTGACTCCATTTTTCTTTTCGTTTTGTGTGACGCTGAGCTTAGAGTGTAGCCAGCCTGGATGCAGACTTCTGGTTTACAGAGCTGTGAGCTGTAAACTGTTCGTGGTAACTTGTTATGATCCAGTATAGAAATAAACATCCCTATCTTCTGGCTCCTGGTTAAGAACCACAGATATAGATAAGTTATGATTTAAAAAAAAAACAAGCTGAGACTGTCTGTTTTCTGAAGAAGTCCTTGTCCCTGAGTGCACTTGTGATTAAATGTAACATGGAAATGAATATCGACTGGAGTAATGGAAAAGAAGAAAAACCACCTAGCAAATTCAGAAAAATAACCCCACAAACATTTAAAATTTGAAAGAAATGTCTACCTTCACATATACTCACGCATACTCTAAACCAGATGTTCTACCTCATTCACAAAATGTTATCTAGAACCCCAGTAATCCTGCTGCTATCCATTTGATTTAAGGGGATGGCTGCCATCTTGTTTACAGGGCCTTTATTCATGTGCTAAACCTGCTTAGCTTTAAAAGTTGTGCTTAATTTCAGTGCCATACCTTTGAATTTCATTCCAAGGAAGTTTTTTGAAATTTTAATTTGTGTATAATAAAAAAAGCTGAACATATTTATAGTATAAAGTGCGATGCTTTGTTAGAAATATGTATTTTAAAATATCAATCTCTTTAAATACTCAGCAATTTTTTTGTCCTGAGAACATTTAAAATCTAAGCAAATTTTTAGGAGATTTTTTTTTCCATTTTACATACCAACCACAGTCCTCCCCCCCTTTCAGCTCCCTACCTATCTTCCCTCACCCTATCTCCTCCCCCCCATCCACTCCTCAGAAAGGGTACGACCTCCCATGGGGAGTCAACAAAGTCTGGCACATCAAGAGGAGGCAGGACCAACCCCCCCCCCCCTTTTGAGACTGAGCAAGCTATCCCTCCAAAGGGAATGGGCTCCAAAATACCAGTTCATGCACTAGGGATAAATCCTGATTCCACGGTCAGTGGCCCCACAGACTGCCCAAGCCACAGAACTGTTCTATGCAGATTCCACAGCTTTCAATCCAGAGTCAGTGAGCTCCCACTAGCTCAGGTCTGCTGTCTCCGTGGGTTTCCCCATCATGAAGACCTAAAAATTTTTATGTATGTGTTACTTTAATTTTTGAGTGGCTATCCTTAAGTTGCCCAGGCAGGCTTTCAAGCCTCAGTCTACTGAGTGGTGGGACTACAGGGTGTGCACTACTTTGCACAATATGTTATCCTTAAATATCATAGCTATATGTCATAGATGTCCGGAACTTATTCCTGTTGTGTGACTGAAATTTTGTAGGTGCCCTTTGACCAATATCTTCCTATTTCACAGCTGACTCTATACCTCCCCCAAACTCAGACAATCACCATTATATTCTCTGTTTTTGAGTTTGCTGATTTTCGAGGTCATATCTAAATGATATCTTGAGATGTTTGTCTTTCTGTGATTGCCTTATTTCACTCAACAAATTGCTTTAAGTAACCAAATTTAAAAAGAAAGAAGGAAGGAAGGAAGGAAGGAAGGAAGGAAGGGAGGGAAAGGAAGGAAGGAAGGAAAAAAAGAAAGAAAGAAAGAAAGAAAGAAAAGAAAGAAAGAAAGAAAGAAAGAAAGAAAGAAAGAAAGAAAGAAAGAAAAGAAAGGCTCTCTGTGGAGCCTGGAATGGCCTTGAGTTTATGGTAAACCTGCCTCAGTCTTCAGAGTGCTAGAATTGCAGACGTGTGCTCTCATGCCTGGCTGATTTCCTTCCTTTTAGATTCTAATAGTATGCTTTATACTGACTTTCCAGCATCATTATCTAGTTCACCCTGGTTACTTGCCCAATCATTATTCATGCCTTCTTTTAACATTTTAACATTATCTATCTGCCTGCCTGCCTGCCTGTCTGTCTATCTATCTATCTATCTATCTATCTATCTATCTATCTATCTATCTATCTATCTATCTATCTATCTATCATCTACTTATCGTGTGTGTGTGTGTGTGTGTGTGTGTGTGTGTGAGAGAGAGAGAGAGAGAGAGAGAGAGAGAGAGAGAGAGAGAGAGAGAGAGAGGGAGGAGGGGCATAACAGGTATGTGGAGGTCAAAGGACAACTTACAGAAGGAAATTTACTCCTTCCACTCTGTGGGTTCTGGAGAATCAAACTCAGGCCATCAGACTTGGCAGCAAGCTCCTGTACCTGCTGAGTCATCTCACCAGTCCTATTCATTGATTTTTTTTTTTTTTTTTGAGATAGGGTTTCTCTGTGTAACAGGCCTAGCTGTCCTGGAACTAGCTCTTGTAGACCAGGCTGGCCTTAAACTGCCTCTGCCTTCTGAGTGCTGGGATTAAAGGCATGTGCTACCACTGCCTGGCTATATTCATTGATTCTTAAACAGAATTAAGAACAGATGAAAGGTTCTTTATATGCCAGACGTTGTACTGTTTAATGAGCTAACAATACTATGACTTCTTTCTTCCCCAATCTCTTTGATACACAAACTTGATACATAGGTGAGGATGACTTTGAACTCCTGATTCTTCTACCTCTGTCACTTAAGTGCTAGGATTACAGGTACCTCTGTTTCTACAGTCCTGCTTTATTGCTTTAACCTTGTCATTTGAGCATTTAGTTTTAAGTTTGACTTAGAGCCCCAGTATCCTGTGTCTGGGTGTGACCCAAATCAGCTGGGGATGAGGTTCCAATTGGTAGTTCTCCAGTTCCTAAGAAGTTGAATCCCTTATTTTTCACTGATGGTCTTTTGCCTCCATTCAAGGTTTTTATGTCTGAAGTCCAGGCTTCCGGATATCAGCCTTCTCCAGTCTCCCCTGATCACAGTCTTCCTCTGTGCCTGGATAGTACTTAGTCGTACACTTATGCTTTGTTGCATGCTGTCTGGTTTTCGCCACCCTGCACAGCCGAGTCACACTTGGTGGCTGTGGTTGAGAACAGCGATTCCCTTGCAAGCAGCGGTCCCTGAAGAGCTGAAGAACTACAGAAAAATGGGTTAATCACTGGGTAGAAGGTGACAGACCATTTTCTGTTACAGCGGAGTGAGAATAGTTAGTCTGTGGAGGAAGTGTAGAGCGCTAATTGATTTTCACCTGAGCTACTTTATAACCAGAGAGTCATAACTCTATCCAAGAAAGGGGCTGTGATGGTTAATCTCAATTTTCAACGCTATGAGATCTAGAATCATCCGGGAGGTGGGTTTCTGGGGGTGTCTGGAGGGGGTATCTGGATTGGGTTAATTAAAGTGGGAAGACCCACTCACTGTGGGTAGGACCATTCCTTGGATTAGGATCCTGGACTGCATAGAAGGAGAAAGTGAGCGGAGTATAAGCATTCATATAGTCTTCTTCTTGATTGAAGCTGCTCAGAGCTGCTGCTGCCTTGACCCCCCTACCAGGAAAGACTGTAACTAACCCATTCTTCCTTTCTTCCCTCCTTCCCTCCTTCCCTCCCTCCCTCCCTTCCTTAAGTTTGTTTTGCCAGGATGTTCTATCATAGCAGCCCCAAAGCAACTAAGACAGGGTTATTTACTTATTTGATTCGAATCTTAAATATTGTTCTTCTGGGTGTGCATTTGTTAGTGAACAGTTATTCAGTATCCACCATTTTAGTTATGGAATTGAAATCAATGAGGCTAGTAGTAGAAGTAGGTTTTCTCTCTCCGTGTATTCGATGTGAGAAGGTGGGATTTAGTCTGTGTTTCATATGAGCACTGGAAAAGACTCTGGACCTTTAGCTTACACTACCACAGGACTATGGATTGGGATAATGGTAGAGGAAATTTATTTTTATTACAGAGGACATTATATTATGTAGCAAGGGAAATGAATTTGGTTGTTTTCAGCTTAGACTCCAAACTTACTTTTTTTTCCCCAAGCAAGGCATATTTAAATATTCCTTGCATCATTTTCCTAAAAAGTGAAAATCCAAATACTGCAATTAACACAGGTGTAGAATCAGTTAGACCTGTGAATCTCAACCCAAATTCTCTACACTATCCACAAATGTGTGTGTTGCCAAAGTCTCAGGTATCCTGCGCAGAACCACATGTCATTTGGAAAGCATCCATATATTAGTCAGGGAATATATATATACATATATATATATATATATATATATTTATTAGTCAGGGCTCTCTAGAACTAGAGTAGCAGTTCTCTATCTATCTATCTATCTATCTATCTATCTATCTATCTATCTATCTATCTATCTATCTCAGTAATCATGGTTAACCATCATAATCCCATCTCTCTATTCCAGCACCACTTTTGGAACTTTTAAGTTACATATTAACTGAAACAATTGCTAATTCTTACCAGTTCAACAGGTATCCAGTGGTTTGCAGTGTATATTAGAAGAAACAAAGACTAACACGGAAATTAATTAATTCTTAACAGTTAATTAGAGCAAGTACTTGGAGTTCCTCATAAGCATCCTGAAGCAAACAAGAATTAAATTTCACAAATCAGTTAGGGCAAATTATGAAGGACAAGCAATGAAGCCCAGAAAATACATTCCTTTGAAGGATCTGGAGATTAATGTCAAAACAGACCATAGGCAACTAATTATATTTTGTTTTATTGAAATAAATGCCGTAAATGAAGCAGAATGTATGTGTGTGCACATATTTGTAAATGTGCCCAAAAAGGTAAATATTTTTGTTTTGTTTTCTCTCCCCTCCCCTCTTTCCTTTCTTCCCTTCTTTCTTCTCCCTTTTTCTTTCCTTCTTTTCTTTTCAAGTCAAGGTCTCGCCATGTCTCTCAGGCTAGCCTATAACTTACTGTATTGCTCAGGATGACCTGGGGCTTATTATCCTTCTACCTCAGGCAGCTATGTGCTGGGTTTCAGGCATGCGCCAACATGCATGGTAATATATAGTTATTATTAATAGAGTTCAGATTCAGTTGTTTTCAGTGATGGTTTTGCTTTCTTTTTAAACACCCAAGGTAAAGAATTTACCATATACTGTTATAGGAACATGGCCTAATGATGTGATCAAGATCCTAATGCCTAAACTGAATAAAGCTATATAAAGCGACATCTTGGAAAGCCTATTAAAAGAAAGGGGGTTCTGAGCTCTCATTCTATCATAGATCTATCAAAATCTGTATGCTTGAGAAGGTACTTAAATCAGCATTTAAAAATCCCCCCAAAGTGACTGTAACATGAGAAATCATCAAGTAATACTTTAAACATTGTTTATTTGAGGTAAACATACACACACACACACACACACACACACACACACACACACACACAGAGTCTTGCTATGTTTCCCAGATTGACCCTGAAATAGTAGGTTAAAGCAATCCTCCTTCCTCATCCTCTCAAGTAGCTTGGATTATGGTCTCATGCTGTCATGCCCAGCTCTGTGTCAGATTTTTGCAATTTAGGGATTTGTCATCTTACCATGAATTGTAGCTTCTAGCCACAAGCACCCAGAACATCTGTAAACTAATTCCTCTGGTTGACTGAAATTGGGAAGAGGGACTTTAAGTGACAATATTAAAATATAAGACTTTTCCTCTGTTTCTCTCTCTCTTACACACAGACACATACATAAGCACACTCACACACACATGCATGCACACACACTTGATGGTAATTAGTCATTGTGATAGTTCCTCTGAAGATTTGCATTGCCAACTCCTGAATGGGAAGAAAGACTGAACTGGAGGGAGATGAGGAAGTGCAGTCTGACGTGACAGCTGCACGATATCTAAAGGTAGCCATGCAGAAAGCAAATCCAATCTTCAAGAGTGCTTTTGGGGGAAAAATAAAAGAGACAAAACACTTGGGATTGCCCGTGTCAAGGGTGGAAGAACCTTGCTGGGATACAGAACATATGATGGTGGGTACAAATTGCAGGGACCTGGAAGGGAGTCTGGAAAGAGGCAATAGAGCAAAACTATAGCCTGTTCTGAATATTATGCTCCTGAGAGCAAAGTCCAAGAACGGTGTGGGAGCAGGGCTTCAACGGGACATTCTAGGAGCAGTCAGAGGGAAACTAGCCAAGTAAGTGATGAAAGGTAAGTCAGGAAGCCAGTGCTGTTTCAATCTGAAGCCAAAAAACATTTCTGTTGAAGGCAGATAATAAAGAATGTTGTATTTTGAGAGAACAAAAAGGAAGTTAAGCCTGTATTGTAACCTGGGGAACGGGAGCTAGGACACGGAGGAAAATAATTGAAAAGCTAAGAGTTCAAGTTTGGGGTCTAGAGAATATTGTAAACCCCCTGTATTCACGGCAAGCACAGGAAGGAACTTCTTTGTGAATTCACATGTTTGGAGTCTATCACTACCTGCCATCCTTGCAGATATACCTACCCTTTCCAGACTTCCTTCTCAGTGTTCTCTCTCTCTCTCTCTCTCTCTCTCTCTCTCTCTCTCTCTCTCTCTCTCTCTCCGCTCTCGTCTCTCCTCATCCTCCAGCTCTCTCTCTCTCTCCTCTCATCCTCTCGTCTCCTCCTCATCTCTCTCTCTCTCTCTGTGGTGTGTGTGTGTGTGTATGTTGGAATAGGTTAAGGGAAAGAAGTAAAGAAATCAAGAAATCAAAGTAAAGAATTCAACCAAAATGGTCCATTTTATTCCATCTGTAACCATAATAAAGCCCTCCACTAAAGAACAAGATGCATGGCATTTCAGTTCTGAAAATCAGAAGCATATTTGCTATTTAAAAAAAACAAATCCTCAAACAGTCTTTCTTAGACTAAGTCAAGGCAACCTTTCGCTTCCTTGTGCTTGTAGCTTTAAACTATGCTTTATGAGTTTATTGGTAAGGAAACCAATTACTCTTGAATCCTGTATTTCTTGAATTAACTATGCATGCATTAAGACACTTGTTACCAGCTCATGGGCCTATAAAATATTCAGGTCCTTGATCTTTTGGAAGTGTGTTATGGTCCCAGTTCATAAATATGCTATATGTGTCTAAGTCATCAAGGTGAAATTGTTGGGAAGGTTCTCTCACAGGACACACTGCCCAAGTAGGGTACAGATGAAAGAATATATATATCTTAGACCCAACTCAGATTTTCTTATGACTCCATGTCCAGGGACTTCCAAAGTATGGATAAACATTCTCTCCTAAAATAACGGCGCAAGTTGTCTGGTGTCTTCTTTGCTCTGAAATGATAGCAACAGGTGCCCTCTATTTTAGTGGTCTCTGAACTTTTATAATTCCATAAATATCTTCAAGATTTCTAAGCTGGACTTGCTGGGCCATCAAGACTTTTTAGCTAGGCAGCTGTTGGTAAGAATGTGATGGTGTAATGAAGCCATCTAGAGAGACTGCTTTGGGGATAAATTGTTCTTGGTTCAAGGATCGAGTTCTGTCTAAAAAAGAAAACTTTAGATGGGTTCATTGCACTCTGTGTCTTCAAGAAGTCTCTGGAATGTTGCTGCATGCTACTAGTAAATATATCCTTAGGAAATATGAGTAGCTACAGTTATAAATATCTTCTGGGGAGATTTATTAATTCACCTATAGTGGTTTTACAATAATTTATCAAAGGAAATTTAAATTATTGTAGCACATTTTTGAGCAGGTTGAGTTTGATGTCAGTGAGGACATGTGGTCATTTACACCACTGGTGAAAATATTTAGTTTTAATTATCAATGCAATTCTTATAGTCTCATAAGGTAATACTATATCATATTTTGATAAAAAGAAAACTTTTATGCTTATAGATGACAAAAGTAATAGTAGAAATTTATTTTTATATTCATTCATTTTCTTCAGGTACCGGGGTTACAAAATTGAGCATGGCATGGTTTCTCTTTACAAAGGCTTGAGAATGTAGCTGAGAGAGCAGATAATGAGACCTGCCTGAAATACATTGTAGCTTTAAGGAATATGATAGCAGTGGTACTCAGCTTTTGAGAAACATCAGAGCCACCTGGAGATCTTTTAAAATTCATTAAGCCTGTATGGCACTGGAGAATTTTTTTTTTGTTTTTGTTTGGTTTGGTTTGATTTTCTGAAACAGGGTCTTTCTATCATGTAGCCTGGCTGTCCTAGAACTCACTGTGTAGACTAGGCTGGCCTCAAACTCACAGAAATCTACCTTCCTCTGCCTCCCAAGTACTGGGATTAAAGGAGTGTGTGCTATCATGCCCAGGCCATAATGTTTTTGAGAGGGTGGAGAAACTTCTTTTGCCTAGAAAGAGAAGGCAACTCTTTAGCTGATTGTCTGAACGCTGAGTAATTTACTAGATTAAGAAGGAGGGTATTATAGGCAGAGGAAATAGCACTTGCAAGGACACAGATGGGGAACTGAAATTTTAAAAGCGTTAAATCTTAGTATGCAAGAGAAGGAGGAACTACATCTTTCTCCCCCATTTTTCCTGTTTCTTTTTGAGACAGCATCTTACTGTGTAGTCTAGGCTGGCCTAAAGTTGCCACAAACAAGCTGGCCTGGAACTTCTATTCCTCCGTCCTAGGAACCAGATCTTAAAAGGACCTGAGAAGATATTTGTACTTTATGTGTTCATTAGGAAGCTTCTGAAGGATTGTAAGTGGGGAAGTATCACAGTCATGACTAGCTCTTTAGGGAGCTGTGGATTGGGGTTTTGATTTTTGTGAGACAGGGTCTCCTGTCGCCCAGATTGGCTTCAAATTCACTCTCTAGGTAAGGAAAACTTTGAACTCCAGATCTCTTTCCTCCACCTCTAAAATGCTCAGATTGCAGGGCTGGAGAGTTGGCTCAGAGGATACGAGCACTGCTGCTCTTCCAGGGGTCTGGAGTTCAATTCCCAGTAACCACATGGTGGTGGCTCATGACCATCTGTAATAAAATCTGGTGCCCTCTTCTGGCCTGCAGGGATACATGCAGGCAGAATAGTGTATATATAATACATAAATTTTTAAAATGCTCAGATTATAAGAGTGTATCACCATGCCTGGCTATTTTGGTATAAAAGGGTCATTTTAGTGGTAGTGTTCACGAAGGAATTGATTACTCCGAACCAGATCTAAGAAACCCTTTGGGAAATTGTAATAATTAGCTTAGGTGAGAAACCTTATAAGCCTTGATGTAAGTTGTAGTAATGGCAATCAAGGGCAACAGACAGATGTGGGAGTTATGTGGGAAGTTACTTCAGTTGGAGGCATAGAGGGAGTACACAGTGGAGATAAAGAGGCACAGGACTGTGTAGTTTTGACTCACTGCTAGAGTGAAATTGTCAGAAGGGCAAGTCAGCTTTAGGGAAGCATGTGCTTGATTTTACTGTTTGGTTAACTGTGAGGTAATGGAAGAAACTGGAGTTACTTGAATGAATATACTGGGATGTCGATTTTAAAAGTGGGCAGGACACAAGCTCGAAAATTTAGATTTGTACTCATCAATGTGATGTGAAGCATGGCAGGAGACAGAGTCTCTGTAAGTTTGCCAGCCACTCCTACCTCATTTGCTTAGCGCAACTGAAAACCTAGTGACAGCACACATGCATGATATCTCTTTAAAAAATAATTGTTATTATTGCATGTGTATGTCTTTTCTGCCTGCATGTATATCTGTATATCACGTGTGTACATGGTGCTTACAGAGGGCTTCAGATCTCCTGGAACTGTAGTTATAGACAGTTGCGAGCTGCCATCTGGTTGTTAGGAACTGAACCTGGGTCCTCTGTGAGACAAGCTTGTGCTCTTAACTGCTGAACCATCGCTTTAGCCCCACAGCCTTTCTTAAATGTGTCTCAACTCAGGTCAGGTGATCAAGAAAGATGTATTTAGGATCCTCAGTTTGATCAAAATATTATTGAATTAATATTTCAGTATGAGAGGCTGGTGGCACATCCATATACTAAGAATCCCAGCTAAACTTTAATTCATTACTGATGATAACTCAGAGAGAATTAGGAGGACTTGAAATTGACCTACTACTACTCTGTTTATAAGAAATCATGGATTAACCCTATGGAAAAAAATTCTTCTAAAGCTGTGGTTGTCAACTTTGAAGTGTTAAAGGATCTCAATGCTCAAGATGTATCTGTGTTCAAATAATGAGAAGCTCTGAGGTTGAGACCTGGGCAGACATTAATATTCACCACATTTCCACAGGTAGGTATTTGTGTAGCCAAGTTTGAGAGTTGCTGCTCTAGAAGATGAGAGCCTAGAGATTTATCGATGCGAGTGCGAACCTACTGGCCCATGTGGCAGGGCGAAGCATGCTCATCTCTAGCAGCCAAACTGAACCTAGGCTCTGCTTCTGAGAACCATCCATGAGGCCACACCTCAGCTGCCTTATCATTCTTTGTAGGCTAACCTAGAAATTAAGTAAAAAATGAATTATGGATTGGATGGTTGTAGGAAGGGAAACAGAAAGACAAATTAGTAGGATGCTTGCTTGTAATAGCATAAATGAGATATGACAGCCACCTGGGCCAAGATATGACCTTGGAAAAAGTTGGTATATTTGAGGTATATTTAGATGTTGAAACTATAGGTATTTAGTCAATCTCAATATATATGCATGCATATATTATAGATCTAGCTATTATCTATCTATCTATCTATCTATCTATCTATCTATCTATCTATCTATCTATCTAGGTTTTTTGAGACAGAGTCTTAGATTGTCAAAATGAGTTCAAGCTGGCTAGGTAACTAAGAACAAGTTTGACCTTGAATTCTTTTTATTTTTTCAAGACAGGGTTTCTCTGTGTAGCTTTAGTTGTCTTGCTACTTGCTCTGTAGACCAGATTGGCCTCATAGATCCTCTTGCCACTGCTTCCTGAGTGCTAGGGATAAAGGTGTGTTCTACCAAAGCCAGCTGACCTTGAACTCTTGATCCTCCTGCTAGCGCGTCATCAATGATAGGATTATAGGCGTGCATCCCAGTGCCTACCTTTCATAAATCCATAACGAAAAGTTAGGTACAGGTGATGAAAGCAACAGTAATGACAGTGGATTTGTTTAGGATAGTAGCTGTGTTGATAGAGATATGTGTATATATTCAAAGTCTTAGATAAACAATGTGTCTTAATCTCTGTTCTATTACCATTATCAAGGCAGCTTTTATTTTAAAAAAAAATTAATTGGGGGTTTGCTTACAGTTTCAGAGGTTTTTCAGAAGTTTATCATCATGGTGGGGAACATGCTGTCACATGATCCATGGACGGGGGGGGGGGAGAGAGACAGAGAGAGAGAGAGAGAGAGAGAGAGAGAGAGAGAGAGAGAGAGAGAGAGAGAGAGACTGGGTTTTCCTGGCGTGAGATTTTTTAAACCTCCAAGCCCACCCCTTGTGACACATCTCCTCCAACAAGGCCACACCTACTGCAATAAGGCCTCACCTCCTAATCCTTCAACTCTTCTCAAATAGTGTAACTCTCTGATGACTAAAGATTCAAATAAATGAACCTATGGGTGCCATTGTTATTCAAACCACCAATTTCACTCCCTGGTTTTTAAACATTCAACTATCTGGGGGCACTCTGATTCAAACTATCAACACAGCATTTTCAGTTTAGACATTAATCTATGGAGTCTTCATAGGTATTATTGACATACAATATTAACTACACTTGGTGATGAGATTATTCTGGAGTAACATGGCAATGAATAAAACTAATTTCAGAGTCCAAAATGATAGCCTCTGAGTACTTATTTATAGAAATATTCAAGAAAAATTAAGACATTTTATTTATGAATTCTATAGAACAGATAGAAGAAAAATCAAAGATATATAATTATGTGATTATGATCCTATATCATCTTGGGTTATTTTGACAGAAGCGATTTGGATTATTTATAGAAGAGGTCCCAACTAAATTGGACATTATCAAATACACTTAAGGTAGAAATTCTCCTGAATATATAAATATTATATTATAGTAGCTAAGATATTTTCAGATACATAATGATAAAGATTCAAATTATATAGAAGTTAAATGCTACAATTATTTGCCTTCAAGTAACCGTCTCCTAAAGAGATAATTGTAATGGACAGTTCAGTGAGTTTCCTTCAAATTATTTTATGCACGTATTTGTATGTATTTTAAAAACACAAAATAGTAAGTATTGATTAACACATTTTATAAAATGTAAGAATTGACCCAAAGCATCTTCCCATGACCATTCTTCTTTTTAAAAGGTGTATATAAATTCAGTTGTGTAAATACAACATACAATCAGTCCTGTTTGATGGCTTTGCTTTGTGTATCTGTGCCAGTGTGTCCAAAAACCAGTATTCTAGTAAAGGAATTTAATGATTGAAAAAAAAATCACTCAGGCTATATTAGAGATGCACCACATTATTCTTTAAGATTGTTCCCCGTTTCTTTACATTCTCACCCACTGTGTTTCATTAATCTTTTTCTACATTTTCCAGCAAGATGAGTAAAAAAAAATGATATCTCATTATTACTTAATTTGGATAAGTGACTCAAGTTTAGTCAGAGTGAATATCTTTATACACTTACTGATTACATTCTTTGACTTTTAGGAATAACCTCCCCACTACCAGACTGTGTTTTGCATGTTTCCCAGGCTGGCCTCAAATCTGCAATCCTGCCTCAGTCTTCATAGTAGTTGAAATTATGGGCATGTACATACATATTCAGCCCTGTATACTGATATTCTGTTTCTGAAAATACAAAAATGGCATACACACCTACAAATATATTATTTTTAGAGTTTTTTTTTAATAGTTTTTACTGTTTGAGAGTTTCACACATGCATATAATATATTTTGATCAAATCTACCTATATTCCTTCCCCTCCAGTTTCTCCTCTCATCTCCTACTGCTTTTTCCTCCCAATTTCATGTGCTATATTTTGAAACCCACTGCGTCCACCTAGTGCTTCCTATATGTACAAAGTGGTATTCCTCAACTAGGGATGATGTTTCAAGAGCCTATGGAATTTGGGCTAGTTTGATCTTGTGCAGGTTTTATGCACAAATCCATAACTGTTGTGAGCTCATGTGTACAGCAGCCTTGTCATGTCTGACAAATTCTATTTCAATGCAGATGTCCATTCTCTCTGGCTCTTATAGTCTTTCTGCTCCCTCTTCCATGATGACACCTGAGTTCTGGAGGGTGTGAAGGTGTGTGATATAAATATTCCATTTAGAACTGAGCTATCCATAGTCCTTTCATCTTTGCATGTTGACCAGCTGTGGGCCTCTACACTAATCAGCATCTACTATAAAAAAAGAAACTTCTCTGATAATGATTGAGAGATGTATTAATATATGGATATAATTATAAAATTTTTGGATAAGTTTGTTACTGTATACATTTAGCATAATAATAGTACTAGGTTCTCCCCTAAGGTCTATGACCTATTCAGCATGTTTTTTAAGGGTGTTTTCGTTGTTTAATTGGTTTTGGCCCAATAAATGGTAGCAGACCAGAGTTCCATCTTGTGGAATATGCCTTATAGCTAATAAGAAAGTAGTTAGATACCATGGGAAATCAGTGTGGAGGTTCTCCAAAAAGTTAGAAATAGATCTACCATATGATCTGGCTATACCACTTGTTATAGTCACTGTTCTATTGCTGTTAAGAAACACCATGACCAAGGCAACTCTTATAAAAGAAATCATTTAGTTGGGGGCTTCCTTAGAGTTTCAAAGACTTACTCCATTATGATCATGGCAGGGAACATGGGACACATAGATATGGTCTTGGAGAAGTCGCTGAGAGCTGGCTACATCCTGATTATCAAGGAGGAGAGAGAGAGGAGGGGGGGCTCTGGCATGGGCTTTTGAAATCTCAAAGCCCATCCCAATGACACACTTCCGCCAACAAGGCCACACCTACTCCAACAAGGCCACATCAGCTAATCCTTCTCAAATAGTCAAATAGTACCACTCACTGATGAGTAAGCATTCAAATATATGAGCCTACGGCAGCCATTCTTATTCAAACCACCACAGCACTCCTGGGAATGTTATCAAAGGACTATATTCTACTACAGAGATACTTGCACTTCCGTGTTGCTTGCTGCTCTATTCCTAGTAGACTAGACATGGAAAGTCTAGATGTGTGTGAAACTGTTGAATAAATAATGAAAATGTGATACACAGACACAATGAAATTATATTCAGCTGTAAAGGAAAATGAAATTATGAAATTCATAGGTAAATGGATGGAGTTGTACATAATCATTCTGAATGAGGTAACCTGGACCCAAAATGACAAATGCCATGTGTTCTCTCTCATATGTGTTTGCTAGCTTTGAATCTTTAGATATGTGTGTTTACACTGGAGTACCTATATATGTCAGGAAACTAGAGAGGGTCCATGAAAGAGGAACTTTGAGGGACAGAGTATAAAATGTAGATAGTATGAAGGGAAAAAGTACAGGATGGGCTAACTAAGGTTGTGGGTGTGAGGACATAGTAGAATAGGGAGGATGGAGGAATAACTAGCACCAAAGACCTTCGAAGAAGCAAATGGAAACCTATTAACATAGAAACTTTCTAAAACAGGCTATCCAATAAAGAGCTCAACGCCAGATGTAGGCTACCTCTTCTCTAGTTTTTTTGTCAGTGGGGCCCCATAAACTTCTCTTAACATTCAAAGGCGTTACTTGGCTACCCAACCAGAACTTGATATTCTTAGCTGACGTTTTCTGATGGATTATCTTTTCCTCATTGATTTATAGGAAGGGGAGTTGTTCAGGCATTTAAAGTGTTAATCTTTTTCTCATGTAATGCAAATCTTTGTTTGCTTCTCTGTAGTCTTTTAAGTTTTTTTGTTATATTTTGTTATGCAAATATTTAAAAATACTATTTTGAGACAGGTTGTTACTGTGTATTCTAGGATGTCCTAGAAGTTGAGTTCCTCCTCAGTCTCTTAATTGCTAGGATTGCAGGTATGTACCAGCTGTCGGGTAGTTTAAATTTTGATTTCATCTAATCCATGTAGGGTAGGGGAATTTGGGGTTTGAAGTCTTGCTGGGGAAAACCCTTCCAATAGAAGATTATGCTGTATTTTCTTTTTAATACATAGTTTTCCAAGTATATGATTTCTTTCTTTTTTGCTTTATTTTTCTTAAAATATAAGACTATTAAATATATGACACAAAATAGCATAAGCAAGTATATTCATCATACAGCTTAAGAAATCGCTGTGTGTGTGTGTTTCTCTGTCTCTATCTGTCTCTGTGTTTTGAATTAGGCAATAGGATCCCAGGATGACCTCAAACTTGTGACATTACCCCTGCCTCAACCTCCTGAGTGAGTGCCAAAATTATATGTATGAGGTACTGTACTAGCTTAGAACATGTTCAAGACGTTAGAAGGCCTTATGTGTTCCTCCTTATGTCCCGTGCTGTCACCACCAGAGATAATCACCATCTTTCTGTTTATTTAAAATATTTTTTCTTGCCAGGTATGGTGGCTGACACCTGTAATCCCAGCACCCGTGAGTTGGAGACCAGCCTGGTCTACACAGTGGATCCTAGGACAGCCACAGCCTCAAAAAAACAAAACCAGAAACACCATTTTTTCATTTTTTCCTTAGCACATTAACTACTTTTTGAAAATTTGGTTAGCAAGAACTCATCTTTCTATATTTTTAAGATTTATTTTCATTACTGTTGAAAATAGTGTATGTGAGATGGGACATGTAGGGGATGATGCTATTGTCCTCAGAGTCCAGAAGAGGGTGTTGGATCCCTTGGAGCTGGAGTTATGGGTGGTTGTGAGCCACCATTGTGGATGCTAGGAACTGAACTTGACCCTTTGCGAGAACAGTAGGCACTCTTAACTGCTGACCTATATCGCTGGCCCCATATCTTACTATATCAACAAAGGGCAAGACTGGCACTATTTTAACAAAGGCTTTGAGAAACAGGGTCTCTAAGCACAGCCTGTCTTCACCTTCTGTGAGTGTTTCTAAGATTCCCTGCTAGGGGGTAAGTGAGCAAAGCTGGGAGCACCTGTGTAACACAGTGGCATGTTGGAGCTGGCTACAGGTTTCAAGAAGCTGATTTATGTTAACATCCTGGCTAAAGGTTTCAAGAAACTGATTTATGTTAACATCTTGAAATCACTCATATAAGTCAGGGGAGAAGTTAGTTGAAGAATACAATGTTTCAGTTAAATTGGAGAAATAAATTCAGTGTATTTTATACTTCGAAATTGCTAAGGGAATCCGACATGGTGGCACACACCTGTAATCCAGGCATTTGGTGGCCAGAGGCAGGTGTTCATGGCCAGCCTCTGCTACATCATGAGTCATTGGCCCTTCTAGGACTATCCTGTCGTTTTGAGTCATAGTCGTGTGATCAGGTTAATTGTAATTATGTGCTTAATATGTCTACATTCACTGTACTTTAAACTTTAACAGGACCGCAACTGACCCATAGGAGCATTATGGTTCTACACCCTTTTAATAGTACATGACACATAAACACTATTAAGTATTTGTTGAATTTATGCTTTCTTTGGTCTAATTGTGTGCTCCACAAGTGTATGTGAGTGGGGATTTGCGAGGATATCTTTCCAGCTGACTGTGGCAGAAGGGCAGAGCCTGTGTATGGATCCCTCTCTTTAGACAAATTGAAGACTCCTTGAAAGATTATCCATCCTCTCATTTTCTTTTCTTTCTCTATTCAGTATACCCTGGACATCAGCTATGCATGTTTTTCTGATCTAATTATCGGGTTATTATAATCCTATCTGATGCTATCTGGCTTTAATATTTTAGTTGTTGGGATCTCATGGGGTGAGGCAGTATCTGCGATTCCCTGGCGATTCCCTGGCATTTTGTGGTATATGATAGGACATCTGCTTGTTGATCTAATTTATGTTAGATGTGGAGCTTAAAAAAACTCTACAAATAACATTCTTCTTGTTTGTTCAAAATAGAGTTTTCTGATTTGTCTAGTATCTTTTGCTTGTGGTGTCTGATGTATCAAAGGAACTTTAAAGGAATTTGAAGTAACATGTCTTGACCTATTACCTTCCAGAACTAAATACTTGGGCCAAAAATAAGTTCAAGGGTAAGGTAATACATTTTTGTAGGAAATGTAATTAAAGGGATCTTTCTATTGAATTGGTATTTGGTTTTAATAACTCAGGAGCATGTTGGGGTAAAGTAGGTAAAAATAAAAGCAGATGTAAGTGGTAATTTTATTTATTGCCATGGTGCGGCTGCATGAGAAAGGGTACAAACTTTCTTTTTCTTTCTCTTCTTGCTTTAAGCATTTATGAAAATTTAGTGAACATTCAATGTTGCTTCAAGCCACTAGGACATGATTCCCTTCTGAAAAACACCACAAATCCTCTTCTCTGTACTTCCATACAGAAGTTGACCCTTATGATAAGAGACTACTCTGGAAGTTTTCCCCTGAACTTTAGAGTAGCCCAACCACACCACATCAGCATGGACAGTTTTGGTTTTGGCGGCTTGTTCACTGACCAAAATTTATGATTTAGTAAAGTTAAGGTTAACAGTTTGGCCAAAACTCTGGTTCTTTTTGAGTGGTCATGCCTGCTTCCGACTTTCTGAAAGTAACCTGGGGGATATTTGTTGAAGTTGATCTTGTAGAAGGTGATGCCACCGGCTTGTCAATGCCACCAATATCTGTACCTCATGTGCCCTGAAGGCTTTTTGTTTGCCATAGTCTATATGACATGTGAGTCTCTGAGATCAAAAAACAAACCTTCCTTTTTTTTTTTATAAAAGCTATTGGAGTGGAAAACTAGGGGCTCTCCAGTAATCGGCTGATTTCTTTAATAGTGTGGGGGGCTTTCCACTCTAAAATAATTGATTCTTTATTCAGCAACTTGAAGATATTTCTGCCAAAGTGGTCATGTCATTTTTATTACTAGACTTTGTGAGATGAACATTTTTGAGTTTATTCAGGGATAATACTAGAACAATCAAGGAAGTTCTTCAAAAATACTGAAACTTCTGTCAGGAAATTGTATGGCATCCCAACCACTGGCCTTTGAGATATATTCAGAGCATGTGATGTAGAGTAGATGGCATTCTACATACATCTCCAAGACACATCTGGAAGAACTCTTTCTGCTAAGCAGAACTTAAATATAGATTAGTATAGTCCAAGGAAGTTCAATTTTAGTGGGACCTAGATTCCTGAAAGTTGGCATAATGATATCATAAAGATAGATGGTCATAGTAGTAATAAATGATTACTACATTGAGGCCATATGTTCTAGAAAGTTAAGAGCACTATATTTTTCTTCTTTAAAAAGGGTGTCAGAATATTAGGGAAACTTATTTAGGAGAAAAGAACCTTCTTTCACATCTTTTTTATATTTCTTTTCATTATTCTCTCATATATTGTATCCCAATTGCAGTTTTCCCTTCTTCCCCTCCTGGCAGTCTTCTCTTGCACCTCCCATCTCCCCCAGATCCACCCTCCCTCTGTCTCTCCTCTGAAAAGAGCAGGCCTCCCAGGGACATCAACCGATCATGGCATAATGTGACCAGGCATATACTACCAAATCTAGGCTGGATAAAGTAACCCAGTAGGAGGAAAAGGACCCTATAAGTAGGCAAAAGAGTCAGAGACAGCCCAGCTGCCACTGTTAGGAGTCCCACAAGAACACCAAGGTACTCAGCTATAAAATATTCAGAGGACATAGGCCAGACCTCTACAGGCTCCCTGATCTCTGTGAGCCCCAAGAGTTCCAGTCAGTTGATTCCGTGGGCCATGATATATATGGTAGTGTCCCTGACCGCTCTGGTTCCTCAGATCTTTCCTCTCCTTCCTCCACAGGACTCTTTGAGCTCAGCTCCGTTTGGCTGTGGGACTCTGTGTCTTCTCCCTTGGATGAAGTCTCTCTGATCTCTTTGATGAGGATTCTGTTAGTCTCTACCCCAAGAACATTCTGCACTCAGGACAAAGCGTAGGTTGAAGGTTTACTAGCTGGATTGGTGTCCCAGTCCCTCCACTTGAGGCCTTGCCTGGTTTCAGAAGATGGCTGGTTCAGGCTCTGTGTCACCCATTCCTCGGAGTCTTTGCGCTTGTGGATTCCGTGGAGTTTCCCTTGCACTAGGTTTCCACCTTGCCCCCCCCCGCCCAGATAGCCCCAATTCCAGTCATTATCTACCATTTTGTGCCCAGATAAAGATTAAAATATACGCTTAAATAAAACCATTAGATTACAGAATAACAGATAGCTACACATTCATAAGGGAAGCACGTGGAGTGCTCTTTTAACAAAGCCAGAAAAGGAAGATTATAGATCGGACTTCATAAAAACTTTAAAATTTGAAAAGCAAAGACTAACATAAGTAAAATAAGAAAATGGCAAACCTATGTGAATGCTCTTACTCTTTATACGGCTCTCACCAGTCAATAAGAACATAAAATAGTAGTGGAATAATTGGCAAATGTCATGAAAAAGTTATATAGAAATCTCAACTTCCCAAGTATTCATAAAGGTAAACTAGAAGCTTGAGATAATAAGACTTTGCATGAAATCCGTTTGCTAAGTTTAGTGCATGCTGTTGAAATCCTGTGAACAAGGACAACTATTGTCACTGACAGTTTTAGTTGCTGCTATGTTTTGTAGGGTTATTTGATAATATGCACTGAGGCATTAAATCGTATGTGACATTACTTTCTTTGAAGCATCTTCTAATGTTTTTTTGTTAATCTGAAAATTTTCTAATGCTAAGTACGTCCAGAAAATGGAGAGAGTACTTTCTTGAGAAGGAGAGAACATTTTGTGTTATCTCTGTAGAAGAAGTAAACTACAGTTCTTATGGTTCCTAGAGAAGGCTTCCTGAGAAGGAACAGAAAATGATCCCTAGTAAGTTTAGAAGATTCTTAAAGCATTAGAGCCAGTTCCTTGCATTGTAAAATATAAATTTAGCCATTATACATCAAGTAGCTTATTCTAAAGAAATAACCCAGCAAGAGACCAAAGATAAACCCTTACAAGAACACATTTAACCAAAAGCTTATTGCAGCATTTTTAAAAATTGAAAATCTGGAAATAGCCCAAGTGTTTTCCAATGGATGAAATTACTTCGGTTAAAAAGAAAGCGAGAAATTAGCAAAAGAATTATATACAAGACCTGCTGTTTTAAAAACAATGAGAAGCAGGTCATGCCTTCCAGATCAGGTAGGCTGCCCATAGATCTTCTCCACTCTCTCTGTTTCCCCAGATCCAATCCTCAGGGTCCTCCCTAGCACTGCAATAGACACCAGCTGTAGCCACCCCTCCCCCCTTTTCACACATCCTGTGGATCCCTCAGACCATCCATCCCTGGGCCACCTTCCTCTGATCATTGCTGTGTCCCAGCCTCCCACTTGGGTGGACACCCCCTGTCAACCACGGGCCACACCTGCCAGAAGACAAGCCGCCCATGAACCTTCTCCACACTCTGTTCCCCAAGAACCAATCCTCAGGGTTGTCCTTAGTGCTGCAAGAGCTGCAGCCTCCCTTCCCACTGGTCAATGCCTCCTGTGGATCCCTCACAAGCCTCCCTTCCCACTGGTCAATGCCTCCTGTGGATCCCTCACAAGCCTCCCTTCCCACTGGTCAATGCCTCCTGTGGATCTCTCACAAGCCTCCCCTTTCCTCAGCCTCCAACACCAACCAACAAATATTCCCTGTGAACACACCAGCTGAGCAGGTGGGTAAAAACAATCAACACACAACCACCACACACTCTGAAAACACAGAGAGGAAACAGAAACCAAGGAAAAAAACACCCTCCCAACAAAGACAAACCCAGAACCTATAATCACCCCAAACCACCTAGACCTATAATCACCACAAACCCAGATGCCTAGATGCCAGCATAAGAACACAATAACAGCTAGGACAATATGTCTCCACCAGACCCCAGCTATCCTACTACTGAAGCACAAGAAAAAGACCTTAAAGCCAATTATATGAAGATGCTAGAGGTCCTTAAAGAGGAAATGAATAAATATCATTAAAAAATCCAGGAAAACACAAACAAACAACTGGAGGGAATGAATAAATCCCTTAAAGAAAGCCAAGAAAACAGTCAAAGGAAATGAATAAAGTGTTTCAATACCTGAAAATAAAGGAAACACAAACTGAAGGAATTCTGAAAATAAAAAATTTAGGAATTGGAATGGGTCAGAGGCAAGCTTTGTCAACAGAATCCAAGAGATGGAATAGAGAATCTCAGGCATTGACAATACCATAAAAGAAATGGATACCATTGTCAAAGAAAATATTCTTGACTAAAAAAATTCTTTACTCAAAACATCCAGGAAATCTGGGATACTATGAAAAGACCAAACCTATGAGTACTGGGATTAAAGGCGTGCACCACCACCGCCAGGCTAACATGCCCAGTCTCATCTGATCTTGGAAGCTAAGCAGGGTCGGGCCTGGTTAGTACTTGGAAGGAAAATCTTCTTAATCTAAAGAAGGGCATGCCAAGCTGGTGGTGGTGATGGCACACGCCTTTAATCTCAGCTTGGTCTACAAAGCAAGTTCCAGGACAGGCTCTAAAGCTACACAGAGAAACCTTGTCTCAACAAACATAACAAAACAAAACAAAAAAGGAGGAATGCCTATAAAGGTACAAGAAGCAAACAACACCAAATGGACTGGACCAGAAAAGAAAGTCCCCTCGCCACATAATAATCAAATCACTAAACATACAGAACAAAGCATGTTAAAAGCTGCATGATGAAAAGACCAATTAACATATAAAAGTAGAGCTATTAGAATTACATTTAACTTCTCAATAGAGACTCCAAAAGCCAGAATGGTTTGAGCAGATATGCTGCAGACTCTAAGAGACCACAGGTGCCAGTCCAGATTACTATCCCCAGAAAAACGTTCAATCACGATAGATGGAGAAAGTAAGATATTCCATGATAAAGCCAAATTTAAATAATACCTCTCTACAAATCCAGCCCTACAAAAGGTACTAGGAGGAAAACTCCAAACCAAGGGGGGTAATTAGACCCATGAAGACACAGCAAATTAATAATTGTCCCTATCATAGTTTCCCTTCCTTCCACTCCTCCTAGTTCTACTCCCATCTTCCCCAGATCTACTCTCCCCATTTCCCTTTAAAAAAAAAAGGAGATCAGGCCTCCTAGGGTTATCCATCAAACACAGCCTAACAAATTACAATAAAAATTAGACACAAACCCTCATATCAAGGCCGGAAGAGGCAACTTGATAGGAGGAAAAGGGTCCCAAGTACAGACAAAAGAGTCTAAGTCAACTAAGAGAACACCAAAATCCACAACCATAGGTATATGCAGAGGACCTAACTTAGACCCATGCAGGCTCTGTGTGTGTTGCTTCAGTCTCTGTAAGCCCCTCTGAGCCCTACTTAGTTGATTCTGTGGGCCATGTTCTCATGGCGTCCACAACCCCTCTGGTTCCTATAGTCCTCTCTTGCTCTCATCCTTAGAGTTCCTCTAGCTCCATCTAGTGTTTTGCTGTGGGTCTCTGTATCTGCTCCCATCAGTTGCTCCCATCAGATGACACCATTCTGAAGACAACTGGGCTTGACATTAATCACGTTTGTCTTTCAAGTTCTGCGTTACTTCACTTAGGATGATCTTTTCTAGTTAGGATGGAGCATCCTTTGGGCATATGCCCAAGAATGGTATAGCTGTGGTTGGGATGTATTATATGAGAGAAGAATCTATTTTCCATAAAAATCAGAAAGAAACAAAATAATAATAATAAATGACTGTAGACTATGCCCCCATATTTATTTAAATATGTATTTATAATAAATATTTTGCATATGCAATCACAGAAAGTCTCAAAATATCTATGTACCAAGTTGTTAGCAATGCTTATCAGTGGGCAGTGGTAGAATTTTTACCTTTTTGCATATTTTTGTTTTGCCAAATATCTTCCCCATGAGCCGTTGTATAATAGTTTTCTCTAAGATTGAAAAAGTCCATGCTGGAGGAAAGCCTTTTAAACAAGAAGGTAAATAGGTACGTAACTAAAACAACAACAATAAAAAACACCAAAAAAAGCCGGGCGGTGGTGGCGCACGCCTTTAATCCCAGCACTCGGGAGGCAGAGGCAGGCGATCTCTGAGTTCGAGGCCAGCCTGGTCTACAAGAGCTAGTTCCAGGACAGGCTCTAGAAACTACAGGGAAACCCTGTCTCGAAAAACCAAAAAAAAAAAAAAAAACCCACCAAAAAAGAAATCTTTAAGAAGTCCCTGAAACTGTCTAGAATTACTAGGCTCCTCAGGAAACGAATAAAAGGTAGAACTCCCTCTTAGATAAGTCAAGCTGCAAAGAAGACTCTGAGATCAGACTGCTGCCTGGAAGAAGCAGCAACCATCTGAGCTGCCTGGAAGGGGTTTAAAACAACTGAGGCAACTGGGAAGAATAACCTGTTGAGCTGCTTGGAGGCTGTTGAGTGTGCTCCAGGTTCCCAGATTTCTGAGCTGTTACCCATGCTGAGGTGGGCCTTGGTGATGCAGCTTGTTGGAGACATTTCTGCTCCTGGAAGTAACCACTCACTGTACTTCTGTAAGTAAACCCCCCCAAAAAAGCCCATTGATTCACCAAGCAGGACTTTGGTGATACTTTAAGTAGATCTATGTGTGTTGCACCCCCCAGAAAAGTTTTGCCACACAACATGAGCTGATATTATTTTTATATTTAGAAAAATCAGCAAACTAATTTGCTTATTAAAATAAAAACAGTATTTACATTTTGTAATATGGTTACTTGAAATAATCCAATACATTGAACAATAAGATTACTTAGAATGTATGGTTTAATACCATTTTGCATAATTACTATATGTACATATAAATGGTATATATGCCAACATTTAAAAAATATTTTATGCATACGAGTGTTTTGCCTGTATGATGTCTATATATCACATGCATTCCTGGTACCCACAGAGGCCAGAAGATGTCTGATCCTTTGGAAGTGGAGTTCATGTAGATGTTGGGAATCACATCCAGGACCTTGGGAAGAGAAGCAAGTGCTCTTAACTACTGAGTTATGTTTTCATTTAAAAAAATCCATTTTTGAAACAGGGTATCATATCTTCCAGGCGGCCTTGATATTTCTATGCTGACGAGGATAGCCTTAAGCTTCTGGCCTCCACTTTCTCAGTTTTGAGACTACAGGCACACGCCACTGTGCCTGGTTTTATGTGGCACAGGGGTTCAAATCAGGGCTTGTGCATGCTAGGTAAGTGTTCTACCAACTAAGCTCCACTTCAGCCCCAAAATGCTTTTTTTAAAAAAAAGAATAAAAACTTTTTTCCTTGGTGTTACACATTTTTTTTTCTGTTTATGTGTATAGTCCACTGTCCCCATTGAAGTCGTTTACAAAGCAGAAGTTGAAAAATAAAATTACTAAGCTTTTAAGGTGGTGACAGAGTATTAAATCAAGTCTGGGATCTTGGAAGTGACAGGTCCTGTGTGATTGTATGGATTTGCACCTAGAAAGCTGGTTTGTGGTCTGAAAGAGGAGTGTGTGAGAGGGCTGCTTCTAGATCACATTAGCAGGAGATACTCATGAAGCTACCAGCTACCAGACAGTTAGTACACTATACATAGCTGGAATAGGTTAGGTTTCTTAGTCCAGCCAAGCTTTTCTCTGCAAAGCTGATGGTGTATCCAAGTATATGTCTGGAATTGTTTTCTAACCCTTCTGACTTCCACAACTTCCGAGGTCTAGTGTTTGGTAGAGGATCAGCACTGATTCAATTAAGTGTCTATCTATTTGTGGACTATGTGGTATTTTTCTTTTGTTTTGTTTTGTTGTTTTGGTTTTCTCGGTGTAGCAGCTCTGACTGTGCTGGAACTAGCTCTGCAGACCAAACTGAATGCAGAGCTCCGCCTACCTCTGCACCTGGAGTTCTGGGATTAAAGGTGTGTGCCACCACCTCCACCCGGTTTAACTATGTGATATTTTATTGGTGACTACAATTGTGCTTTGGACAAAGAAATCTGACCCAAGAATGTTTAGTAAAAGCTTTTGCCAACTCTGTTCAATTTTCTCTTCCTTACTTTGAAGGTAATTTTTAAGTTTTGGTATAAATATCTTGTAAAAATTTGTTCTAAAAATAGTTTTGCTACCTTTTTAGTACT
The DNA here is from genome assembly GCF_903992535.2 of Arvicola amphibius. Lineage (NCBI taxonomy): Eukaryota > Metazoa > Chordata > Mammalia > Rodentia > Cricetidae > Arvicola > Arvicola amphibius. Next base: position 112,290,546 of record NC_052065.1, read on the forward strand.
CGGGTAGAATTCAGTGTTTTTTTTTTAATTTATTCTTTGTGTCTTTCACATTATGTGTGCCTCCGGATCTTACTCATCTCCCTCCCCACCCCAAAATAAAACAAAATAAAATTTAAGAGAAAAAGAGGGAAAAAAGAAACAAAGGAAAAATCTCATCCTGGAAGCTGTGTTTGCTCGCTGTAACATCTGTGATCTTTGGCGACTGGGGTGGGGTCAGTCATCTGGATCAGGGATGCAGGATCTCCACAACACAGGGCAGCAACTGGATATCCAGGAAGAGTCCCTAGTGAATTCAGTGTCTTTACAAAATGTAGTCAAGCCTCTTTACTGCTGAGCTACATCCAGAAAACTTGGTATATTTTTTGTTTGTTTGTTTGATTGTTTTGGTTTGAGAAAGGGTCACTGTGTAGCTGAAACTGGTTTGGAACTCCCTATATAGCACAAAATGACCTTGAATTAATGATCCTCCTGCTTCCTCTTCCTGGGTGCTTGGCCCTAGCTCTCTGTCTCTGTCTCTCTGTCTCTCTCTGTCTCTCTGTCTGTCTCTGTCTGTCTCTGTCTGTCTCTGTCTCTCTCTCTCTCTCTCTCTCTCCCTCCCTCCCTCCCTCCCTCTCTCTCCCTCTCTCAGGTCACACTGTATAGCTTTAGCAAGCCTGACATTTTCGATCCTTCTGCCCCTGCCCCTCTGCCCTTCTGCCCCTCTGCTTCTGCCTTGTGGGAGGGTTTTAGGCACGCACCCCCACTCCCAGGTAAGATCGCTACTTTCTAACCTAGTGCTCCTTACATCAGTTTTAGGATATGCCATCCCAGTACTTGGCATGCAGGGCTGGCAATTCTCCAATTCTATGCAGCTAGTGGCAGTTTCCCTGATCTGCAGTTCTCTCAGGAAGTGCAGTGCAGCCTTGAGTAGGAGTGGGAGGCAGAAATGCTAGAAGTTCCTGAGTGAAGAACTGCCAGGGTGATTCTGGGGAAAGCTGTGGAGTGAGAACGCTAGGCTGAGTAATTTGAATGATGTCTAAGACAATCGAAAGGCAATTGAAAAGGCGTGGGTGAGTAGAATCAGGGATTCTTAAAAGTTGCAAATAATCTACTCACTTTTCTTCTTATGGATATGTTAAAGATAAAATACCAAACAGAAGTGAAAATTTGCAGCATGTTTTAAAGGTACACATATAGCTAATTTAATGTCTTCTTTTTAGCATGGATAACATTATGCAATATAGTTGTTCAGAATTTATAGTATAGAATGAATTATTTATTTTATTATTAATTGTAGAGAACTACACATAATATCATATTTACCATATTAGCAATTTTAGCATGCAGTTAGTACATGTACATTATTATACATGTAGATTGTTAGCACATGTACATTATTATACAATCAATCTCCAGAACTGTTTTCATCTTGAGAAAGTAAACTGTACTCATTAAATAAGTCCACATTCCCACCCTGGTTCCTGCTAACCACTATCCACAACTTTATGTAGCTAGGAATTTGACTGGTTTGCATACCTCACATCAGGAACCATATAATATTTGTATTTGGGGGACTGTCTTGTTTCATTTGGCATGATATCCTTAAGCTTTACCTATGTGGTAGCATACGACAGTATTTCTTTCTTTAAAAATGGAATACTATTCCATGCATGTTTATGCCACATTTTGTTCATCTGTTTATCTGTGGATGAACTTATGAGCTACTTCCACTTCTTGGCTATTGTGAACAGTGCTTCCATGAGTGTGGGTGTGTCAGTAGTTCTCTGAGACCTATTTTCTTCTGCATGTATATAGTTCCAGGATGATGATTATTGGAAGCATTTTCTGATTTTTTTTTACTGTATCGACATCTTCCCCCCATAACTGCAGCATCATTTTCCAGTCTCATAAACAGTTTCTTATGGTCCTAATGCCATTATATTCTTACCAACACTTTATTTTCTGGTTGTATGTTTTGTGTAATAGCATATTCAGAGGTGAGGGGTAGTACTCATTTCTTTCTGTAGCTAAGTAGTATTGTAATCCATGGTGTGAATGCATCACAGTTTGCCGAACCATTTGCCCACTGAAAAAAAACCTGAATTTTTCTAGTTTTTACTATTATGAATAATACCGTTATTCACATTTCTATACAAGTATTTGTATGAAGATATGTTGTAGTGATCTTTTGTTTGTGATTTAACAAATAAAACGTACCTGAAGATCAGAGTGCAGAGCTAAGCCACAACAGGCCAAGCAGTGGTGGCACATGCTTTTAATCCCAAGATTTGGGAGACAGAAGTACAGGGATTTCTGTTAGTTCAAGGCCACCCTGGGCTACATGAGATTGAATCTGTCTAAAAGAGAAACAGAACTCATACAAAGGTGATCCCAGCACTTGGGATCACAGGCCTTTAATCCCAGCACTTGGGAAGTGGAGTGATATGACTGGGCAGAGAGAGGAATATAAGGCGGGAGGAGACAGGAGTTTGCTCTTTTTTCAGTCTGGAGATTTCATAGAGGTAAGAGCTCTAGTGGCTAGCTGCTCTGCTTCTCTAATCTTTCAGTTTTCATCCCCCTAATATCTGACTCTGGGTTTTTTTTTTTAATTAGGTTGTCAGCAATTTAGAAAACCAGTTTGTGAGGATACATCCCGTTCGTCAGACAGAACTGAGAACGCAGGTAGCTCTGCAGCTGAGGAACAGCTTTGATCTTTGGCAGAATCTGTGAGTCCACCGTTTTCTGATCAGCCTTGCGCTGCTCTGTTATCTCATATTTCTCCTTTTCTGTGTCAAAGATCTCACCCTCCTGGTGCCTGGGCTTACGCAGTTGCTTTTTCTTGAAGTAAGCATCAGTCAGGTGTTTGGGGATTTTAACTGTGCTGATATCAACCTTTGTAGAGGTGGCGATGACAAACTTCTGATGTGTTCTTCTCAGAGGGACTCTGTTGAGGGCAAGAGGTCCTGTTACAAGCAGTAAACCACTGCCCAGTTGCTTCAGGAAAACCACTCTCTTGCCCCTGTGGCGTCCGGTGAGGATGATGAGGACAGTCCCAGGAGTGATGCTGGCATGCAGGCGTCTCACGTGCTGACTGAAGGGCTTTTTGCCATGGCTCAGCAGCTTCCGAGGCACATCTTCGGTAGGATAATACCTGGGCATTTTTTTTTTTTTTTTTTTTTTTTTGGTTTTTCGAGACAGGGTTTCTCTGTGGCTTTGGGCATTTTTTGAAGCGTAACCACCCGGGTACCACCATTCTTGTCACCACCAACAGGTTTTGTGACAGTGGCAAGAACCTTTTCCTTTTTCTTCTTCTTTTCAACCTTGGTTTTCGCAGCTGTGTATTTCCTTTTGTACATGGCCTTTCTGGAATACATAGCAGATCGGGAGTACCTGCCAATTCCTCTAACAAGGACTGGATTTCTGCTGCAACGGGGCTTCCCCTTCTTGAGCTTTTTAGCCTTAGGGTCACCCTTTTTGGCTGCACCAGCGGCAGGGGCATCACCGCCAGCCTTCTTGGCTGCAGGTTTCTTCTCTTTTGTATCAGGTTTCTCGGCTTTTTCACCTGCCATCTTGCAAGATGGGAAAGAGCCTGACTCTGGGTTTTTAAGACCAATTAGAACTCGTGCTACACTCCATGGTTTGCTTAGTCTGCTTTCTTCTTCTTCCTCCTCCTCCTCCTCCTCCTCCTCCTCCTCCTCCTCCTCCTCCTCCTCCTCCTCCTCCTCCTCCTCCTCCTCTTCTACTTCATCATCACCATCTTCCTCTTCCTTCTTTTTTTTTTCAAGACAGGGTTTCTCTGTAGCTTTGGAGCCTGTCTTGGAACTCACTCTGTAGATCAGGCTAGCTTCAAACTCATCCACCTCTCTCCACCTCCCAAGTTCTGGGATTAAAGGTAAATGCCACCACCACCTGGCTCAGTCTGCTTTCTTATAGAACCCAGGACCACCAACCCAGGGATGGCACCACCCACAATGAGCTGGGCACTCCCCCATCAATCACTAATTAAAAAATGCCCTACAGCTGAATCTTATAGAGGGATTTTTCTCAATTGAGGTTACCTTCTTTCAGATAACTCTAGCTTGTGTCAAAGCACTATTTGGTACACTGTTAGTCATTGGAGGAAGTCTGAACAGGAACTCAAGCATGGTGGGACCCTGGAGGCAGGAGCTGATGCAGACAGAGGCCATGGAGGAATGTTGCTTACTTACTGACTTGTTCCTCATGGCTCACTCGGCCTGTTTTCTTATGGAATCCAGGACTACCAGCTCAGGGGTGGGCTTGGCTCTCCCCCATCAATCACTAATTAAGAAAATGCCTTACCCAAAAAAAAGAAAGAAAGAAAAAAGAAAAGTAGCCAGGCAGTGGTGGCGCATGCCTTTAATCCCAGTACTGGGGAGGCAGAGGCAGGCAGATCTCTGTGGGCTATAAGAGCTAGTTCCAGGACAGGCTCCAAAGCTCCTGTCTCAAAAATAAATAAATAAGGAAGAAAGAAAGAAAGAAAGAAAGAAAGAAAGAAAGAAAGAAAGAAAGAAAGAAAGAAGGAAAGAAAGAAAAAGCCTTATCTAGATAACGAGGAAGGCCCAAAGTGGGATACTTGGATTTCCCTGGGAAGGGAAAGTAGAAAAGATCTCCTGGGTACTGGGGGAGTGGGGGTTGGGGAATGGAGGGATGGGAACTAGATGGAGTTCGTTGCGTGGGCGGAGTGTGGGCGGAGGATTGGAGGCAGGATGGAGGGGGAGAGTAACAAGAGGCATCTTAATAGGGGAACCATTTAAGGGTTAGGGAGAAACCTGGTGCAAGGGACACCCCCAGGAACCCACAAGGATGACTCCAACTAAGACTCCTAGCAATGGTGGAGAGGGTGCCTGAACTGGCCATGTACTGGAAGCAGATCGGTGACTTTCCTAATTGCCATCAGAGATACTGTCTGTGGATCTTTACCTCTGATTAGGAAGCAGAAGTAAAGATCCACAGACAAGCACTGTGTTGAGCTCTGAGAGTCTTGTGGAAGAAAGGGAGGGGGGATTGTACCAGTCAGAGGGGTCATGATGGGGTGGGGCTTACAGAGACAGCTGACCTGAGCTCGCAGGAGTTTATGGACAATGGACCCACAGTCAGGGAGCCTGCATGGGACTGACCTAGGCCCTCTGCATGTGTGTGACAGTTGTGTAGCTAGGTCTCTTGGTAAGGCTTCTAGTAGTGGGACCAGGACCTCTCCCTGGCACTTGGCTGGCTTTTGGTAACCTGTTCCCCATACTGGATTACCTGGCCCTGCCTCGATGTAAGAGGAGGAGCTGGGTCCTGCCTCATCTTGAGGTACCTTGCTTGTGCAAGCCCATGGAAGGCCTGTCCCTTTCTGAATGGAGATGGGGGAGGAGAGAATGGAGGAGAAACTGGTTGGTATGCAAAATAAATGAAGAAAAAAAAGTTATTTAAAGAACAAAAGAAAGAAAGAGCCTTACAGACTGGCTTACAGTCTGATCTTATGAAAAAATTTTCCAGCTGAGGCTCCTCCTCCTCCTCCTCTTCCTCCTCTCTGATAACTATAGTTTGTATCAAGTTGACAAAAAATTAAGCAGCACAGTGTGGGGGCGGGGGCTTGTCCAGATGTGCATGTGTGTGAAGACTTCCTCAAGCATGTCATCTGCGTCCTTTGAGACAGGACCTCTCATCGTCTAGAACTCAGCAATTGACCAGAGAATTCCAGGGGTCTTCTAGCCCCGGGACTGCAGATATGTGCCACTATGCTGGGCTCTGTTTATGTTGTTGCGAACCAATGAATTTTTATTGGGGTTACTACAGGGGTGGGGGTTATTTTCATGGAACAAGGATGATTTGAAAGCCGCTGCATCACCAGAAAGCCCACCCTAACGTGATGAAGAGTCACGAGAGGTACAGCCATGGAGCCCTCTTCACAACTTGCAGGCGGCTCACCAGCCGGAGTGTCTCCTCTCCGCAGTTATGCAGGCCAGTTTACCCCACAGTACTTTACCTTCTTATGCTGCTGGGGAGGGGTGTGGGACTCCCAGGTTTCTCTTCTCCCAGATATGTGATCCTTTGCTTACCTCCTTAGGTTTCTGAGTGGCTCCGGGTTTTGAACTCAAGGCCTTGTGTTTACAAAGCAAAAGTACTTTACAAATTGAACCATCCACCAAGCCCATGTTTGATTTTTTTTAAAAAAAGTATTAGTTTATTATTTTTTATTGATTCTTTGGGCATTTCATATCATGCACCCCAATCCCACTCATTTCCCAGTCCCTTCACATCCACCCTCACTTTTGTAGTGTCTCCCCACAAAGGAAAACTAACAATGAAATATAAAAATAAGATAAAAATAAAAAAAGAAGGGAGCTGGAGAGATGGCTCAGAGGTTAAGAGCACAGGCTGCTCTTCCAGAGGTCCTGAGTTCAATTCCCAGCAATCACATGATGGCTCACAGCCATCTGTAATGAGATTTGGTGCCCTTGTCTGACATGCAGCCAGAACATTGTATATATAAGAGATAAATAAATCTTTTTTTAAAAAAAGAAAATAGACTGCAGAGAAACCCTGTCTTGAAAAACCAAAAAAAAAGAAAATAGAAAAATTAATAAAATAAAAAACACAAATAAGAATATGAATTTCAATTAAAAACAAACCAACAAAAGAACAAACAAGCAAACAAAACAAAAGCCTTGCCTCTCATTAACTCTTCATTCATCTTAGTGGCACTGGGAGCAGTGGTGCTTCATGCAGCTTGGCAAATGTTCATTGTGTAATGTGTTGCTGGTCGGGTTCAAAGCCCCTGCCCTCTGGCACACCATCAACACTGGACCCTCACCGAAACTCCTCTCAGATATCCTGCAGTTGTGTGGGATCCTGGAGATCCTGCTGCTGTGGTTCCATAGGACCGGTCCCCTCATGCCCTCCAGCAGGTCACTGTAATATTTGTTCCATATCCTGAAAGTTTGAAAAATTCATTTATTAATTCTAAGAATTTTTATAGGTGCCTTAGGATTTTTTCACCTAGATTATCATATTCACAAATGACAGTTTTATTTCCCCCATTCTGACCCTATTGCCTTTACTTCCATATCTTGATTTAGGTATGTAGTAGTCTTTTTGTTACTATAAGCTCTCTCTCTCTCTCTCTCTCTCTCTCTCTCTCTCTCTCTCTCTCTCTCTCTCTCTCTCTCTCTCTCTCCCCCCCCACTGGGGAATATTATTTTAAGGTGTTTTACTTTTATTTATGCTGCATTTGTTTAACTCGGTGAAGCTGTGCTTCTTTGTCTGTCTAACAAACCTGCTGGTCCTAATAAAGAGCTGAATGACCAATAGTGAGGCAGGAGCAAGGAGAAGCTGGGCTGGCAGGCAGAGAGAACAAATAGAAGGAGCGCAAGAACAAGGAAAGGAGGACATCAGAGGCCAGCCAAACGTAAAGAAAAGTATACAGAAATAGAGAAAGATAAAAGCCCAGAGGCAAATGGTAATCAGTATAATTTAAATTATAAGCCAAGGCTGGGCATTCCTAACTAAGAATAAACCAATAAGCCTCTATGTGTGATTTATTTGGAAGCTGGGTGGTGGGCCCCCCCAAAAGCCAATACATCACACAACATATCTATCGCTCTCTCTCTCTCTCTCTCTCTCTCTCTCTCTCTCTCTCTCTCTCTCTCTCTGTCTGTCAATTCCAAGGCAGGTTTCCTCTGAGTAGCTCTGGTTGTTCTGGAATTCGCTGTGTAGACCAGGCTGGCCTTGAAGTCAGAGATATGCCTACCTCTGCCTCCTGATGGCTGGGATTAAAGGCCTGATGAGTTTTTCTTTATCATGTTAACATAGTATTACTTGAATTTTGAAGATTGAAACAGCCTTGTATTTCTGTAATGAATTCTGCTTGCTCATGCTGTATAACGTTCTCTTCTGTATAGCTGGATTCTCTCGAATAACATTTATTAGGACTTTGTATATGTGTAGTCAAAAGGCATATACTTTCCCTTTTTATACTACATTTAGTTTTGTATCTGTGAAATAAAAGGATTTAGGAAATGTCCAAGTCTCTTCTGTTGGTTTAGTTTTTAAGTGTCTGACAGAATAGTCCAGTGATTTCTGCTTGGGGGAATTTCCTAAACTACAAATTTAATTTTCTGCATTGATGCTGCTGTTCACACAAACTATTTTATATTGAGTGAGTAGTGTTCATTTATGGTTCTCAAGGAACCAGTACATTTACTCCACACAGTCAAATATATGTGTAAAGTTGTAGCATTTGCTTATTAACCCTGCGATGCTGTTAGGTTCTATGATGTCTTCTGTTTCATTCCTGATACTGGTGATACTGGTAATGTGAATTTCTTCTTTTTATTTTTGTCAGTATTCCTAAACATTTGTCAACTTTCTTGGCCACTTTAAAAAACTGGCTTTTTATAGCAACTAAAATAGCATGATACTGGCACAAAATCAGACACATAGATCCGTGGAATAGAATAAATGACCCAAGTGTAAACCCACATAGCTACAGCTACCCTATTTTTAAAAATAAAGATATGAAAAATACACATGAGAAAAGATAGCCATTTAAAAAAAATGATACTGGGAAAATTAGACATCCCCATGTAGAAGATGAAACTAGATCCCTATCTCTCACTCTGCACAAAAACCAACTCCAAATAGATCAAAGGCCTTAATTTAAGACTTGAAGCTAAAATTGGTAGAGGGAAAAAGTGAAAACACTTTCAGATCTAGAAAGAGGCAAAGACTATGACTAGAACTCCAGTCGTTCAGGAAGCGATTCCAATGACTGACAAGCGGGGCTTCTTGAAATTAAAAAAAGCTTTTGCAAAACAAAGACGAGAATAAATTGAGTGAGGAGACAGCATATAAAATGGGAGAAAAATACTGGCTAGCTATGGATCTGACAGAGGAATCATATCTAAAAGACAGAAAGAACTAAAAGAGTAATGCCAAGTTGCTGAAACTCAGGGCTGGCAAGCTGGCAGAGCAGATACGAGTGCTTGCGGCCAAGCCTGGCAACTGGCTTTGAGCCCTAGAACTCCATAGTGAAGAAGGGAACTGCCTCTTAGGGTTGTGCTTTCATCTCACATGCCAGCTATGGCACGTGCATGCCCTCACAGCTGCATGCACAAAAATAAACACATTCCAGCACCCCGATCAGCAAAGCGGCTAATAAACTGACCAAATATGTTTCAAGAGATAAAGTACAGATGGCTAATAAACATGAAGAAATGTTCAACATCCTTAGAGATGTGCAAATGAAGATCACAATGAGATTCTGTCTCACTCAGTCCGAATGGCCGGCATTGGGAAACAGAGAGAAAGAAATGCTGGTGATGGTGCTGGCAACAAGGAGCCCTTGAGCACTGCTACTGGAAATAAAAGCTCGTGTAATTACCGTGGAAGTCAGAATGGTGGTTTCTCCAAAAGCTAAATACAGATCTACATATGACACAGCTATAGCATGCGAAGGAAAACAAGTCAACATATTACATAGAGGCTTGCACATTAATGCTTGTTAAAGCACTGCAGAATCAACTTTGTTGCCTAACAACAGAGAAATAGATAAGGAAAACATATACATATGGATTCCCCAGCCATATAGAAGATGGAAATTATGTCATTAGCAGAAAAATGGCTACAGCAGGAGATGCTTGTATTAAGCAAATTACATCAGTCTCACAAAGACCAATATAATGTTTTCTTTCATTTGTGGTTCTTTTATTTTATATAGAAATACAAAATCACACACACATATACTCACACACATGGCAGAAACTTAAAAGCGAGACTGTCTAGGGAGCAAAGCAGACTAATGGGAGGAGGAGGAGTGAGGAAGGGGCGCAGAATTGGTATGGAAGGCATATGATGAAGTGTACTTTATACGTATATGAAAATATTCGCATAGAACCTAGTACCATGAAAAGTAAATATATATCATTGAAATAATTGGCTATTTGTTTCATTGATAGTTCTTCTATTTTTTTGTTTTCAATTTAATAGACTTCTGCTCCTTATTTATTGCTGTTTTTTGTTTGTTTTGTTTTGTTAGGGCAAGATCTTACTAGATATCTTTGGCTGGTCTGGAACTTCCCGTGCAGACAAAGCTGGCCTTGAACTCCTAGATGCCTGTCTACCTCTGCCTCCTGAGTGCTGGGATCAAAAGTGCGTGCCACCATACCCAGCTGACTTCTGCTCTTCAGTAGTTCTTTTATTCTTACTGGCTCTTTTTCTCTTGTTTGCGGTGTTCTTACATTGCTCATTTTATACTTTTCCTCTTTTCTACTATATCTGTTTAGTTCTATAATTTTCCCTCTCGGCACCATTTACCTGGGTCTCACAAATTTTTCTATATTGCATTTTAATTTTAATTCATTTTTCATCACTTTAATATCATTGTGTTTTAAAAAATTTCCCCTTGATGATTCCTATTTGATCCATGAATTATTTAGGCATTTGTTGCTTAGTTTAAAAAGTACTTGGAATTTTTTTTTTCGGGATATCTTTCTATTACTGATTTCTAGCTTGGTTCTCTTGTAGTCTAAGAACAAAATCTGCGTGATTTAAGTGTTTTTGAATTAGTTACAGTTTATTTGTTACACTGGGATATAGCCTATCTTGATATAAGTTCTGTGGTCATTTGAAAAGAAAATGTATATTCTATTCATGTTTGGTAAGGTACTTTGTAAATGTTGATTAGATTCTATTGGTTGATGATATTGAGCTATATACCCAGACTCTTTTCTATCTGGTTATTTTTATCAATTATTAAAAGAGGTATTAAAAACTCCAGCTATAGCTGTATGTTAGTTATATTATTTTTTCCTTCTAGACACTTTTTTATTTAAATTTATTTATTTTTAATTAAAAATTTCCACCTCCTCCCATTTCCCTCCCTCTCCCCCCCATTCCCCTCCCCCTCACTCCATTCCCCTCTCCCTCCCTCTCCAGTCTGAAGAGCAGTCAAGGTTCCCTGCCCTGTGAGAAGTCCAAGGTCTTCCCCCCTTCTAGACACTTTTGCAGCTATATTATTTTATAATGCATGTTTAGTATTATAAGCTCTTGTTTTGATTCCCTACAACCACATGGTGTCTCGCAAAATCTGTAGCTCCAGTTTTAGGGGATATGATTTCCTCTTTTGGCCTTTGTGAGCACCAGGCATGTGTGTGGTACACAGACACAGATGCAAGCTGTGGTGGTTTGAAAGAGACTGGCCCCTACAGACTCATATATTTGAATGCCTGGTCCCTAGTTGGTGGAATGGTCCCATCCTCAGAGTTTGGATTTTGTCTGGTTTGAACTTGTTCAGGTCTTTTGCATGCTGCCACAGTCTCTGTGAACTCCTGTGCATATCAGTCCTGTTGTGTCCTGGAGTCCTCTACTACCTCTGTTCATGGCAGGCAGAAGCTGGAAACAGCCTGGATGTCCGTCAACTGAGAAGCAGCTAATGAAAATGTGGTACATTTACACAATGGAATATCATTCAGGTGTTTAGAAAAAGTTAAATGATGAAGTTTGAAGTTGAATGGCTGGAGAAATAATCATCCCGAGTGAGATAACCCCGATCCAAAACGACAAATATGGAATGTTTTCACTTATGTGACAACCATAGCTCTTAAACTGTAGATATGTGTGTTTCAATCCAAAAGGCTAGGTAGCTAGTAAGGGACCAGAAGAGAGGAGGGGAACTTCTCTACTGTTATAAAAAGATAAAGGGCGAACTAGAATAGGAGCCTTAAATGGGGAGGGAGGTGGGAAGGCTGGGTAAAGGAGGGAAAGTGGGGGAAGACAACAATAAATATCTTTTGAAAAGCCATATGGAATGATACTACTACTTTAGAAGCTTCCTAAAATATATATGTATTTTAAGTGAACATTAAAATGTTTTCCTATGGCTTTTTCACTTACCCTTTCCACCTGTTGCCTCTCCCTCTGTATTCCCCTTCCTCCCCACTTTCCAGTTAGCCCTTCCGTCCTGTTTTCCCTATTTTCCCCTTCTGTAGCTCCTGTGTCCCACTATCTCCCTTCACTTGCTGTTATGTTTTTAACATGCATTATAGACCCCAAATGTCTATAGTAATAAATATCTGCATTCTCTTCTAAAACTGAGTAAGAACTATAATATTCATGTATACCTACTCAGTAAGCCACTTGTTACTGTTGTCTATTATTGTTCTCCTGATGTAAGTTTTTGAGAGTGACAGAGTCTTTCTCTGCTCTTGGTGAACTGAATTCAGGGAGCTAGGGTGCCACATGATCAACAGTTACGAATGCAACTCTGAGACATAGATTCTGATTTCATCGTCTCATGACCAGGAAAAATAAGGAGATATAGACAAGGAGTGAACAGAACAAATCCAGATTTATTTAGGATAATTGAGAAAGCGCTCCTGAGAATGGCAAGGCCTCCAAGAAAGAAAGGTTACTGTGTGGTCCGGCACAGTGGCCTTTTAGGTTCTGATGGCAGGGATTGGATGGAGACTGAGATAATGTTTATTGAGGTTGGTCAGTGTGTGTGTGTGTGTGTGTGTGTGTGTGTGTGTGTGTGTGTGTGTGATGAGCTGAGCCAATAAGTGACTTACATCCCCTTCAATTCGAATGCCTCCTGGACACCCAACCATAGTAATAACCATGCATTACTCCTTCAATCAGGATGTTGTGGTCACTTTTGTCTACTCTTTCTTGGTCATTTTATTTGTTTTGTAGGCCATTTATCAGACCAATATTTATGTGAGTAACATATGACCTACCATAGGCTCCATCCTTACTTCCAGTGGGGAGCTACCTCCTGTGCCACTTCTTCCTTATCCAAATTACAACACATAACTAGTGTTTGTTGCCAGTGAGCATTTTTTCTAATTAAATCTACCTTCCCTTCTGAGTTCATTGCTACTCAGTACATTCATCAGAGTATCTCTTAGTAGAGGTTTGTTGGTAAAAGTTAAGTTTTCTTATTTGAAAATGTCATCATACTAGCAGGACATCACAGTTCCTTTTTGTGAATTCTTTGTCTTGTTGCTAGATTTAAAATGGACTCAGAAGGAAGTCCAGGACACATTTTATTATCGTTTGAGAGAAAACTAAGAGGCCAGGCAAGCTGTAACCCTCAACTGGGCCGAGGGAGATGGAGAAGAGCGATAGCCATGTCTTTTGAGTTAGAATATAAGAAAGTTGGCAGAGTCGCAGTGGAAGCCAGCAGCTGCTGCATGGTGTAACAGGGTGTCTTCAGAGAAACGGTGACAATGCCCAGAATGTCAGAGCAGGCGTGCTTAGGATTCTGGCCAGTATCCAAAAATTGTCCTTTTTAAATTCCAACTCAGAATAGCAGGTAGGCTTAGCAGTGCTTCATGCTGGAAGCTCTGTGAGCAGCTGTATCAGGGGAGGGGCTTCTGGGAAGTATGAGTACATCACTTCATTAAAGAGATAACTTTTCATCCTACCTTTTTAGTATGTCTTCAGGTTTGTCAGTTACTTTTCCGTTGCTGTGACAAAATATCACGACGAAAAGCAATTTAGAGAAGAAAATTTATTTTGGTTTAAGGTTTTAGACTAGGGATAAGACTCCACTACGATGGAGGGAGTCCTGTCAGCAAGTAGCAGAAGTGGGAAGTTGAGAAATCATTTCTCTGCTGGTACTGATGGTGGATCTTTTAATCCCAGCTCTGGTGAGCAGAGCAGGTGGATCTCTGTGAGTTCGAGGCCAGCCTGGTTTACAGAGCAAGTTTCTGGACAGTTGGGGCTACACGGAGAAACCCTGTCTCAAAAAAACCCAAAACCTAAACCCAAACCAAACAAAAAAACAAACAACAACAGCAAAACCCTGAGAAATCATATTTCTATGCAAAAGCACAGAGAGTGAACTGGAGGTAGGGCCAGACTGTGGATTCTCAAAGTCTGACCCAAGTGGTGCGCTCCTCCAACAAGACTCCCTTGTTCCCAAGCCGCAGCAACTCCTAGGTACTAAGACACATTAGCTTCTGGGGGGTGCATTCTTATCCAAACTACCTCACCTGGTGATTCAGCCTTCCTGCCGAGTAATCTTCCAGCCACTCCATTTTCAGGCACAGTAGGATTAACTCTTGAGACAATGGTATGTAGTGTTTGGGGCATCTTACAGTGTTTACAATGCACCCAGGGCTGGATTCTGTTCTTTTGACCAGTGGGGGGTTGGGGGGGGAGTAGCTTTCCCTCAAAGAGCCTAAAAAGGCCAGGTATTTCTACTTTTCGCCTAGTATTTAAATCTTAAAGCAAGGGCAAATTGTGATTTGTCTCTTTCTAGTGTTCCTGGGAAAGCAGGTGGTGAGTTCCAAAGTTGATTATGAGGGGCAATCTATCCTCAGCGGCCTCCAAGAAGCTTGAATAGCGACCTAACAGACTCTTTGATCTTATTCTTGACACTTTTGCTAGTTTCACACTTCCAATTTAACAGTTTTCTTATCATTCTGATGATATCATTTTTATTATACTTACCTTCTCCTTGTTGCTAGATATTGTCTTTAAAGTTTTTTTTTAAATTTATTATCTTTTCTCTCTGGATTCTTTAAGATTTATTTTCATGTTTAAAGACATGGTGTTTGGATACTGTGTCTTCTAGGTTTTATAATTTACAACTTTCACAGTTCTGGAAAATCCTCTGCTAATGTCGTTGAATATTGCTTACTGACAAATACAGGAAGCACTTTGGGCTATTGAAACACAAGCATCTGTTAGTGCGTTGCTGCCGTCTTTTCTCATTTTTTGATTTTTGGAGATATTCTTTTCTTTCTGGTTATGTCACACATCAAAAAATTAAGAATGAGGCTAAGGGATGGCTTATTGGTTAAGAGCACTTGCTGCTCTTGCAGAGGACCTGGGTTCAGGTTTCTAGCACCCATGTCAGGTGGCTCATACTGCCTGGAACTCCAGTTCCAGGAGATCTGATGGCCTCTGGCCTCTGGGAACACCTGCATGCATATGGTGCACATAAACTCATGCAGGCACAGACATAGATAATTAATTTTTAAAACATTAAAAAATAAACCAACATGACTTTTCTTTCTCTTGTAGCAGAAGATTTTCCAGGGGAGCTAGTGTTCCACATTTATGGAAGTCTTGTAATCTTTTCTTTTCTCTTTGAGACTGTGTGTATTGCCAATAACAGTTTCAAATTTAATCTATTAACTTTTAGTTAGTGCAGAAAGCAATGGGTTCCACTGTGGCCCGTGCATACGTATCACATTGTCCTGCTTTGCTCCTTTATCACCCTCTGCTGTTTCTTCCTCACACCCCTTTCCTATGCTGGACTTTCCCTCCCTCCACCAGATAACCTCCCTCTGCTTTCATGACATAAATATGCACGTATATCATCAAAGCATATAAGAGAAAATATATTTTGTTCTTTTTCCTTCATTCCCCTTTATTGCCCACTTAGACATTTTTCTCTCCCTTCATAGTTGCCCTTCTACTTTCTTGGTTTGTGTGTGTGCGTCTGTGTGTGCATGCTTATACCTAGATTTTACATATGAGAAAGCATATAATTATAAATGTTAAGAATATTTCATAACGCCAGCTCCCTGCTGACGCAAAATTCCCAGTCAAGCCAAATCAAAACAAGCCAAATTAAGAAATATCCAGGTTTAATGGGAGTTCTGTGCTCTCGGGTGGCCCCGAGGGGGAACCAGGAAGCCACACAAAGGGACCACCTGGAGGAAGGAAAAGAGAACACCTGTTCCTCTTTTGGGGGCTTATTTAAATACCCTGCTGGGATTTGGAGTCCAGACCAGGCCTGGGGGCTGGGATAGATGTGAGGGGCTGGGGCCTATGCTCCCAACTTGACAATAAGTAGCATTATTTTAGACAAAATCTAATTGCATCACCCAAGCTGTTGGGTTTGAATTCTTGATCTTTCTGGCCATAGTCTTCCCTGTGCTGGGATTACTCCTACCCACCAATGTGTTTGTAAATAACACTGAAAAGTTACACTTAATACAAAATTATAAGAGTTACAATAATAATAGTGAATATTTGACTGAATAGGCAACTGTCAACCATAATCCCATAAAGTTGGGCCCTGTGGTGAAGATACTACAAACAAAAGTGTGTCTTCTTTTCATGTTTTCTCTTGCCTTTCTTCCCTTTTTGTCACTGGCTGGTTGTGAAATGTTGGACACATTTCTTAAGGTCTTTTGGACTCTGGTTCTTTATCTGCACCATGAGGATATAATAACTCAGTATTATACAGATGTTATAGATTGATACATAAATAAAATACTTGGCACAGTACCTAGCACAAAAAATGATGAGGCTAGGGAGGTAGCTTACTGGTAGCATGCTTGACTATTTGCACAAGATTGTTTTTTATCCCGATAATTGCAAAACAAAACAAAAGAAAATTTAAAAAAATCTTTAAAGGAAGAACCTTCATTCCTTTCTTTCTCTTTAAGTGGGAAATGGGGCTGCCATGTAGGTGAAAATTGGTATATGTAATCAAGGACCACTTTCCAGTTGTTTCATCTAAAATGAGCCGAGCATCTCTGTGTTTAGTAGCAAATATTTCAACCATGTGTGCATCTGTGTGGTACTGAAGATCAAGCTGACAGCCTCACTCATGTTGGACAATATTTCAGTCATATGTAATTTCAGTTTATGCATAATTTTTAGAAAGTATCTATCAAAGGTGGAAAAGAAGTAGGGGAAAAAAAAGAATCCAAACCTAAATTGCAACTCAGAAAATAGGCCATAATTCCCACTGTTTAAAATAAATGGAGTCAAGATTTGATGACTTCAAAGTGTTTCTGGGATTTCATTCACTAAAAAAGTATGTGTTTAGAGGAATGACTTGCCAGCTCAAAATTACTGGCTTTTACTTTAGATCAAAGAACTAAATCTATGTTCATAACCAATATTAGTGAAAACAAAATGCACAACTACTTAGCATGCTAGATGATATAGGATTAAGTATGTCATATTAGATTGAAAGAAGAATCTTGATCTTGATTCTTAATTCACGAGGTTCTAGATGATCAGGTTAGAATTTATAGTAATTTATGTAAGCTTTCTTCATGGTTTAATTTTAACCATGTAAAACCAATTCAAATTCAAATGTCAGAGTCTTAGATTAAGAACCCAGAGAGGTCTTAAATTATGGGCTTCTGCTGTTTCACACTTGCCTGATTTACCAATTGTGGTAAAGCATGAATTATAGCCTTGCTATTCTCTGGAAGACCATGACTAATACTAGAAATAATAATAATTGTTGCTAACCCTAAATCAAGGGAAACAGCATAAAAGTGGTAACTGACTTGGGACATAGAAGCCAAATTCATTTCTCTTGGAGTGAGAATAAAAATGTCAAGTAATTTGCATATATTTAGGCAAGGATGTGGGCCAGATTTTGTGATTAGTCTCTTGTTATTTGAGAGGGGCTATGTGGAAGACAGATCATTTTGCAAACCAGAGGAAATGAACAAAGGACACGGACTTTGTATAATTTAGAAGAGTTAAGGTTGCTGCTCGATTTGCTAATATTTATTAGCAAGGTAAAAATTAGTGAGGATTGGTATTTTAGAATCTCTATTTTCAAATAAGGCTTTTCAAACTATAAGACATTGCTGGCTAGACTTACGTCAACTTGACACAAACTAGAATTATCTGAAAGTAGGGAACCTCAATTAAGTAAATGCCTCCATAAGATCCAGCTGTAAGACATTTTCTTAACTAGTGATTGATAGGGAAGGGTCCAGCCCATTGTGGGTGGTGACATCCCTGGGCTGGCGGTCCTGGGTTCTATAAGAAAGTAGGCTGAGTAAGCCAGGGGAAGCAAACCAGTAAGCAGCTCTCCTCCATGGCCTCTGCATCAGCTCCTGCCTCCAGGTTCTTTTCCTGTGTGAGTTCTTGTTTTGACTTCCTTCAGTAATGAACTACAACATTGAAATATAAGTCCAAGAAATGCTTCCCTCTCCAACTTGCTTTTTGGTGATGGTGTTTCAGTGCAACCCTGACTAAGACAGCAATAGTCTAAAAATTTGACTATTAGCTATGTTTTGTGGGACTGTGTTCTATTGAATTTTGTATAGAATGAGGAGTGTTTCTAGGTATGTGAAAAAATTGTAATGACATATGTAAAAGAGAACTGAATTTTCATCTTTTTAGCCTAAGGTGCTCTAGTAAGTGTACCTCCTAACCTTTCTTAACATATCCTGTAGTCAAGGTTCATAGAAACATCTATATTGCTTTGCATTTTATAATGTTTCAGAATGTCAATCAAACCACCTTTGTCATTTATCTTCCTGGTCCTTCTCTATATCATTGCACTATTGAGTTATTTCTAAAGCTACCAAAGTTACTGTATTGGAGGAGGGTTCAATTTTAATCTAATTATAAATCATTTATAGACATAGAGAGGATTTTTATAGATTCTGGGTGTGGTGGTACATTTCTGTAATCCCATGAAGCTGAGGCAGGAGAATTCCAAATATAAGTGTAATATGGTAATATCCTGTCTCAAAATAGAAACATGAAAGCATGAGGGGGAGGAGGAAGGAGAAAGATGGGGAAGAGCTAGTTTATGAAAAAGGGCAGGTCAGAGAGCAGAGAAGGAAACTAGATTTGAAGAGTAAAACCTGAATAACTGGGTGTCTGCCATTTGTCAGTGATTGATCTCGGGACATTATGAAATCAAGGAATTTTAGTAGGTAAGGCAGAAACAAGATACCACAAGTTGCTGCTATTACATTTCCTCCCCCAGTCATCAAAAGAAACGGCCAGTTGCTTTCTTGGTGGAGGCTGGAGTGAGGCTCTGGAGCAAGTTTGCCTTATAGCCCAGCCTATCATTTATGTGAATGTGATTTTGATCATATTACTTAGTCTCATGGTGCCTGTTTCTCCTATTAAATGAGAATAAGCCCTCTTTCATAGAATTGTTATTATAAATTGGCATGATGACACATCTAAAACACTTCTGAGCGTCTGCTGCCTAGTGAGTACTCAATAAAAGTTCCTTATCGTTATTACTTTGTCCTGGAGTAAAAAAAATGACAGTATGCGGTTAATATCTAACTGTGACCAGTACTTTGTCAATTAGAGCCAACGCTAGTTTGATATAGTAGTATACCATACTTGAGAGCAGCGCCAGAATTTAAACCACGAGATTAGGAGTGAAAAACAACAGGTTGAGTATAGCGATCAAGTTTGAAAACCAGCCATCTGCCAGCCAAGCGCATGGCCCAACAGGTGTGCATCACACATTGTCTTCCGTGCAACAGATCCTTCAGCAAAAGCATCCAGACACTGTTGAAGAGGCCTGAACAGTAGACAGGTGCTGAGTCTAAATGGGGGAAATGTGGAGACGCTGTGAAGCCGAGCTTGTCTGCAAGAACACGTGTGAGGAGGCAGAGTTAGCTCAGTAATTCTCTTGTCAGGCTTGCTGACATTGCACTCCAGTTTGGCCTTTACTCACTCTTTTCTGTGACATTTTTGTAACACACATTATTTATTATTTTCATGTTATTCATGATCCCCACCCCCTGCTAAAGTCTGCCATTGAACATTCGGTTGTATCTATAAATTTAATTTATAATAAATAGGCAAAAGATTCCTTCCACGTAAATGAGAGTCCAATTAATAGGACAAGCAAAAAAGAAAATAAACTCCTTCTTCATTGGACTCCAAACTTGAGAAATATAGTAATAATATTGTTAGGGGTACCTGGAGAATCATTCAGTGTTAATCATTCAGTATTACTCAAAAGAATCATTCAGTATTACTCAAAAGGAAAGACACGGTTCTCTCGACATTTTTACTTGTATAATGAAGTTAGATATAGAGCAAAGGGTTGAGGTTGTTACAGGGTTATTTCTTTGGTAATTCCCTGTAGCATGCATTTATCTCCCTTCTCCCGTGGTTGGAGACGTTTGTCCTTTTGCCAGCTGCTGTGTTCAGTTGTCTGGGTTATTTTGGGTGGCAGTGGGTTGATTTAAGAGGGGGAAGAGTTGTATATCTTTGTATTTTGAAAGACCCGGTGCAAATGTGTTACAAAAGATTTGAGGGGAAAGTATAGTCTTACAGAAACGGAGTTCTAGGTAATTGGCCAAGTTGTAAAATGTAGAAGCTTGCAGAATTATAGTAAAAAAAGGGTAGTTCTTTATTCATTTTTAAACACTGGTTGTAAAAGAGGCTTTAGAGAAACATCACAGGGGAAGGAATGCTCTGGATAAATGTTCAGTAAGATATTTTGATTCCTAGATAGCATATGGTCAAGGGAAAGTAGAGGAATGTGTGTGAAATGATAAATGGTATAATTAATTGGGTGGATAACTGATTACCCAACAAGGTAGATTGCTATGAATCCCTAAGGCATCCTTAGTGCTACCATCAGTATTCTGCGTCAGCACTGTCATGTGTTAAACACTCATTAGTAACTTTGATGGAATACGGAAAGAATGGTTGCCAGATTTAAGAGAGCCATAAAGATGTAAGCATTGGATCCAGGATCATCATATAAGAATAACATAGCTGATTGATCCTCTTTTGGATGCATGATGAACACGGACAGGGATGTAATAATAAAGTCTATGTTCAGGAATGAGGGTGGTTTGTTGATTGGCTGATACTTGTTTGTACCTGTGTGCTACATGTGTAACTTGGTTTGTTATATGTGTCCATATATATGGACAGGTTATACAACCCTCTTTTTTATATTTTTTATGGTTTATTTAACTTTTATTTTATGTGCATTGGTGTGAAGGTGTCAGATCCCGTGCAACTGGATCTTCAGACAGTTATGAGCTGCCATGTGGGTGCTGGGAATTGAACTCAGGTCCTCTGGAAGAGCAGTCAGTGCTCTTAACCACTGAGCCATCTCTCCAGACCCTATACAACCCTCTTTATATCCCACTTTCCTCTTTCACAAATAAGTACTTATGGTAAAAACAAAAGCCCAGCAGTGCAAAGGGCAATAATGCACTAATAGAATAAGTTACCCCGACTCTCAAGTCTTTTCCCCAATCCTCTGCTTCAGACATTTTTTTTTCTTTTGTTTTATCATGACCCCAAGTGCTTGATATGTAGCTCTGGCTGTCCTAGAGTTCACTATGTAGACCAAACTGCTCTGGGACTCATAGAGATGATCCTACTGTCTTTACCTCCTGAGTGCTGGAATCACAGACATCAGCCATAACATTCAGTTTCCAAAATTTGTGTGTATGTATTCTCTCAGGCTTAGGACAGGCTTCTTAAGCATATAGTAACCACCTTTCTGAAAAAGCACTACTTCCCTCGTATGACTTTGTCTAGTAGAGAGGTTAAAGTAGAGAGGTTAAAAGAATAAATTCAGTAACCATATTTCTTCAGTTCAAATCTCAGCTTTGGTGCTTGGCTGGTTTTGTGACCTTGCGCAAACATCTCTAAGTCTGCAATATTGGCATAACCATTAGACACAGTAAAAGAGGCACTTAGGGGTTGTTGTATACTTTAAGGAGCCCACAAATAATTTAAGAATCTCTGAAGCCCCATATGTTGTAGGAGGCCACTTGTTTGTTTCTGGCTGCCCAGATTCCCAAAATAACCACTCAGAAATTGTATTAATTAAAATCACTGCTTGGCCTATTAGCTCTAGCTTCTTATCGACTAGCTCTTACATCTTAATTTCTATTAATCTGTGTATCACCATGTGGCTGTGGCTTACCAGCAAGGTTCTGTCTGGCGTTTGTCTCTGGCGGGGCTATATGGCTTTTTCCCCCCGACTCTACCTCCTTTCTCCCAGCATTCAGTTTAGTTTTTCCTGCCTAGCTCTATTCTACTAAGCCACTGGGTGAAACAACTTTATTCATTAACCGATAAAATCAATGCATATACAGAAGGACTTCCCACACCACCATGGTAGCACATGCCTGTAATTCTAGCCCTTTGGAGACAGGAGACAGAAACAGAAAAACTGCTATGAGTTCCAGCCTGGACTATATAACAAGACTTAGTGGCAGAAAAAAAGCTGATGAAGTTGTTTTAATAATGAATGAATGAATGAATTTACTTATTTACTTGAGACAAAGTCTTGTTATGTGCCTATGGTGGTGTCAGACTTATTATCCTCCCACTTTAGTATCCTGTATAGCTGAGATAATAAACATGTTCCACCACACTTGGCCTGAAAGTATATTAGTTTTTTTTTAAATCAGAAATTTTTAAAATAATGAATATGTGATAATGAAGCATGCCTGGGTTGGATTTGTCTTTACTTACTGAAACAGTTGTCAAAAATACTTTTTAATGGAAGAAGTGTTCTGCTGAGGTCAAATCACACTGATGGTCCTGTGAGTCTTGGTGTCATCATCTGTGAAATAGACAATATTTATTTCCAAGTAACATATTAGAGTAGAGTTGTTAGTGCTTGACACAAACTAAATACTATGTGTTTAATAAATATATAAAGTAATAAAAATGACAAACTATGAATATACTGAAAAACCTAAAGAGAATAAAAAATTTATCCAATGAAGCACAAATCCTTTCCAAACATGAATTCCACAGTTTCCAAGTTTCCTAGTCAAACCATTTAAGTTTTTATGAATCAGGATATGACAGTATTTTCTTTATCAGTCCTGGATTTTATGTCCTGTTTGGAAAGTACTTTCTCGTTATTTTTTTGTAATCATATTCTTAATGATTTGAACATATTTACATTTGTGATGCATTTGAAATTATTTTGAGACAAAAAGGTGGTTCCTTGCAGAAGATTTTAATTTTAATCTAGTCAAGTATTTCAATTTTTTTTGTGATTTTTGTATTACATTTAATGGACTTTCCTCATCCCAAAGTCATAAACATATCTGTCTTTTCTAATTATATTTTACTTTCTTAAAAATTCTTTAATCCCACCTGGAATTTCTTTCGAGGCAAAGAATGTGGCAGACAGCTATCCAGAGTCTAGCAGTTGTCATTATAACATTTTCTGAATGCAGCCTCTCCTCTCACTAATGTGAAATATGGTTGCTATTTCAATGGTAAAGGCCTTTAAATAGCTTACTGTGTTCCTGATCTGCTGTCTAAGTTTTCTGTCTACCTGGTTCCCCAGCCGTTTAGTCCCAGAGAAATCAGACAGAGGTCTACATTAACTATAAACTGATTGGCCTAGTATCTCAGGCTTCTTATTAACTCTTACAATTTATATTAGCCCATTATTCTTACCTGTGTTAGCCACATGGCTCAGTACCTTTTTCAGCAAGGCAGTCACATCTTGCTTCATCTGTGGCAGGGTCACAACTGCTGCAGAGGAATGGGCTTCCTCCTTCCCAGAATTCTCCTGTTCTCATTGACCCACCTCTACTTCCTGTCTGGTTGTCCCACCTATACTTCCTGCCTGGCTACTGGCCAATCAGCATTTATTTAAAATATAATTGACAGAATACAGACCATGGTCCCATACCACTGATCTGTATTTTATATCTAAGTTATATCTATCTGTCCATTGTGCAGCAATGTCAAACTCTTAAATATCATAATCCTAGGAAATATCTTATATTGATTTTCAGTTTATTATTTAAGCCAGAAACCATTGTTTAATTTTTGTGATGCTGAGAACTGAACCTAGGCTCTTGCACTTGCTAGGCAAGCACTCTGCATTATGTAGTCTTAGCTAGCCTGCAATTTGCTGTGTAGAGCAGTCTGGCCTTGGAGTCAGAGATCCAACTGCTTCTGCCTCCCAAATACTGAGATCAAATGTGCCTGCATACCAAGTAAACCTTGTTTTTTTTTTTTTTTTTTTTTTTTTTTTTTTTTTTTTTTAGGTAGCTAGCTCGGTCTAGCCTTGAACTCAACTGTGTATCCCAGACTGACCTTGAATTTGTTGCCTCTCTCTCTTGAGTGCTGGGATTACTGGTGTGAGTGGTTTAACTGTTGAATTTTGTCAACTACTATCTTGCTCTATTAATATAGTGGATTAGTGGGTTTCCTAACATTAAAATAAATTTGCTTTTCAAACTGATTGGTTACTGATATGTTGGTCTTTATTCTGTCTGTTGATAGTTTGCTTAGGAGTTTTGCACTGATATTAATAAGTGAGATTGAATCTATAACTGAAGTAATAACTTGGATTTTCTCTGTACTATGGGATAGGTGAAGAAGTGATAGTTATTCAATACTTCAATAATTGATCTATCTGAGTCACATTTAGTCTGAGTATCATGCATTTTATACTCTAGTAGTATTTTTCATTATTATTCATGGTAATTATTTTGAGACAAGCTCTTACTCTATATCCAGGATAGACTTGAATTTGTGATCCTTTCTCAGCTTTTCAAATGTTAATAATTGTTCTTTTATTTGCCATCCCTTCTTGGATTAATTTGAAGTTTCAAATTCTGTAGGAAATTATAATGCCCTTTTCATGTAGGTTTTCACTGCTTTTTTTCAACACTCAGGTTTTTTTCTACTCTTAAAGTCAGTTTTTAATTTTTTTTCTTAATTATAGATATATGTATGCCAGATTGTGCACTTGTGAGTTGAGGTGCCCACAGAGTAGAGAAGAGGGTGTTGGATCCCTAGAACTGGAGTTACAGGTGATTGTGAACTGCCCTTCACGTGCTGGGAACAGAACCTTAGTCCTCTGCAAGAGCAATACCTCTCTGAGCTGCCTCTAGCACAGGAATTGAGTTTTAAAAACAGCCATATTGAGACATACTTCAGATACTACATTACTGACCTATTTAAAATATACAATTTGGCCAGAGAAATAGGTCAGAGTGTTTTTGCTGCCAAGCCCGACTACCTAAGTTCAATCATTAATTCGGTGTTTACAACTCACATGAGAGATCCAATTCCTGAAAGTTGTCTTCTGACCTTCCTTTGTGCAGTGTGTCTGTATACACGCACGCACGCACACACACACACACACACACACACGTACACACTAAATGCAATAAAATCTTTTACAGATTTCATCTACACACTTTTTATTTTAGAAGTAAACAAATGTGACAGTCATTCTAGCAACACTGATGCGGACTTTGCAATCCTTTGTATGAATTAAACTCAAACTTCCACAGTTCATATATATATATACATATATACATGTATATATACATATATATACATACACACACATATATATATATACATACACACACACACACACACACACACACACACACACACACACACACATATATATATATATATATATATATATATATATATATATATATATATATATGAGTGAGCTGGTCAGGGAAGCAGGCAGCTAACTGCAGATCTTCACCTTTCTCTCTGCTCTCCAAATACAATCCCCCAGTCTCATCTCTAGCTCTGTAGCAGAACACCTGCTGTAGCCTGCCTTCCTCCATTGCCTGCGTCTCAGGTGAATCACACAGATTTCCCCCTCAATTCGTTTTATCCCAGTCTCCACCCACAGAGGGCATTCCGTGGGAACCCCAGACCACTGCAGCCAAGGAAAAGGCTAGGCTAGCTGCAAATCTTCACCTCTCTTTGCGGTCTTCCCAAATCAATGCCCAGTGTTAGCCCCAGCTCTGCCGCGGACTCCCTGCTGTGGCCTCCCTTTGACCTGCCCCTTTCCCCTGGACTTAGACAGATTTCCTCAGCAAAATTTGTTTCATTCACTCATTGTTTTATCTCAGACCCCAACCCCCAAAGACTTCCCTGGGAAGCTGCAGGCCACCCCAGCTGGGGAAGCAGATAGGCTAACTGCTGACCGGCACCTCTTCCTTGATGCCTCCAGGTCCAGTCCCCCAGTCTCATGCCCAGCTTCGGAGCAGACTTTCTGTTGTGGCCTCTCCTCACTCATTCCCTATTCCCAGGGGATTAAGCAGATCCTGGTGGGACCACCCTGATTTTCTTTCTCCTCTTGACCCCATAAGTATCCCTCTAGTCCATCCCTATACCTACCTGTCGGCTCCCAACACCTAGAAGCACACCTATCAGGATCCCAGAAGAATTTCCTATCAGGCAACACACAGCCACTACACTCTCCTAAGATCCATAGAGGGCAACAGACACCAAGGAACAAAACACCTACCCAACAAAGACAAGACCAGATATCAGCATCTAGAATTATAATCTCCCAAAACCCAGGTGCCTAGATGCCAGTGTAAAAACATGATCAATTCCAGCCAGGACTAGCAACCCTATCACAGCGGGCCCAGAACACTGCCACTAGCTGAAGCCTTCACTTACTTAGCATTTATGGATATGGATATGATAGCGGTCCTTAAGAAGCAAGTTAGATCCCTTCAAGAAATCTATGAAAACACAAACAAGCAGTGGGAGGAAATGAATAAAACAGTCCAAGCCTTGAGAGCAGAAATCGAATCAATAAAGAAAACCCCAACTGGGGGAAATCTGGAAACGAAAAGCTTCAGAACTGGAACAGGAACCCCAGCGACAAACATCACCAACAGAATACAAGAAATAGAAGAGAATTTCAGGCACTGAATGATAGAAGAAATGAATACCTTGGTCAGAGAAAATGTTAAACCTAAAAAACTCATGGCACAAAACACCCAGGAAATCCGGGCCACTATGAAAGAACCAAAACTAAGAATAGGAAGAGAGAAGGAAGAAACACAGGTAAAGGCACAGAAAATATATTTAATAAAAGTATAGAAGAAGATATCCCTAACCTACAGAATGAGATGCCGACTTAGGTAAAAGAAACATAGGAAAATCAGGAGGTGGTGACACACACCTTTAATCCCAGCACTTGGAAGGCAGAGGCAGGTGAATCTCAGTGAGTTCGAGGTCAGCCTGGTCTACAAAGCAAGCTACAGGACAGCCAGCGCCATCCCACAAAGAAACCAACCCTGTCTCTAAAAACCAAAGCCAAATGAAAACCACCACCACAACAACAAAACAAAAAACAAAAAACAAAAATGGAAACATAGAGAATATCAAATAGACTGGACCAGAAAAGGAAGTCCCTTTGGCACATAATATCCAAAACACTAAGCATACAGAATAAAGAATGTTAAGGGCTGTAATGGAAAACGGTACCATATAAAGGCAGAGCTATTGAAATTATACCTGACTTCTCAATGGAGACTCAAATATCCAGAAGGGCCAGAAGGGCCAGAAGGGCTACAGACTGTAAGAGACCACAAATACTTAGTCCAGGCTACTATACCCAGTAAAACTTTTAGTTACTCTAGATGGAGAAAACAAGACATTCCATTGTAAAACCAAATTTAAGAAACAGTCTACAAATACAGCCCTACAGAAGGTGCTAGAAGGAAAACTGCAACCTAAAGAGGTGCCTTGCTGAGCCATCATCAGAGAAGCTTTCTTCTGCAGTAGGTGGGATCAAATACAGAGACCCAGAGCCAGACATTATACAAAGAGTGAGAGAACTTGGAACACTCAGCCCTAAACTCAAAGTCTCCATCAAATCCCTCCTCTCAGAGCTCAGGGCATCCTGCAGAAGAGGAGGTGGAAAGAATGTAAGACCCAGAGGGGATGGAGGACACCAGGAGAAAAAGGCCCTCTGATTCAGCTGAGCAAGGCTCATATAAACTCACCAGGACTGAAGCTGTCAAGCACAGAGCTTACATGAATCTTTGCCAGGTCCTCTGCATATATATTGTAGTTTCAGTTTTGTATTTTTATGGGACTCAGAAAATGTATTAAGGTTCATTATTTTGTTAGAAATCAGTTTTACTTATTTATTCATAGATATTTTTGTTTTTATCACTTACATAGGTATTTAAAAGCAATTTTTCTCTACAGTGTTTTTCACATCTCTTATCAATTTGCCACCTGTATTACTTTTCTATTAAACAAAAGGTTTAATAAACAACATAAAATTAGCTCTTGTTGTTTCTGAGGCTAGAAGTCTAAGTGAAGGTGTCAGCAAGTTTGCCCTTTTTCTGAAGCCTCTTTTTTTGGCTTCCAGATGGTTGTCTTCTGGCTGGGTCCTCACTTGATGGTTCCTCTCTCTGCATCTCTGTTCTAATCTCTTCCTCTTTTTGTAAGAATGACAGCCAAATTGGATTAGGGACTACCCTAATGGCCCATTTTCACTTCAGGACTTCTTTAAAGGCCCCAACTCACCACGGAGTCATATAATGACTTCATCATATGAATGTTTGGTGTTGCAATTCAGCGTATAGCATTACTTCAAAGGGGGAAAAAATCAAACCTGTGTGGATCTTTCTGCTTATACATACATATATCTCTGATCAGTGTGACCTAAATCAGTCAAAATACTCAAATAAAAAAATACTCAAATTAGTTTATGTCTGTGTGTGTATGAGCACGTTTGTGTGTATGCGTGTGTGTAAAATTTTAGTACTAGAGTTGGAGAGTGATCTCAGTAGTTGAGAGATCTCAATGGTTAAGAGCTCTTGCTGCTCTTGCAGAGGACCCAGGCATAGTTTCCAAACCCACATGATGGCTCACAAATATATGCAACCATACAATTCCAGGAGATCTGAAGACATCTTCTGAACTCAGTGCGCACCATGAGTGCGTGTAGTATACATACATGCATGCAAACAGAACACTCATACACGGAAAAGACATCTTTTAGAAAGAGGAAATCTTAGCATTATCAACTTTGCAAATATAATCCTTAAATTATTTCTTAAGATTACAAAGTCAATATGCATAAATTGCAGAAGATTTGGAAATATATAAACTTAAAAGTGTTTTCAGCTTTCATGGTTAGTAATTAATAGCCAATTTCCTCTCATTTTCTTCATTGCATACAGATGACATTGTAAATAAGATCATATTTAACACAGTACTGTCTAATAATTATTTTATTCAACATACCATATTTTCCATATTGGTTTCTGTGAATATGTGTACTTTGTGTATGGACTGTGTTTCTTTATGCATATGCCCCATGATTTATTTAAATATTTCCCTATTGATTAGTATTTTAATTGCTATTAGTGTTTAGGTGTTGAAAATCCTGAATTATACTGCAATAATATCTTTGTACATTTATATTTATACTATTGTAGGATTTTGGAGAAATGTTTCCTGGAAGTTGAAAAGCTATCTCAAGTGTTATAAACATTACACATTTTAAATACTGCAAGATTTCACAGCATTTAAAAGTGTGGTAGTTGTTCCTCCAGGGGGAGAATGGAATGCTGAGAAACACTATTTTTCTCTTTCTTTTTTTTTTAAATTTACCAATTTAAATTTTTATTGATTTTATTGAGCTATATATTTTAAACCGCTCCCCTCCCTTCTTCTCCCCTCCCCTTCAACCCTCTCCCATGGTTCTCATGCTCCCAATTTACTCAGAAAATCTTGCCTTTTTCTACTTCCCATGTAGATTAGATCCATGTATGTCTCTCTTAGGGCCCTCATTGTTGTCTAGGTTCTCTGGGATTGGAAACACTATTTTCCTTAGAGCTTAATCAAGAAGTTCTCTAATAGTCCATAGTGCACCCAATTCTGTCCTGTCTTTGATAGGGGTCCATTTTGTGTAGTTTTTATAATTCATTTTTGAGAAATACTGATCTAAAGTTATCTCTCAGCCTTTGACCACTAGTATTTTTTGGTCAGTAAAATTGACCACTATTATTTTACTATATTTTTAATTTCTCATTTTTTTCTTTGTTTCTTTGTGATAGAGTCTTGCTCTGTAGCCTAGACTGGCTTGGAACTTGTGATCCTTGTGCCTCACTCAACTTTCTTCGTGTCAGATCATAGATGTGGGTCACCATGCCATGCCAGCCATTAGACTTTTAAAAACTTAATTAGAATGTACTGTTCATGTTGGAAACACAGGAAAACACACACACACACACACACACACACACACACACACACACACACACTATCGCAATGTTTGATGCAAATATTCCCCTCTTCTTTTCTGGGTTGTCTCTACTAATGGCTAGCATATGATTCATTTCTGTCACTCTAATAGGATTATTAATTATGCTATGGAATTTCTCCTTTTCTATTGAAAATCTTGAGCCTAAATACATTTTGTAAAACCTGCACATAGTGATATTGCCATAAAATATTGAAACAATGTAGTTATTCTGTATCTCTGTTATGAACAATATAAGTTCACTTAACCTAAAGTTTCTATCTTGGAACTGTGATTTTTGTTTTGGAATTAGTCCTTCACATACAACATGTATTCTATTGCATATTCATTCATAAGCTATGCTATGGTATTTATATTTGTGAAAATACAATTATTCTATTATATGTAAATACATTTGTAGTTAAGTACAATAAATGAAGCAGACAAGAGACACAGGCAAGAGGACTGTTCTGGGCTATTGGTGCATCCTGTTTCTTCTTTTCCTGTTACCATGCCAGCAACCTGATGTTGCTGTAACTCCATGGGTTAGCCTTCTACTTCAAATCAACAAAGCCAGCATTATCTAATTATTGGGTAAGATGACCTAATCTTCACAAACAGCTGGCGTCAGCCACACATTAATCAAAATTATACCATAGCATCTCATTCTTTCACTTTTGCTCACTGCAATAATGTAGAAGCTTAGCAAGAATATAATAAAATAGATTCATATCCACACTTTGCATTGACTTGTTAATAGCTGCTTCAAGCATTTTGACATAATGGAGCATGGCACTAAATTTAGAGAGAGCATTCTTAAAATGGGACTTTCAGGTATGTTATTTTAACCAGGGCTACTTTGATTTTCCTAGTTTTACTAATGAACACTAAAGACTGCCTTGTGTTCTTTTTCATTTTCTTCACTGTCAAGACTTTGTTTTTACTGCTAAGTACAGTAGTGCAAAGCCATTGTTAGACAAAACAAAATAAATAACAATAGACTTTGTTGTAATCCTATGCTCCTGGGGTAATCACCAGTAAAAATTAAGATCATGGGCTGGAGAGATGGCTCAGTTGTTAAGAGCACAGCTGCTCTTCCAGAGGATGCAGGTTCAATTCCTAGCACCCACAAGGTAGTTCCAATCATATATACACATGAGTGCAGGTACCTTTGGAGGTCACAGGCTTCAGATCTTCTTGGAGCTGGAGTAGCAACCAGTTGTGAGCAATACAACATAGGTTCTGGGAACCAAACTCAGGCCCTCTGAAAGAGAAGTATCAACTTTTTAATTTTTTTCTTTTCTTTTCTTCTTCCTTTTTTATTCCCGAGAAAGTGTGTAGTGTGAGTTGCGGGTAGGCCTGCTTTTCGTCCCGCCCGCCTCCTGCACGGCTAGCTTTACACCCGAAATAACAACACACAAACTGTATTCATTTAAACACTGCCTGGCCCATTAGTTTCAGCCTCTTACTCACATCTTGACTAACCCATATCTAATAATCTGTGTAATACCACGAGTGGTGTCTTACTGGGAAAGATTCAGCATGTCTGACCTGGTGGCTGGCTTCATGGCGTCTGTCTCAGAGAGGAGAGGCATGGTGATTTCCTGAAGCGTCTGACTAACTTCCCTTCTTCCCAGCATTCTGTTCTGTCTACTCCACCTATCTCAATCCTGCCCTATCAAAAAGCCAAGGCAGTTTCCTTATTAACCAATGAGAGTCCTCCATCAAAAGTGTTGCTCTCTACACATAGCTCTGGCTATGTAGACCAGGCTGGCCTCAAAATCACAGAGATCCACCTGTGTCTGCCTCCTGAGTGCTGGGATTAAAGACTTTCACCACTACTGCCCAGTTGCCCAGTATTCATTCTGAACTACTGAACAATCTCTCCAACCCCCAACTCACTTTAAAAGTAGTAATTGTTTCAAACAAAGACAAAAATAAAAATAATATAAATAATATTTGGGCACTCACTACTTGTCTTTACAAAATATTAACAGCAGGTTTTATTTTTTCAAAAGGTTTGAAAATAGACATAAAAATGTCTACAGTTTAGATTCCCATATAGCTTTCTATAATCTCATTCTCATTTCTTTCCCAAGATAAGTATTATTACAATTTTGTGATTATTACCCTTGTATCCATCAGCAGCAAATAGTAGTGTGGGCTTTAAGTATCTACCAGGTCTTCAAATCTGTATATAAGTCGTGCCATTATATACATGTAATTTTACAACTTGTGTTTTTCATACAGTTTGTGTTCTGTTTACCACTTGCTTACTTTTTCTTCTTCCCTGCTCTTCTGCCTTCCCAGCTTTGTGTTGTATTAGTATGGTTTTCCATCGTCTTCATATTTTCTGCTAGTTTAGAATTGGCATATTTTATTTTTTATGATTTCCATTAACATTTTAGGATAGTTAAAAATATCTTTTTCATAGAAAAGCCACAAGTTGTCTGGTGGCTACATGCCATGCTTGTGCTTACTGTCATATGGGCTTTGTCATATCTGCACAGTCCCTCTCACTGTTAATATCCCATAGTAGAGTGCTATAATTATTGTAATTTAATTATTCTTCATTTACGCATCACCAATGCTCAGTCCACAGTTTTAATGAGGGATGAGTCCCATACATTCTGTGGCCACTGACAAATATAAAATGGCATGTATCCCCTATTATAGTATCATAGAGAATAGTTTCACTGCTCTCAAAATCCTATGTGAATTGCCTATTCATCCATCCATTCCTGCTACTGAACTTTCAATATCTCCATTGTTTTTTGTTGTTTTGAATGTAGGAATCCTGTTATATGTTCAGAGCCTTTTCAAATGGGCTTTTCCCTTAGGCATATGCATTTATGCTTTCTCCATGTCTTCTCACGGCGTGATAAGCGTTTGTAGTTTTTGATAGTGTGTGGATAAATAATGCTTGATGGGTCATTGTGTAGATCTATCACAAATTAATATTCCCTCACCAATTGAAGGATATGTTTGTTTCACACCAGTGATGAATGGGAGTTCCCACTGCTTCATGTCCTTATCCATGTTGGGCTTTTCCAGGGATTTGCATTTTGGCCATTTAAAAAATGTGTACTAGGTATTTTTCTTCAAATTTCCTGCTTCACTGAAAAGTTTGTCTAGTATCCCATTTGGTGAAGTATCTCCCTATGTCTTTTGCTCATTAAAACAAAAATTAAAACTTTGTGTGTGCACAACATGCTCCCATTGCGTGAACACAGTCATGGCAGTCAGGGAACACCCTCAGATGCCCTTATCTTTTACTTTGATTTTTTTTTTTGATACAGGGTTTCTCTGTGTAACAGTCCGGGCTAACCTGGAACTTCCTCTGTAGACCAGCCTGGCTTCCAACTCATAGAAATGCCTGCCTTTGCCTCCCATGCACCACCACACCTGGCAGCCAGTTCTACTTTGTTTGGAATATGGCCTCTTGTTGTTGGATGCTGCATATGCTAGGCTGGATGCCTTGAGAGCATCCTCAGATTGTCTTGTCTCTGCCTCTCATCTTACTTTAGGAGCATTGGATGTGAGGGCATGCTCTGCCAAGCCTGGCTTTCTGAGGGCTCCTGGGACCTGAGCTCAGTCCCCAATCTTGCATGGCAACTGCTTTAATCAATGAGCCATTTCTCTAGCCCCCTTTTGATGATTTTTAACTGGGTTATATTCTTGTTGTTTGTTCAGTCTTAACAGTTCTTTGTAAATTTTGAATAGTAGTTCTTTGTTAAACATGCCTTTTGTAAATATCTTTTCCCAGAAATCTATGACTTATCTTCGCATTCTTTTGACAGAATTTTTGGCAGAATGAATGTAATGGATCATTAAAAATGCTGCAGGATTCCCAGTGGCGGCAGGCAGCAGAAATGCTGCAGGTCCCCTAGTGGTGAGAGGCAGCAGGCCATGTGGTGAGAGGCAGCAGGCCATGTGGTAGAGGAAGGGGGCGGTGGGTGCTGAGAGCAGCCAGTCCCAGGCAGGGACAGCCCACAAGACCACACAGCAGGTCTCCAAAGGTAGCTGGTCCCCATCGGCGAGCCATGTGGCGGTGGCAGGCAAGAGACAGACGGATAGGCATGCCATGCAGAGTGAGGTTGGATATTTATTTAGTGTTTATGGAAGGGAGGGGAGAAGGGGAGAAGAGCAGAGAGGGAGAGAGAAAGAGGGAGGGTGGGGGAAAAGGGAGAGATGGAAGCTGCCTCTCCAAGATGTAGCAGGAAAAAAGAGAACTCAGGCTGGAAGCTGAAGATCAGCCTGTATCAGCAGATGGGAGAGGGAGTGGACATGGCTTGTCTCTTAAAGAGACAGAACAATCATTACAGTGAAAAGTTTTATTTTTATTCTTATTTAGTGAAACACAGAATATTAATTATTTCTTTCAGGAGTGTGGCTTTAATCTTGTACCTCAAAGGTCATTGCCATACCCAGAGTCATCTAGAGTTTCTCTTATGTTATCTTCTAAGAGTTTTATAGTTAGGCCCATGGTACATTTTAAATTAATTTTCAAGAGGAATATAGGGCTGTGTTTAGATTCCTTTTGTGTACATGGAGATGGCCATTTGTTCTAGTATTGCTTATAGAAAAGATTAGCCTTGCAACTGAGGCATATAGATCAGTGGTAGAATGGTTGTCCAGCATATATGGGGACCTGGGTTTGATAGCAAGAACAGAAAACTAAGTGAAAAGAGATTCTTTCACTTTGCATTACTTTTTTCTTTTTGAGACAGGGTCTCACTTTGTAGCCCTGGCTGACCAAATGTCGTTATGTAGATTAGGTTTGCCTTGAACTCAAAGAGATCTGCCTACTTTTGCCTTCAAAGTTTGGGGATCAAAGACATGTACCACTATTCCTGACACCTTGTATTAATTTTGCACTTGACTTCATATGAGGATCTGTTTCTGTATCTATATTCTGGGAATTTTTTTTTTTTTTGCTTTTGTTGTTTTTCTTTAGGTAGTGGCAATGTTCTTGGGATTGAACCTAAGGCCTCATACATGCCAAGCAAGTGCTCTATACTGAACTACATTTCTAGCCCCTCTATTCTGTTTCATTGATATAGTTGCCTATTCTCAAAATACCACACAATCTTGATTACCACCATTTTAACTTAATTGCTAGAGTCAAGTAGAAGTATTTCATTTTGTTTTTTCCATTCTGTATTATGTTGGCTACTCTGGGTCTTTTGCCTTTCCACATAAACTTTGCAATCAGTTATCAGTATCTACAAAACTCTAGAGATGTGATTGGTATTGCTTTGAATCTATAGATAAAGTTCGGAAGACCTCATGTATTGATAATATTGAGTCTCCCTTTCTGTGAAGATGGAGTATCTATTTATTTAGTTCTTTAATATCTTCAGTCATTTACTTCATATATGTTGTATGATTTTTGTTATATTTGCACCTAAGTATTTCAGTTTGCAAAGTGTTACATAAATACCACTGTGTTTTAAAATTTAAGTTCCACTTGCTAATTGTATATGGGGAAGTGATTTATTTATTTTTTTCATTAGTTCTGTATCCTGCAAATTCTTTATAATTGCTTACTAGTTTCATGTTACTTTATGGATACTTCTTTGGATGGTATGGTATATATCATCTGTGAAGAAAATTTTATTTCTTGCTTTCCCATTTTGTATGTCTTTTTCACGTTTTATTGAGTAGCTAAGGCTTCCAGAATGACGTTGAAAGGAAATACTAAGGGAAGCATCTTGCTTTTTTCTTCATCTTAACAGGATAGATTTATATTGACCTAGCTTCCAAGGTATTCCATAAAACTGGTAGGAAACAGGCATATTCACTATGATTCAGTGTTCAGAGATAAGTCTTCCCATGAATTTAGAAGGAATAAAATCAAGATAATTAACAGTATACATTAGTATAGAGAGGAAAATTATAGTCCATGCTTTGAATTTTCATTAGCTGTTTAATTTCACAGTGATTTAAAAGATTTTGTGATGACCCAAGATTTAGTATTGAGCAATAAAATATTCAATATCCATATATATTTATTTTAAATAGCATTTGATAATAAATCTATGTCATTGGATTGAACACAGTCTTGCTCTGTTTTGAAGGGTAATGATTTAAAAAGCATGCCAGCTTTCTGGGCGGTGGTGGTACATATCTTCAAACCCAGCACTTAGGAGGCAGAAACAGGCAGATCTCTATGAGTTTGAGGCCAGCTTGGTCTACAAAGAGAGTTTTAGGACAGCCAGGACTGTTTTATAGAAAAATCTTGTCTCAGAAAACAGCAAAAAAAAAAAAAAACAGCTTATTTTTTAAATGTAAATTAAATTATTTCTATCTTTATCTGTACAGGGTTCTAAAACTAAATCTCATAGTAATTCAGTAAGTAAAATATCTCTGAGACTTTTTGTTTTAATGTATAGTATATATATTATAGCTAAAGTATTCTAATAATCTTATTTTAATAAAGTTTTTCTCAAGAGTATAGGGTATAAAGTTTTGGGAAATTATAAGTATTTTTCTGAATTATAATTATTATCTAATTTTTTAGCTTATTTGTTTAATTTCCTATATACTATTAATCTAAAAGTCTATAACCTTAGGCTATGAGATTATGCATCAGTTTTTTCTGCCTTTGCATTTTGCATCTTGATTATAGTAGCTACAGATAATTGGCAATAGGATTCAAATAAGATCAGCTATATGTAAGGATAAACAAGTAAATAATTTATGAATAGATAAAGCTGGAGTTGATTGGATAGAGGTCATTATGAATATTGTTATATTTGATATTCTGCTATTTTTAGATCTAGAGGTATACTTATTTAAATGGTACATTTTAGGCCTGTACCTATGACTTCCACGTGACCCATAATAGAAAATTTCAGAAATCTATAATAAAATTCTAAGATGAGAACTTAATGGTAGGCAATTTGTAAAGTAAGGCATTCAGAGGCTAGGACAATCACCCTCTATTATTGGTAGTGCTCTCCTAAATAGCCCCGTATTTTAGTGTTTAAGCAAAGGAGACACTTTAGAAGTTTCTGTTGAAGTGGCACATGACTGCTCTTTAAAAATTCAAGCTATCCAAAGGGTGAGCCACAGCAATATCAGTTTCAAATATGGCCATCTGTCTTCTGTTGCTGAATGCTTTCCCCATTTAGACTCTCTGGTCTATTTGATAAGGGATTAAGCTTGAAGAGACGAGGCAGGTGTGTCTGACTGAGCTGGGCTAATTGCTTCACTTCTAGGTTCCTGAAATAGGAACCTGCTTCCAAGCCTCCTTCATAGTCTTGACTACATCTACTGTACTGCTTCACCAAACTCCGAAACTAGTATATGCTCCCATTTTCTTGCCTTCCTGTTTAGAAAAGGCACAGGCTTCCTATATTTTTTTTAACCCATGTTTCTGAATTTGGTATTCAAGGCCCTTCAGAATTTTACCTAACAATGATTTCTTTCCTTTGTTTTTGAGTCAGTAACACTTGGGTAAGGGAAGCTAGAACCCTGTATGCTACAGGACAGTTACTTAGCTGTGAATTATAGAGTAGAATGTAACGCAGTGGTTCTCAACCTTCCTAATGCTGTAACCCTTTCATACAGTTCTCATGTGACCCCCCAAACATAACATTATTTTTGCTGTTACTTCATAACTGCAATTTTGCTACTGTTATGAATTATAATGTAAAAAAAATCTGACATGCAGGCTATCTAATATGTAGCCCCTGTGAAAGGGTTGTTTGAGCTCCCCAAAGAGGTTGAAAGCTGCTGATGTGGAGCGAGAAGGGTGGCTTAGCGGTTAAGAGCACTGGCTATTCTTCCAGAAAACCTGAGTTCAATTCCCAGCACCCACATGACAGCTCACAACTGTCTGCAACTTCTGTTCCGGAAGATGTGACACCCTCACACAGACATATATGCAGGCAAAACACCAATGTATATAAAATACAAATAAATTATTAAAAAAAGAAGACTGCTGATATAAGGTATCATGGATTAGAACAGGCATTATCTGCAGATAGGTTTTTATGGGGAATGAAATGGTGGAAGCTATTAAGAAGATAGTGAATTTAGGCATAATTTCCTTTCAAGACTTTTCTGTTTAGTTTTATTTAATATACAGGTAAATGTTTATACTTCTATAATGGCAAATGGGTCAAATGATGCTGAACTCTAATCATTTGCCAATAAAGGGAATTTAAATATGAAGCAAAAATTATGCCTTAAAAATAAAAACAACCAGCAAAGGGACCTGGAATCTATAGGCTAACTTCAAAACTGAAGTGAGTTTATGGCATCTGCAAAGAAATTAGAAAATTACATCCCTACTTTGGATGAGGCTACCATAACAATATTCAATTAGCTGAAGATGGATTGGAAGAGGTGCCTAAGTATAAATTTCAGGTCATGGGTGCTTCCTTTCTCAGAACTAGCTTTCATAGTACTAAAAGATGTCATGCAAAGGAGGAAGACAACCAACAGCTATGAATCACATCAATGATCAGCATCGCATGATAACCCACACATACCTTGGCAGTAACCAACAGCTCTCTAATTGGACTTAAGACCTGATTAACAAGAGGGATACTATGTCTGATATTGGAAACTTACCTGACTACTTAGAGCTATCAAAATCATGGTTATTGGAAAAGAATATACAATCACTAATTTACTAAACTAGCACAATCCCTAATAATAACCCATAAACATTTGTCCTTATACCCACAGATAAGTGTAGTCTTCATCCCTGATCAAGAAAAGTTCTCTTTAAAACAGATGGAGACCACTACAGAAAAATCAAAACCAACCAAAATGCGGAGTTGTGGAGCGCAGTCTTAATGGGTACATCTATAAAGCACCCCTGCTCCTAAGGCTCCGGGATCACTGAGGAA
This sequence comes from Arvicola amphibius, assembly GCF_903992535.2. Lineage (NCBI taxonomy): Eukaryota > Metazoa > Chordata > Mammalia > Rodentia > Cricetidae > Arvicola > Arvicola amphibius. Next base: position 112,329,132 of record NC_052065.1, read on the forward strand.
GAGGGAACAGGAAGATTCTAAGAGCCAGAGGAGCAGGGAGTTGGCTGTGTCTCCTAGCAACACCAGAAGTTACACCCATAAACCTCGCCAACATGACTCCCTAAACATGTGCTCAGGATAATACAGATGGCCATGCTGGAACGCACTGGGAAAAGCCCATGAGGTCTCAGCCCTACACAAAGTGCAAAACTGGCAGCGGGAAAGGCGCTCTACCCCAGGAAAAAATGCACCAATAAATTGCCCAGTACCAAACAGTCTGCTCCGAAAACATACATACAAACAATATAATATGGACTCAAAAGAGTATATTTAAGAATATATATGTGTATGCAAATACACATATGCGTCCAATAACAACTGATGAAAAATATCAGGAATTTGAAGAAGAGCAGGGAGGGGTGGATATGTGGGAGGATTTAGAGAGAGGAAAGGGAATGGAAAATGTAATTAAATTATAATCTCAAAAATAAAAAGTTACGGAACATTTTTATTATGTAGAATCATCCAGATATCTCCAAGAATGAATGGACAGTGCTGTAGCTTTCTTTCTTTTCCATAGTTGCGGTGGTTTCTATTTCAATATGGTGAGGTTTTGGAGTGTCACCAGGAAATAGCCACCAAACAACTGATGTATATGTTTAAAGATGGATGCCCTGGGAGAGTTCTGGCTATAGATACATGTAGTGTGGAGCTCGGCGGGCAGGCCTGCTTTTCGTCCCGCCCGGCTCTCTCTTGGTTAGCTTTACCTGAAATAATTACACGGAAACTGTATTCTTTTAAATACTGCCTGGCCCTTAGTTCCAGCCTCTTACTCACATCTTGACTAACCCATATCGAATAATCTGTGTAACAGCACAAAGTGGTGTCTTACCAGGAAAGATTCAGCATGTCTGTCCTGGTGGCTGGCTCCATCACATCTCTCTCTCTGAGGAGAGGCATGGCAGTCTCTCTCACTTAGGAGAAGTGTGGCATCTGACTGAGCCATCTACCTCACTTCCTTCTTCCTGTTCTGTCTACTCCACCCACCTAAGGGCTGGCCAATCAAATGGGCCAGGCAGTTTCTTTATTAGCCAATGGGAGTCCTCCATCAGATACAAGTTTGGAAGTTGTTACCACATACTAATTCTTAAAAACCTGGGAAGCTGTGTCAAATGAGAAAGGGGTAGCAAAATCACTGTGGGAAACTCTGAGAGAAAAGAGGCAATCAGAAAATTATGAGAAACAGTTTGGTAATGGAACTCAGAGTTTTAGTAGGATTGGGTAAATGTCTGGACCAAATATTTCCAGGAAAGCAAGAGGGATTCAGACAGAAATGTGCCTTTTTGGATATTGTTACGTGGAGGCCAGTGGTAGCCTCAGTCCAGACATTTTTGTACAGTAGCGAAATTGGCTAATATTGTGTTGGCTAGGGAGCTGTGTGTAGTGTGGCCTAGAGATATAGGGGACTTTATAGCATTCAGTAGTGCAAAACCTTTGATCAATAAAGACATGAGCTGACAGCCGAATCTTTTTCAATCTTCTTTACTAACGATTCTGAGATGCAAGCCATGCTCATATCTTCTCTCTGAAAATAGCCCCAAGAGTTCAAGAGTGTTATCAACACGCCTTTATAGTAACTCTCATTCCTTCACATTTCCCTTTCTTTCTTCCTGCTTCCTTGGGATCGCATACTCAATAATGTTTTAGATTGAACCATATGGCTTCTGTATGTATGCCACGCATTTGAACTCAAGTGCTTTTACGTGATTCAACAAAGTAGTAGCATGTAACCTGTTTCTCTGTTCTCTGGGGAACTAATGGTAAAGAAACATTTGTCTTATCGAAGTAAGGAATATAGCAATCTGCTGAATCTGAGCACTTGTTAATAGTTATCACTTATTAAACCTCAGATAGGTGTCATGTAATGTGTTGTTTTTTACATATACATCTACAAATCATATCATGCACATACTTCCCTTTAGCTCGTGAGGAAAGGAACATAAAGGGGAGCACATAATTTTCTTGGGATGGCAGCTTACAAACATGTGAGACCAAATTTCAAACCCAGATCTGTCTGCTTTCTAAGCCTATGTATAGCACCATGTGGTCTTGCCTAAGAAGAATAAGTTAAACAAGGAATATTAAAATGATTGACTACAGGTAGTGAAGGCCTAGTTAAGGTTAAGTACTCATTAATTTTCTGGTTATAGGGCGGCACATGCCTGTAATCCCAACACTTGGTGGGTAGAGGTAAGATGATCACTATGCGTTCAAGGCCAGTCTGGACCATTTAGTGAGTTGTAGGACATCCTGGGCTACATAGTAAGGCTCTATTTCAAAATCAAAAAGTCATTAGCTCATAGTAATTCAAGTTCACACGGTAGTGCAGTATTTGCCACCTTATTTATCCACTTGACTGTGAGGTCAGAAAGGTCCTGTAGCTGACTGATTCAGCATTAAGATGTGATATTGGTAGGTAGCTAAGGGAATAGAAAGAAAACTAGAAAGGGGATTGAAGGTACTAGTAAGAGTGACTGATTAGGATGCTCAGACTGTAGCAGGACAGTGAGGCCCCTGGTGGAAACTAACTACTAGCTAACAAACAGGGGATTCAAGATCAAAGAGCAGATTTATTGGAAAGTAAAAGTTGGACAGTCCTTACTATTGAAGTTGAAGCTCTAGTGCGCTATTTGTCTGAAGAGACCTAAGAGAGAGGAGTGTTCCCTGCAGCAGTGGATTGGATTGTTGAAGTGGAGTGGAGATTAAAGTCATTGGAACTGAAGATGTCAAGATTCTGTGGACACATGGCTGTACATCAGTAATTCTTAGGGATTTGACAATTATCTAGAATTATGGTGAAAGTAGATATTGACTGTGATCTATATGTTTGTATTAGTTACTTTTATTGCTGCTGGGATGAGATGCAGAAAAGCATAACTTAAAGAACGAAAATGTGAGTTACATTTAGAGGCGTGAAGCTTAATTTCGAGTGGAAGAGTTGGTAGTAGGATCAGGAGGCAGCTGGTCACATTGTCTCCACACTCAGGAAGCAGAGCTATGAATGATGGCGCTCAGTGCACACCCTTCTGTTTCGTTGGCAACCCCAGCTCATGGAATACTGCCATCCAAAATTAAAGAAGACATTCCCAACCTCAATGCGTGTAATGTAGAAACACCCTTCCAAACACACCCAGAGGTTTGTTTCCTAAGTGATTCTGCATCCTGTGATGTTGGTCATCAATGTCAACTACCATCGTAATAATGAAGTCCTCAACAAACATGAATGGACCAGGGGTTATAAGATGGGAAAAAAGACAGGTCAAATATGGCATATAGTTGTTTGATTTTCAAAAACCATGAGGATCATTTTATTCTAAGAGCATTTCATACACATATACAATGTGTCTTGATCATATCCACCTCTCTGTACCTCCCTCCAGCTCCCTCAAGGATGCCTCATTCCATCTACTTCTCAACTTTGTGTGCTCCATTTATAAGTGTGCGTATTTGTTTGTTTATTTACTTATTTTTAAATCAATGAATCTCATTAGCACAGTTGTAGGGGTTACTGTACAAGATCAAGCAGTTAAAAATTACTTCATGGAGGGATGAGGGCTCCTAAGGCCTCACCCTTAGCTGAGGTGCTTCCAGCTGTTGGGGGCTGCTTGGGGTGGAGCAGAGATTGTTCTTCAGGAGTCTGTCTACTGGTATGTGTCCCATGTGGGTGCAGCACTAATTGGACTCAGAGGACATTTTTTTTTTTTTTTTTGGTTTTTCGAGACAGTTTCTCTGTGGCTTTGGAGCCTGTCCTGGAACTAGCTCTTGTAGACCAGGCTGGCCTCGAACTCACAGAGATCCGTCTGCCTCTGCCTCCCGAGTGCTGGGATTAAAGGCGTGCGCCACCACCGCCCGGCCAGAGGACATTTTTTTATGGAAGTGAAAGATTAGGAGTTTAGAGTAGAGACAGGCAAAAATAAAATCTGGTCTCCTTGCCTGTTTCTGTCAATACAACTCTACCGGAGCGCGGAGCGCAGCCATGCCTGTTTGTTTACATATGGCGAATGACCACCTTGAACCTTATTTCACAAAGCCTGAAATGTGTATCATCTGTTCCCTTAAAGAAAAATAACCTGTCACCCGCTGGAGGGTGGTAGTGGTGATAAGCCGAATGATAACATCGCTTTCTCTTACTCCATGGCGACCTAGAATGCCAGTTGCACAAGAAAGAAGTGCCTTAAGATGGCTCTGTAAGATGCGGGGCTGTGGTATAGAGAGCCAGCTTCCCTGCTGCGCACCGCTGGGGGGGGGGGGGGGGGGGGCTGGGCTCTGTGCGCTAGACCCCTGTTCACAAGCTTCGGGCAAGGGCAAGGGGCTGGAGGTTGAGAATACACACGCAGAGACAGACCGACACGCAAACCTTCAAACACTGATACCAAAAGCCTCCCTTTATTAACACCATGTAGGCTTAAATACACTGCAGTCAATAGCCAACAGGTGAAAATCCCATCCTCTGATCCTCTAAACTAGGCACAGCTTCTAGTAACTTCAATTAGAAGGTTCTAGGAGGGAAAAGCAGCTGAAGGCCAGGACTCATTAGTCCCAACATCTCCGGTCACCAGTAGCAGATGGAGTTGAGCATTGAAGGAAGAGGTGGAAGAAAGAAGGGGCAGTGATTTCCTGTCACGGAATGAGTTCCAGACAGTGTAGCAGAACTGTTGGGAGTGGAGGAGCAGCAAGACATTGGGGGAGAGAAGGGAGTTGGAGAAGCACGGCACGGAGAAGATGGCTGGATTGTTGCTGTCTAGCCAGTTCGCAGTTTGGGTGCTGGCCAGGGAGCACTGACACAAAAGGGGAAGGCGGAATTTACCCGAGGTTCCCATTTGGGTCAGGACGAGCTACTTCCGCATCTATCTTAGCAAGGAATTAAAATTGCGAAAGGCAAGATACCATGGCAGATGGATCCCAGAGTATCCCTAGACCAGCTGTTATCAACTTGTGGGCTGCAATCCCCTTTGGGGAAGCAAATAACCCTTTCATAGGGGGTCGTCTAAAACCACTGGAAGACACAGATATTTACATTATGATTCATAACAGTAAGAAAATTATCGTTCTGAAGTATCAACAAAAATAATGCTATAAGTAGGGCTCATCACTACGTTAAGCTGTATTAAAGGGTCGCGGCATTAGGAAGGGTGAGGACCTATTTACTAGACCTATTTACTCTTTTTGGAAAGTCTGAGAAAAATATCATTTGGTAATTTGTGAATGTGGAATACACTCTTGTTTTGTTACAAAGATTGCCCATTTTCTTTTTGTGCCTTTGCTGGTTAGTATGCACACTGCCAACTTTAGTTTGAAGGTAGTACATTTCACACTACACACACACACACACACACACACACATACACACACATACACACACACTCAAACACACATATCATCTTCTGAGACTAAATATTTTGAAAATCAGTGTTTTATGAAAAATTCAGATCTGTGTTAATATTGGCGGATATTTATAAAAGTGTTATCTTCGTGGTTTTAAGTGTCTGAACTGTGGAGGAGCTGAGATCCTGTAGATATTGGAGGAGAATAAGACAAAGATAGATGGTGAACAGTCCCAAACCTTAGATTCTAAGATAAAAAACTTTCTACTGAAACTCAGAATCGTTTTCAGAATAGGGAGGAGCATGGGAGGTAAACCGGAATTGCAAATTCATGAAAGGCACAAAATTTATAAATAAAATGTATTTATTTATAAACATGGGTCTTTTATTGTCTGTGCTAGTTGGGGAAAGAATATAGACAAGATTCTGGCTTTGGATTGTTTATTTTGAGAGAGACTGAGAGACGATATAAAATTTAGCTTTAGAGAGGTGATAGGGTGGAGTGGTGTGCAGTCTGGGCTAGTAAGCTTCAAGCCCTGAATGATGCTTATTAATTGTGCGGCCTTAAGCAATTAATTTCCTCTAGGCATCACTTTTCCATCTGCAAAATGGAATTGGTAACAGTACCTAATGTATATGGTATGTATTAAATTAGTATGTGTTCATATATCTTTATACCTGTTATGGAATGGACTTGTGTAACTAAATATTCAGTTAGTGTTAGCTATTATGATGTCAGGTACCAAGTAAAAAATAGTCTGGTTATTCGCTATATTATTATGTGCCTTTTCTTTTTCTTCCTTCCTTCTTTTCTTCCTTCCTTCCTTCCTTCCTTCCTTCCTTCCTACCTTCCTTTGTTCTTTTTGTTTCTTTTTGTGACGGGTTCATTGTCTGGCCTGGAACACACTGTGTAGACCACGCTGACCTTGAACTCACAGAGATCTACCTCTTTCCAAGCTGAGATGAAAGGCGATATGTACCTTTTTATCAAGTGTCAAGCCTAATAACCAAATGAGAGGTTTTGTACAATCTTAACTAAACTTTATCCTTCTGCCAGTGTTAGAATATTGTGGAAGAGGATTTATAGTATGTTGGAGGATATTATCTGTATCCTAAAAATACTTTTCTAGGTAGGTCTTTAAGATGACTCTTCTAAAAATTTTGTGGCTGTAGGGAGGAAGGGAGAGGAAGAGAGGATTCTGAGAGTGGCAGTGTTTCCTTCGGTGCACTTCAAAACTTTACCACCGGGCGGAGCTCTTTCCTTACAATAGAATCACAAGTGGGTCACACTTGCCTTTTAATGAGGTAGGTAGAGCAGAGAAAGGAACTTAAAATCGATTGCTTCTTGGTACACTAAGAGTAGTACCATTTTCAAAAGAATAAAGCTGTAAAAGGGTCTAACTATAAATACTTTAAGTATACAATTTCTTCTAGAAAAAAATTAAATTATCAAGTTGAAGATTTTAGATTTAAATCAGAAACATTAGGATTTTTAAAAATGTTATAAAATCTAAAATCAGTTGATTACATATGAATACCTACTGTGTTTGCACACACACACACACACACACACACACTTTTGCAAGACCCCTTTAAGGCCTAAAATCGATGCCTGAGATCTCAATCGATGTGGATTGAGAAGGTTTTTCAGGTCAGATAGCACAGGTCTGGTCCAGTTGTCTAAGATGGCTATAGGTCTGATGGGCATTATGGGCCCACTTATTCACTTTGTGGCTAGCATACAGTGAGAAAAAGAACTCCAGATATGTTTACTCTGATCACGAGTGAAGTTATGAACCCCTGGTATTGGGCTACATAAAATTGCAGGGGTTATAAGAGATTCCAGCGTGTAAGAGTGCTGTTTCTCAGGACTCCTCAAGGAAACTGAGGTGGAAGAGGGCATCATCTGGGTGGCGACCCCTTTGTGGGGGGGGGGGTCAAATGATTTCTTTCAAGGGTTCACCTAAGACCACTGGAAAACTCAGGTATTTGCATTATGATTTATAATAGTAGCAAAATTACAGTTATGAAGTAGCAACGAAGATAATTTTATGTTTGAGAGTCAGCACAACATGAGGAACTATATTAAAGGGTCACATGATTAGGACGGCTGAGAACCATTCTTACAGTGCATTAGTCCCAACAGCAAGACAAATTGAGTCTCATATATATATATATATATATATATATATATATATACATACATATATATACATATATATATATTCCTGGAGTGTCTTATGGAAAACACTAGAGAGACGGAGGCAGGTGGATCTCTGTGAGTTTAGGCTAGCCTGGTTTACACAGTGAGTTCCAAGACAGCCAGGGAGATCCTATCTCTCACAAATGAAACTAACTTTATAGTTCTGGTACATTAGCCACTTTCTTTGTTCCCCAGCTCCTCTAAACGTGATAAGAATTGGATCTTTGGGCTAGAGAGATGGCTCAGTGGCTAAGAACATTGCCTGCTCTTCCAAAGGTCCTGAGTTCAATTCCCAGCAACCACATGGTGGCTCACAACCATCTGTAATGAGGTCTGGTGCCCTCTTCTGGCCTGCAGGCATATATGCAGACAGAATGTTGTGTGCACAATAAGTAAATAAATATTTAAAAAAAGAATTGGATCTTCATCCGATAAAAGAATGGAGAATGATGATAGGTTCATTCTTTTGCCCTTCTCATGAGAGTGCCTCTGTGGATCCTTTGGAAAAGAAAGCTGCTGGGACCTCTGCTTACTTTTCCGTTTATAGATGAGAAATGTCATGTTGTGTAATTGGCTTTGTTTTGAAAAAGAGAGTTTTTAGGCCAACTCTGTTTCTCTGACCCAGTTTTCCCCTATGTTCTGTCACTTGGCTTACTTTAAAACATGAAACTGGGAAGCAAGCACTTGGGGCCTCATGATGACTATGTCACTGATTTGGTATGTGATGTTGGCCAAGACGCTTAACAGATGAGACACAGAAAGGTTAAATGGGGTCAGAAGAACTATAAGTCTTAGTGTGGATTATTAAGATATTATTTAAGTCAGTATTTTGGAAAAAACCCTCAAAGCCAACCCTGGATAAAATGTAATCCTTCCTTTTCTATTCTCTTTCTGCTTCTTCCTGCATATTGTCCTTTCTTCATATAGCTACCAATAAAATCCAGAACAGAGAAGGTTTGTTTTAAAGATAGCCCTCATCCCTTTTGGTCTTGGCTACTGAAAATCCAGCTGCATATTTTGGGTATGTTGTGGGGTGTTTGGTATGTCCAAATAGGACGTTCTACTGTGGAGTGGAAATAATCTGTTTCGAATACTTGGCTTATGCAGATCAAAATTGGTTGTCTTGACGAGATAGACCTAAACTCACTTTCTGTCCTGGTTCATGGTATAAACTTGGGTACCTTCTTTTGAGATAGAAGGGAAGTTTTGGTCACCAGCCACAGGTAGACTTTGAGCTCTTGATATTCCTGCCTAAGTTTCCTGAGTATCAGAGATTACAAGAAGGTGTAACCAGGCTTAGTTAGCCTGGGAGTAGGAAACTAGATAGAAAAGAGTTTTGAGGGGATAAATGATGAGTTTGACTTGGGCATATGGATATAAAGCACCTGCCTGTCACTCAGAGAAATGTAGATGATTCTGATATCCAGAGAGGTGGTAGGACTGAATTCAGATAGGTAGCCTTGTCCGCTTCTACTCACTCCATTGAAGTCCAGTATAAATAAAACCCAGACAAAATAGATATGGCTCCATTGAGCTCACTTTTGAAATATTACCCAATACTCAAAGACCAAGAACTTTGATATTAGTATTGCTAATTTTAGTCTTTGCTTTTTGAAATATTTCATAGCATTCTAATTTTTAACTTCAATATATAATCTTTGCAAAGCAGTTTTTCTTCTTTGAGAATTTCATAATGCATTTGATGTATTTTAATCACAGTTCACTTTTCGCTCCTCCCAGATCCACTCCTCCCATCCCCTCTCAAAACTTTATGTCACCTTTTATTTTTATAAGACATTGAATCCAATTTGTGCTGCCCATACACTCACAGAGTTGTGATCAACCTATGAGGGTCCACAGTCCTAAAGAGAACTGACCCTCCCTTCCTTGGAGGCCATGAACTGCCAATAGCTCTTCATCCATGGATGGGCACCCAGGAGGCTGTCTTTAGTCCGTGTTGAAGTGCCGACTGTCCTGATCTTATGCAGGCCTTCTATAGGCGACCCCAGAGACTGGGAGTTTATGCCTACAGTGGCCCTGCCCTGTCTGGAAGATCCTGTTTCTCTCTGGTTCTCCAGAAATTCTGGCTCATACAACCTTTCCAGCTCCTCTTCCATGATGGGCCTGAACCTTGGGGAGAGTTATGGTGCAGGTGTCTCATCTGTGGCCTGAGTATCCCACAGTTACTTATGCTATGCACTTTGGTCGTATGTTCATTTCTGCCACCATTCACTGCTCAAAAGAGCCTTCTCTCATGAGGTTTATGTGCAGTACTACACCTATGGGTAGAGAGGTATAAATTTAGAGCACAGTTTGGTAGTATGTCCATTTAGCAAAATAATAGGGCCTGCAAGCTCCTCTTCCAGGGTTTTTTGACCGGATTATAAGATTACAAGAAATGCATTCCTTTCATGGACTGGCCATAAATCCAAGCAGAAAACATTTGGTTACCCCTGAAACATTTATGGCACTATTGTACCGATGGGCATATCTTGTCATGTCAATCATTCTTGTAGCTTGCAGATTTCATGTACATGTGATTAAAGTAACTTCTTGGTAGCATTTTAACTTACGCTTAACTGGCCAGAATTAGATTCGTGTATGCTGATATTCAAGAATCTGATTTGATTCTACTTTTCCAGTTTTGTTCATTGTGACCTTTCATACAATCTGCTTTACTTAGGCTGATAGGCTCTCTCAGTTCTAATTGTGCCCCGCTATTTTCTCTTTCTGCATTCGCATGTTTAGGCTCACCAACAACCAATATGGATACTTAGTGAAAAGTAGAAAAGGGTGTCCCTCCATTTTTCTGACAAGCAGCTCCTATTTGTCATCATCTTCATATATTCAATGGATACTTGAATACCATTTTGTAAAGCTTTTCCTGATTCTGAAAGGTGAAAATACTTTTCTTCCAATCTTCAAAATGCAGGATAAATGACTGAAAACTCTCTAAGGGTATTTATGTCTTTCTAATAATATTGTTTATTTATGTGGATATAGTGTTGCAATATTGGACAAAATACTTTTAAAGGCTGGGTAAATTTGTAGTGCTTCTTTTAAACTCTTACAATCCTTAGTGTTAGAGAGTTTCCGCATGTTGCAGTTTACCCATGATGACTTGGCTTGCTTCCTGTTATTCTGACACTGCTGTCATTCACACTCAAAATGCCCTCCTTTGTTTGGGATGTAGCTCCATGTTAGCATACTTACTTCCCATGCACAGATCTCTGAGTGATGCCCAGCACTCTAGGAAACAATAGAAAGAAAGAAAATATGAAATGTAGAGTTCCAACGATGCGGTTATATAGTCCCTCTGTTTATGCGGCATGCACTCAAGTCAGTGGTCTATGGATGAGTAGTGGATGGCTGAGAGGGATTAAGTAGCTGTCTATGGAGAGAATACCATCGCGTATATGAAATTAGCACCCACGCTACTCCCTCAAATTTCATTTTCAGCTCAGAAAAACAAAATTTTGGTAATTTCTCAAAAGAAAAGGTGAATGTGTTCACCAAAATAGAGGACTAAAAGAACACAAACTGTGGGCCCTGCGTGCAGTTCAGGAACGGAGGAAGAACTAATCGGGAAGATGGATCCAAAGCAGTCACTGAGGAAAGAGAGAAACCCAACGTGGAATCCAGGAAAGCGGGAGAGACAAAGTGGGCAGCAGTAGGCAATGCTATAGTGGGGCCACGAACCATGAATTGCGAGACAAAGTTGGTGAATCCGCTCATTACAAGATCATTGCTGCCTGTCATGATGGCAGCTTTATTCAATAGGCTGGATGGTATAAGCTAGCTTGCAAGGGGTTAATGTGTAAATTAAGGCGAAGAAGCGAGGCAGGGAGAAATTTGGTTGGTGGAAGGCAGGTAAGAAATTTGGTGATGATTTGGATCAAAGCCAGAGAATCCTTAATGCCGACTACAGAGAGTTACTAAAGACAACGGACCGGACGGAACAGTTTCTCTCAAGGGGAGGGGTGAGGTGGAGGAGTAGCGAGCGTCCAAGTAGAGGAGGTAGCCTTGGCAAGGAACTGTGGCTTGCTTTCTTTGAGACCGAAAGGGTCGTGGTAGAAAACAGGCAAAAAAGCATTATGTGTTTTGAGGAAAGAAGGGAAATGGGGGGAGGACGTGCAGGGAGGGGTGCTGCATGCCCAGAGTCTCTGTGGTGAAGTAGGTGGTGAGGTCATCTGTGAGAAGGACAGCTGGGGCAGGACCAGGGGCTTGAGAACAGCGGTAACAGTTTGGATTTAGAACAACTGTTCTAAGAGACTCCCGAGGGAGTCCACAAGAGGCCTGCCAAGCTGCAGTGCGAGCCCAGCTGAGGTTTAACTTCCCATACAGAATGAGATAGTTATTTCCACAGAATCCATAGAAAATGTGCTTCTCAAGCTGAACATCAGAATGTTTTTCTTCCACCAGGAAGCGAGTAAAGGCAAGCAAATGCATCATCTCCACCCAAAACCTGCTGTTGCTCAGTCATCTGTAAGCCCTGGAAAGGAACGCTTCCTACAGATGCTAGTGGGAGGTTCAGAACATGGCCTAAACCTGAGGGTCTTCTGCTTTTTGAGCTACTCAGGGGCAAACCTTGAGTTCCTATGCTCAGTTCAGAGCAAAAGCAAACGCTGACATTTCTGTAAGCAAGAGCATAAAGTTGCAAATAGCCTCTGAGATAAAACCTGATTTAACCAAGCAAAACCTTTAAGCTTCCAAGCAGCCTGTTAAATCCATCAAAGACCAAATGTCAGGTGTTGCCCTTTAGAGCCCAAGGAAATGACCACAGTCCTGGTGGCTTAAGATGAGAAAAATTAAAAAAAGAACTCCCACACACAGTCTTCTCAAATGTCATTTAATCATATATTCATAATTATCACAGTGTTCTTTGAGGAGGATAGCATTTGGATATAACTTCTGGGCTCAAGTGTTAATCATTTTTTTGAAAAAAGAGTTCACTTCCTTTGTTTCAGTGGGGAATCTGAGTGGCACTGATCCAATGTCACAGCTGCCCTAGAACATGTACAAGTGACTCTCATTCTTTTTGATCTCCCTCTTTGGAGATGGAAGATGTACACATGCATTTGGGTGAGGCCGTTTCCATGGGGTGTGTCACTGGGTTTTTTCAATGGCATGCATCTGAAGGCGATCAGTAAAGCAGATCTAAAGTCATACACCAGAAGGTACTACGAACAGTTTCCTTTAGGTGCCTCTAAACCATCCATAGTTCCCTTTGTTGTTTATGTAGTTAAGGGAGGATTTGTTAAGCGTCACCTACATTAAATTATGAGTGGTTGTCTCCTTTAGAAGTAATTGATTTGTTTATGTACCATTTTATTTAACCTCAACTGTACTGTTTCAGAGGCATTATAGGAGGGGGAAACATTATTTGGGGATAGTCTTTCTTTTTTTTTTTTTTTTTTTTTTTTTTTTGGTTTTTCGAGACAGAGTTTCTCTGTGGCTTTGGAGCCTGTCCTGGAACTAGCTCTTGTAGACCAGGCTGGCCTCGAACTCACAGAGATCCGCCTGCCTCTGCCTCCCGAGTGCTGGGATTAAAGGCGTGCGCCACCACCGCCCGGCTGGGGATAGTCTTTCTTAATCTTACAGGGGAATATAGCTCCTTCTCCTCAACTCTTTCATACAATTCTGATTAACAGACACAGGCAAAGGAATCACTTCTCTTCTGCAGTGTCAGATAAATTTAGATGCACTAATATTAGGAATTATTGTTATGCCTACCGAGCATTGATTAGGTGCCTAGGGTGCTGCCCAGTGCTCTTTCTGTGTTATCTGATCGCCACAATATCCCTGGGCTGTATTTTGGTTATGTTTTTGTTTTTAATGTATATGACATACCCGAGTATCATGGAGTTTGTTAAAGGATTTCCTAGGATTTCATCACACAGTGTTAGGACCTAAATCTAGGTTTTCTGATAGCTGTACTTCGGCTAATGCTTTCAGTGGTCAACTGGAGGAATACATTTCCAAATTTCTCTACTCTCAAACTGGACTCCCCCAATGCCTGTCTTACACTAGAGTGTTTCATTTCTCTCTGCAGTGAATACTTCCTTTTCCTTCCTGTGTCAGGCTCTCCTCTCATTTCCTACATGTTCGCCGCCATACTTGCCTTTCCTTACCAATTACTGACTCACTTCTGAGCTCTCAGAGAGGCACAAAAGGACAAGTTGTCGTCCAAAAATAAAGCGGTTGACTCAAATAGCCGCTAAGTTCTGAAAGAGTTCTGCTCTAACCAGCTAGTAATTATAGACTTAGCTATGCCCTGGGCTCAGTCACAGCTGCCAAAGTATCACTTCCTACCACGTAAGCCTGATCAAAGATAATTAGAGGAGAGCACAGGTGGTAAGTTTGTGCCCCGGGTGAAGAATTACAGCTACCTTCAACCATACAGTACCCAGAAAAATTCTACGCTGGTGTGCTCTGGGCCAGACTTGCAAGGACCTCACTTTTCTCTGTAACCTCTGACTGTTGACTGATCCTGTGTCCCTTTTTTGAGGATCATCTGGGCAACATAAGGGCATTACTTTCTACTACACAGATAATGGTGGAACTATGATTTCAAACACGGGGGTGAAAGTTGAGTGTTTAAGGCAAGCCAATAGGTCAAGATGGACAACGCGTACAATCCATTTTCCTACCTGCTTGCTCTGTACTTACAGTGGCCTAGAGAGTACTTTCAGCAATGCTACATTGGGTCTGGTCCCCTGGCTGTGTTATTGGGGCAGACACTATATCCATATGCTCGTTCATTATATGCTCTGGTACTATGGTATTTGCCCATGCAGCCTATGAAGCTTCTACATATCTGCAGCCATTTAGTAGCATAACATCCTAATAGCTTTCCACTGGAATGTGGACCAAATTACAATCCCGTTGAAGGGGAGAAAACTTTGCTAAAGGCATGAATTTTGATACCAGCTCCATGAGTTCCCTGGGTCTACATGTGATTGGCATACATAGCCCTTCAGAGGATGTGAGACCAAGAATAACAAACCAGTCTAGTTCCCAGAGTCACGTTACTACCTGCAGTTTGGAGAAAATGAACCAATGTGGAGCCGAGTTGTATAAACAAAGGGCAGACTTGGAAGACTCTCTCTGGACAGGAAAAGCAGTCAGACTTCTGAAGCATACATACGTCAAGTTGTCAGGCCATGGAAACACAAAAGTCAGGTAAATCTCTTCCATCTGATTTCTCATTCACCCGCTAATGACTGTTTTCTTTTCCTCCATTGTAATGCATTCGATGAAAAGAACAGTCGCACTTCAACGCGATCCCATTTAGTGCCTATTTTATGCTAATTTATACTGACATACAACCAGACTAAAGGGGCCACCTCATTTCTAATAATCACAATTGCTTTGAAACAAATTGTCTGACTTTGGATCCTCATAAATACGGAGACAGCACAAATATTAGAGCTAAGTGCATGCGTCTTAATTATGATTCAGTGTTCACAGTCAAGGCAACATCAGGAGTCCAGGTCTTTGTTCGTGCACACATAATAGAGAATGTGATCATATGCGCTTGAAAATGGTTATGAGAGAAATTGTATTTTACTCTTATCAGATTATGTGCTGGAGTGAAGAATTGCTATTTGATATATGTATATCAGTTATATTTATTTTGTAAGAAGAATGTTCACTTAGAAAAATGTCATTTGGTTCCAGTTGCTTCTATTCTTAGATAATATCTGTATTTGTTGGACAGATAGACTCTTTATAAAAATTAAACATTGAATCAAGCCGGGCGGTGGTGGCGCACGCCTTTAATCCCAGCACTCGGGAGGCAGAGGCAGGCGGATCTCTGTGAGTTCGAGACCAGCCTGGTCTACAAGAGCTAGTTCCAGGACAGGCTCCAAAGCCGCAGAGAAACCCTGTCTCGAAAAACCAAAAAAAAAAAAATTAAACATTGAGTTTAAATAATATATGTATTTAAATATTTAACATTTATTTATCTTTGTGGATGGAGGACACGTGGTAAGGTACACATGCGGATGACAGGATGCTTGAGAAAAAAGGAAGGAGATGGAGGGAATGGGGAGGAGAGATACATATTCACTATGTAGCCATGACTAGACTGTTACTAGGCTGGCCTTGAACTCAGAGTTCTGTCTTCCTCTGCCTCCCAAGTGCTGGGATTAAAGGTGTTCATCATCATTAATCATCATTCCCACCTTATATTTTTGAAAATCTCATTTCTAATATAATTTGGTTATGCTATTCATATATTTCATCTCAAATTATACTCCCCTTTTCTGTTTCTTTTCATTCTTTTTACTTTTATTGAAATATTCAAATGTGTAAAAGAAAAATAATTCAGAGCACAGTATTGCTGAGATGTTAACCCTGATGTTTTCACTGGTGCATGATTTACAGTAACCAATAGATAGAAACACCCATTAACAGATGATTGGACAAAGAAAAAGTGGTTATTTAGAACCCAGGGAAATATGAGTCAAAGCCTTAAAAGGGAAGGGAATCGTGTCACATAGTGCAACATAGGTGAACTTTGAAGACATTAAGCCAAGCTATGGAAAGGTGTCAAACCCGCAGAAGCAGAGAGCAGAATGGCAGTTGTCAGGGAGCACTGGGAAGGGTGAATGGGTATAGAATTTTAGTGTTAGGAGATAAAAATTCTAGAGCTATGTGGCCCAGCACTATGAATATAAGCTCGTACTGCTGAAATGTGTGTCTAAATGTTAAGGTTGGGTAGCTCAGTGACTACAGTACTTGTCATGCAAGTGTGAGGACCAGAGTTCAGATCCTTAGTACCCAATACAAATGCAAGTGGGCATGGTGGTCCGCCTGTAATTCCAGTGCTCAGGATGCAGAGAGAGAGGAATCCCAGCCTAAGCCTGCCGACTACAGTGGTAGAATCAGTGAGCTCCTGGATCATTGGGAAACTCTGCCTTAGTGAAGAAAGCAGAATGAAATCAAGGAAAACGCCTAATGCCCCCCCCCCCACGCACACACATATGCCCGTGCATGTGTAAACATGTACTTTCACACAGAGAAGCATAAACACCACACATACACACCACACATAGACACATGCAGTAAATATATTTTTTATTTATTAGATATTTTTTTTAAAAATACCAATCCAAATTCTTATTCCTTCCCCTCCTCCTATTCCTTTCACACACCCTCCCACCCCATCCCCCTCTAATCCTAAGAGAGTGTAAAGCACATTGCTTATGATTTATTTTTTCCTAATTTAATATTTTATTGATTCTTTGTGGATTTCACATCATGCATCTCAATCCCATTCATCTCCCTGTTCCTTCATATCTCCCTCTGCCCTTGCAACCTCCCCCAAAAAATAAAAAAAAAATTAAAAGAAAGAAAAAGAAATCTCGTTGTGGAAGCTGTAGTGTGACACGGTGACTCATACAGCTTACCCTTTGGTCCATACATTTTTACTTGCAAGTGTCCATTGCCAAGAGTCATTGGTCTGGTTTCTGTTACATTATTGATATTGGGCTCTCACTGTGACTCTTCATGGAGACCCTGTGTCATGGAGATCCTGCAGCGTTGGGTCTGCAGGATCAGTTCTTCACATGCTCCAGCAGATCATAGATGCAGTAGATATTGGGGCGGGCCAACTCAACCCTGGTTCTGGGCCTGGATGGTTGCTGGGTTGGTTGGTCCACCAGCTCTCCTTCGTCATCACCTCCAGTGTGAGCTCTCCAGCACTGCCCTTGCTAGCTCACCCTGTACAATAAGTAGGGCTGGTTTTCCTCCTCTCATGCCCTCAGGAAGGCTTACCCCCCCACACCTATGCCACCAGGACCAGCTCTTCAGTGTTGCTCAGGTGAGGTGCAGGGGCCACTCTCCTGAGTATTGCAGCTGGGGAGAGACATGGCCAGCTCTTTTCCTCTCATGACCTCCGGACTGTTGGGAACAGTGAGACCCCAGATCCTGAATTTCTTGTAATCCCCTGATCTGAGTGCCTACAGCTGCTCTCTCTGAGCACGAGACCTTCAGGAGTTCTGATGGCAGAGTGGTTTCTGGTGGGTTTGGCTGGGGCATGGCTATCTCTATATAATCTGCCTCTGAACACAATAAAGGGGGTATTCTTGGGGAATTCAAGGATGACCCGTGTCGCTGTCTCTCTGTCTGTGTGTGTTTGTGTATTTTAACCTGCCCCTTGCCCGAATCTCGTGAACTGGGTGCCAGCGCACCAAACGCAGACACGGGGGCGCGGTGCGTGGAAATTGGAGGTCCCAGCTGAGATATCGGGAACTAGGGAATGTTGAGAGGTCGCTCTCAGAAGGTGGGGGTGGATTGAGGTATATGTGTTAATCCTGACGTCCTTCGCTTGGTTTGGCAGCAAGTGGAACTCCAACTGAGAAAGAGGGGTAAACAAACAGGGTTGTCCCCCGCCAGAGGAGACTTATGTATTGGGAAAAGATAGAAAGAAAGTATATATCTTAAAAAGATAAATGTGTACAGCTGTATGATATGTTGATTGTGTTGTCTTCTGTGTTCTGGACTGGAGAAAGACATTTGATTCTAGGAACTGCTAAGAAAGGTATCTTGACTTTAAAATATGGGCTTAAGAATGTGATGTTTTGGAAAGGAGGTTCTGTTTTTGTCTCCACAGACGATGAGAGTCTAAGGATTTATTTGATATTCATGTGGTTTAAATCCCCGAGACCTCCTGAAATGTTGCAATGGAGTGTGAGCGGCGGCTCCAAAGCCAAGCGGCTCCAGGTGACCAGCGCTGAGGGGCTGCAACGTGTGCAAACCCCAGGACCTGCCTCGAGAACCGACGAGGCAAGAATGCTAGGTCCACTTCCAGCGTGGGCCTCAGGGCGCAGAAGCCAAGCACAACTGTGACTTGCGTGTGAGCACCACTGGAAAATGGCAGTGAATTGCAGCAAATACCCCTACGAATGCAGTGTCCCCGCTCAGCAGGAAGTAGCCAGACAGATTGACAACGCCCAAATTCCCTAAAAGATTGTTTGAGTGGAGCCCCTTCAGTGGTTGAAGAGCAGCAAGCCTGCTTCCCTGAGTTCCGCTCCACTTCATGCGCCAGTTTGGACCCTGCCATGGGGCTATGGCAGCTGGGGTATGTTATTTAGGGGACTGCTGAAGGAGCAGTGGTTTCTGACTGCTCCTGGGGTCATGGCAAAGCCACTCCTAAAAGTCCCGAGTCTGATATGGTCACACTATAAAAAATTTAGGGGGGAGATGTTGGGAGCAGAGAGACCCCAGATCCTGAATTTCTTGTAATCCCCTGATCTGAGTGCCTACAGCTGCTCTCTCTGAGCATGAGACCTTCAGGAGTTCCTGATGGCAGAGTGGTTTCTGGTGGGTTTGGCTGGGGCATGGCTATCTCTATATAATCTGCCCCTGAACACAATAAAGGGGGCATTCTTGGGGAATTCAAGGATGACCCGTGTCGATGTCTCTCTGTCTGTGTGTGTCTGTGTATTTTAACCTCCAGCCCCTTGCCCGAAGCTCAGTATAACTGGGTAATAGTGCACAGAGTGCAGACACCGGGGGTGTGGTACGCGGCACCGGACTAGTTCTTCCACTTACCACAGGCTTCAAGGGGGTAGGAGGGCTTCTCTCCCTCACCGATGCCATCGTATGGCAGATGAGGGAAGGGGCCAGATATCTCACAATCATGTTCTATGAACTGGGTCACCCGTGCCCCTGTCAACAGGGTCAGTTCTATTGTGCTGCCCAGACAGGGTGCAGGGCCTGCTTTCCTGAGTGCTTCAGCTAAGGAGGGCCAAGGTCATTTCTCTTGTCTGCTGAAGGTGATGGGGGGGGGAGGGGAGAGGGCATCTTTTCTTTGTCCTTGCCGCCGCATGGCAAATGAGGGGGTAGAGCCAGCTCTCCTACTCTCAGGACCTCAGGACAGGCTAAACCACAACCCTGCCAACAGTCAGCTCTACTAGGCCACCCAGGTGAGGTGCAGGGCCGGCTCTCCCACCTGTCGCACACAGTGAGGGGCAAGGGGAAAAGAAGGGCTTCTTTCCCTCCCATGCCACTATGTGGTAGATGAGGGGCAGGACCAGATGGCCCATGTTCACATTCCTGGGGCTGGCTCTCCTGCAACCCTGTAAACAGGGTAAGCTCCACTATGCTGCCCTGCAAGGTGCAGGGCCTGCTCTGAGTTATTGTGATGTATTTTTATAATATATGTTTATGGTGTACTACATGAAACTTTTTATATCACAGTGAAGTAATCACTACAATCACATTAAAGTATCTTCTACTTAGTTACTATTAATGTTATAAGAGAAACATTCTTTTTTCTTACAATTAGTAAACTTCCTGTAATAACTTCAGTCATCATGTTAATGCTTTTAGAGATCTAGATTTATTCATCCTTTATAACTGAAATTTTATTTTTATTTACATATTCCCCCCTCTAACCTTGATTCCTCACTGCCCCTGGTAACTACTGTTCTATTTTTATTTTTGTATATTTCTATATATTCTATTTTTTGTAGAGCTGGAGAGTGAACCCAAGTCTTGCATACATCAAGTTAAGTTAGTGCTTTATCACTTACTATATTCTCATCTTTTATCTTTATAAGTATCCACATAGAAACAAGATAATGTACCATTTTTCTTCCCATGTTTGGTTTACTTGACTTAGCATAATGCTTTCGATGTTCATCCCTGTTGTTGGAAAGCAGGATGTCCTCTTTTAAAAGATCTAGTAATCTAATTACTGCAATATGTGTAACACAATTTCCTTTGCCACTTATTTCTTGACAAATGTATAGGATGTCTCTATAAGTTGGCCATTGTGAAAGGACTGTAATCACTGTCCACATAGCTTTGTGAGATGCTGAGTTGATTTACTTTGACTATATACCTAGGAGAGGCATTGGTGGATCATATAGTAGTTTATTCTTATTTCATGATGGTGGTTCTGATTTACAATCTCACAGACAAATTTTATGTATGTTCTTAATTTTTTTTATTTAAAAATGTTTTTAATTTTTAATTACAGTTTATGGGCCTGGAAAGACGTTTCAGTGGTTAAGAGCACTGGCTGCTCTTTCTGAGGGCTCAGGTTCTATTCTCAGCGCCCACATTATCACTTCTAACTGTAACTCCAGATCCAGAGGACCCTGTGCCTTCTTTTGGCTTCCATGGGCATCAGGCACACATGTGATGCAGAGAAATATGTGTAGGCAGAATACCCATATACATAAACTATAATTTAAAAGGGTAAATTATGTTTTTTATTTTGTGTGTACACAGGCACATGAATGTACTCCATGACACATGTTGGAGTCAGAGAAGGCAAGGGCCTTCTACCACGTGGGTCCAGATGCCTTTACATACTGAGCCACCTTGCCTGTCTGCTCTGTTTTCTAACTGCACCTAAAAACAAAAATGAGATGATACAGAATTAGAGTTGGCCTCTACTTGTGATTTATTTGTATTTTATAGTATATGTGTATGCTGTACACACATAATGGTATCTATATAAGAATATGGCTATTAAAAATAATGAAATCCTGTTATTTGCAACATGGATAGAGCTAGAGGACATTACATTGAGAATAGTAAGTCAAGAATAGCAAGACAAATACTGTCTGTTCTTATATGTACAGTCTAAAATAGCTGCTCTTACAGAAGTAGAGAGTAAACTAGTAGCTAGAATGTGAAAAGCATAAAGGTGTATGGAGAAAGGAAGGGTTAATTGCTACAGGAGTGAAGTTGGATAGAATTAATAGCATTCTATTGCCCAACAGCATAGCTATAATTGACAGCAGTTACTTGCATATCTCAAAATACCCAATAGAAAGAATTTTAAAACGTTTACAAAACAAAACAGAACTATCTGAAGTGAGAGATGCCAATAGCACTGATTATTTGGTCACTATACATTATGTGCATGCATTGAAATGTCACAGCGTTACCCATAACATATACAATCCCATGTGTCAGATTAAAGAATGAAATAGGGCACTGCAGATAATTTCATGGTTACAAACACTTGCTGCTCTTCCAGAGGACCCAAGTTAGGGTCCCAGAACCCAAATCAGAGTTTTCACAACTTCAGCTCCAGGGGACCTAACAACTCTGGTCTCTGTAAGCACCTGCACATAGGAAATCCTGGTTTTGCTCCCAGCCTGAAATTCCTGGGGTCATACCCATTTCTTTGGGATCCATTGTTTCTCTAGTCAGATAGATTGAGAGATACGAGTATTTCTGACGGGCTAGTTGCAGCATCTTTCTGTCTCCACTGGTAAGAACTACCTCTCCACAAGAGGCCTGGTAGTCTAGTAAGTTTGCAGGGTCAGTCTGGTTATATATTATTAAGGCAGAGAACACTGGCTCTAAAACATGTTAGGATGGTGATTGTACTTTTGCTTTTTTAAAAGCTCCTGAGAGATCTCAAGTTAATTTAATGCTGGACCTCAAGTCTTCGGAAAAACAAGAACAAACAGCACTCAAAAAGAGTAGATGGGAAGAGATAATCAAAATCAGGGCTAACGTAGTCCCTATGAGCCACCATGAGGTTTGGCTGAGTCTACCTTCATCTTCAGAAAGTATTCTTAGGCCTTACTTACTTACTTGCCCTTCCTCCAATACACATGATGCAGGCGTCCTTGACTATTTTCTCTTTTCTTCCTCTGGGCAGTTAGGAGATTTATCATTTTCCTGGTCTAGTGTCTTTTTACTAATTGTCTTTGAGCTTAAAAATATCAGGACTGAAATTAATGAAGTATAAACAACAACAAAACCAATACAAAGAATCATTGAAATGAAAAGTTGGTTCTTGGAAAACATTAACAACATTGACAAACCATTAGCCAAACTGAATAAAAGAAAGAGAGGATCCAACTTAATAAAATTAGAGACAAGTAGGGAGACATTACAATAGATACTGAGGAAATTAGAGAATCATAAGGTCACACTTTAAAAAATCTATATTCTACCAAACTGAAAAACATAAAGCAAATTTACATACCCTACTAAAGATAAATCAAAATGAAATAAATAATTTAAACAAACCTTAAACAACTAATGAAATTGAAGCACTAATTAAAAGTCTTCCAGTTTAAAGAAGCCCAGGATCAGAAGGACTTAACATAGAACTCTGCCAGACCTTCAAAGAAGAACTAGTACCATACTCCTCAAACTATTCTGTAAACAGGAGGTGAAAGAGCATATCCAAATTCTTTCTTTGAAGGGAGACAAAGACCTAACAACAACAACAACTAAAAGGAAGACAGTAGGCCAGTCTCCCTGACAAACATAGACAAAACAAATTCTCAATAAAACACTTGCATGCTGAACTTTACCTTTTATAACACATTGGAAACTCTGATGTGGATACTGATTTAGAGCTGTATATTTCAATCTTATTAGAATCCAAACCTATTTTTATAGGATAATAATTAATAAAATTTCACTGACAGAGAGGATGGGCAACACCTGATAGGAAAGACAGGTAGAAAAGGCTAGGGCACTCATAAGGGCACACACCCTGCCTTGGGAAGTCCCAGATTCTCTTAAACAAAGAAACAATAATAAAATGACATCAAAAAACCACAGAAGGCGCCGGGCGGTGGTGGCGCACGCCTTTAATCCCAGCACTCGGGAGGCAGAGGCAGGCGGATCTCTGTGAGTTCGAGGCCAGCCTGGTCTACAAGAGCTAGCTCCAGGACAGGCTCCAAAAAGCCACAGAGAAACCCTGTCTCGAAAAAAACAAACAAACAAACAAAAAAAAAACCACAGAAGGAAAAAGAATGTTTACTTGTAGCTGTTTTTAGTGTTTTCTTTCCTAAATCTATTCCAGTGGTTTTCTTTATGAGCGGGCAAGAGTGATGTTGAGACAAGGTCTCACGGTGTATCCCAGGCTGGCTGTGAACTTGCAACCCTCCTGCTTTCAGGTCCTCGATCTTGGGATTTCAGGTACGAGCCACCACGACCAGATTTCAGTTATATTTTTGACACATTCTATGTGTATATATTTACCACCCTTGTTACCTGTACCCATGCTTTTTGTAAACTATAAATTCTACTAAAACCTTTTGGAAGCAAGTAGAGCACGAATAACAACTAAACGTATTAAAGTACATATTTAAATAGATGGATAAACAGAGTAGACCTTGTGTAGGCTTAAGCAATGCTTACTTAAGCATATATCACACATATTTGACACATGGCTAAGCTGTTGCTCTTTTCCTTTCAAATGAGAACTGTCTTTTTGTTCAGATGACATAGACTTTAATATAAAAATGTATTACATTCAACAGGATACCATTAAAACTAATAAACAAGCTTATAAACATCACAAGATAAAAGATAGGCATACAAAATTAAATTGAACATATATATGTATATATATGTGTGTGTGTGTGTGTGTGTGTGAAAGAAATTGACAGTAAAAATGGAAGAAAAGCCATTTCATTAATAATGCAATAAAAGTAAAATTTAAAACTAAGTTTAATAAAAGAAGTACAAGGTCTTACACTGATTTAAAAGCCTCTAAAAGACAAAAATGGACTGAAGAAATTGATATGTATCAAATGTGCAAGGATAAAGGTATTTAATATTGTTAATATTATAATACCCCACAAGCTGATATACAGATTCAGTACAAATTCCTTCCCAACTGTCTTTTTAAAAATAGAAATTGATGAGTTCACTGCCCCCTAAAACTTATGTGACTGCACATAAGAAAATAAGCACAGGAGGCAATATTTATGACTAAAACTGAGACTGAGAGATTTTTATTTCCCAATATGACTGATAAATCCAACCTCCCATGAAGCTTTCTCTATTTCTCTTCTTAACTTCTAGTAATTTTTAAATGAGATTAATCTCTTCAACATTTATCATTTTTCTTTGGTGAAAACATCTTACAATCCTTTCTTCTAGCTTTAGTGAAATATATGAGTTTATTACCTTTATTTACTACCCTAGGCAATATCACACCAGGACTTATTTCTCTTGTACAGAGGAAACTTCATACCCATTAACCCAACTGTTTCACCCTTTCACTCCCTAACAACATTAGCCCAGCTCACAGAGACTGTGTTTAACCTTTTATGGGACCAACTCTTTAAGGTTCCACATAGGAGTGAAAGAAAACATGTGGCATTTGTCTTTTTAATGTTTGCATTATTTTGATTAAAACAATGTTGTAGGAAGCTGCTTGTTCGTTTCCCAGCTGCTCAGACTCCCAAAATAATCACACGGAAACTATATTATTTAAATCACTGCTTGGCCCATTAGCTCTAGCTTCTCATTGGCTAACTCTTAAATCTTAATTTAACCCATCTCCCTTAATCTGTGTATCACTAGGTCGTGGCCTACCAGCAAAGTTTCAGCGTGTCTGTTTCCAGAGGATGGCTTCTCCCTGACTCCGCCTCCTTTTTTCCAGCATTCAGTTTCGTTTTCCCCACCTAGCTCTATTCTACTCTATCACAGGCTCAAGACAAGACAGTTTCTTTATTAAACAATGGTATTCACAACATACAGAGGGGAATCCCACATCACCACAATGTCTTAAGTTCCATTCACGTTGCTGCAAATGACAGGGTTTTATTGTTCCTTATGGCTGAATGAAATTCCGTAGGGCATATGTGACACATTCTCTTTATTAATCTATTGATGGGAAGCTATTTTGATCTGTTGTGAATAGTGCCTCAAAACATGAACACCCAGGTATTTCTTTGTTATATATTGCTTTTATTTCCTTTGTCTATATACCCATAAGCATGTGGCTGGATTATATAGTATTTAACTTTCTTGAGGAAGCACATGATGCTGTGTAATAGTTTACATGAGAGTTTCTTTTCCTCTTCATTTTTGAAATGTTTTGTTTACTTATATATTTATGTATATTTATATCCCATTCATTCTAAGTGGGATAAGATGATATACTGTAGGTTTAAAACCATCACATTTATTTATGTCTGGGGGGCGTTGGGGGTGAGTCAGAGTCAATTTTCTTCTTTCATCAAGTGTGTCCTGGGGATCAAACTCAGATCATCAGGCACTTGGTGGCAAGGACATTTACCTAATGAGCCATCTCACTTGCCCACATTGAGGGTTTTAAAAATCATATTTAATTAGCTCTTTGAGACTTCCATACAAAATGTTTTGACCATATTCATCACACCCACAGCTCTTCCCATATCAGTTCTTCCCCTTCCCCAACCACCCAACTTTGTGTCCTTAAAACAAAGAAACAAACAAACATTAAGGTCAATGTGTGCTGCCCAATCATTCTGACTGTGTGACCTTCCATTGGCGTGTGGTTGACTCACTGGGCCTGTACTCTTAGAGAAAACCGAGTCTCCTTCTCCCAGTTGCTAGCAATTGCCAATGACTTCTTGGCTAGCGATGGAACTTCATGCCCAGATCTCCTCTTTATGCTGGGGTTTGGTCTGGCTTGACCTTACACAGGTCTGTGTATTCTCTCACGGCCTTTGTGAGTTCACATGTGCAGTTGTCGTTCTGTGTCCTGAAGACACTGTTTCTAGTTGTTGAACACCTCTGGTTTTCACACTCTTTCAGCCCCTCTTCTACAACGAAGCCTACATTTAGGAGAAGACAGTGTGCCGTATGTCCCCGTTTTGGGATGAGCTTTCTGCAATCTCTTATTCTCTGAACCATGGACAGTTGTAAGTCTCTGTGTTAATCACCACCCACTACAAATAGAAGCTTCTCCAATAAGAGCTGAGTGCTGCATTAATCTAAAAGTATAACAAAAAGTCGTTAGGAGTCACTACATCTGTCTTCAGCTCGACTCATTCACCTGCATATTTCATAGTTCCATTTTCCTTTACAGTTGAATAATAGTTAATTGTGTAAATGCACATTTCCCATATTTGTTCTTCAGGTGACGGACATCTATATGTAACTATCTGTTGGTTGAAAATGTCTCTTCTACAATATTGGCTTAGAGTTTCTGTTGCTGTGATAAAACACCGTGGCCAAAAGCAGTTAGGGTCTGAAAGGATTTATTTCGTCTTACAACTTGTAGTCCAGTACTCAGGGAAGAGAAGGCAGGAACCTGGAGGCAGGAGCCGATGCAGATGCTGCAGGGGAGAGCTGCTTACTGGCTTGTTCCTCATGGTTTGCTTAACCTGTCTTCTTATAGCACCCAGGAACACCAGCCCAAGGAACTTTAAGTAAAACAAGTATTCATTGTTGGCCTCTTTGTTAGAAATCAGGTGGCTGTAGGAATGTAGGTTTATATGTGGGTCCTTAATTTTATTCCATTTGTTAATGAGTCCATTTTTATTCTAATACCATGCTGTTTTTATTACTATAGCTTGGTAGTATTATAATTTGAAATCTGGGGTGGTAATACCTCTAGCAGTGGATATTTTTGTTTGTTAGTTTTATTTCAGAAACTTGATTTTGTTTGCTTTGTTTTGTTTTATTGTTCTTATTTCTTTTTTCTTCTTTTGCTATCCTGGGTCTTGGGTATTTTTATAAGAAATTTAGGAATATATTTTCAATTTCTTTGAATAGCTGCAATGGTTTTTTGATTGGGGACTGCACTGACTCTCTCAATT
Organism: Arvicola amphibius; assembly: GCF_903992535.2. Lineage (NCBI taxonomy): Eukaryota > Metazoa > Chordata > Mammalia > Rodentia > Cricetidae > Arvicola > Arvicola amphibius. Next base: position 112,356,230 of record NC_052065.1, read on the forward strand.
GCTTTTGGTTGGATAACCATTTTCACGGTATTAACCCTACCAATCTATGAGCATGGGAGGTATTTCTATCTTCTGGTATTTTCTTCAATTCTGTTTTCAGTGCCTTAAAGTTTTCATTGTATAAGTCATTCATGTTCTTATTTAGATTTATTCTATGGTATTTTTTTTGAGAGTAGTTTGAATGGTATTATTTCTTCGTGGTCTTTCTTGATGTGTTTATCATCTGTATATAGGAAGGTTATTGATTTTTGTATATTGATTCTGTATACTACTTCTTTGCTGAATTTTAACAGCTGTAGTTTTCTAGTGAAGCCTTCAGCATCTTTTATGTGCAGAACAACTCCATTTACAAAGGGATGCTTTGACGTCTTTCTTTCCTAGATGTACTTTTATCGCTTTCACTTTTCTTTTTGCTCTAGTTGCGACTTCAAATACTATGTTGAACAGGAAGGGCGGGCTCAAAGGGATATTCTTGGCTTCTTCCTGATTTTAACAGAAATGTTTCCCCATCTCTCCCCCTCCCTCCATTGCTCCCTCCCTCCTCTTTATAGTGTCTCACTGTGTAGTTCAGCCTGGCCTTGGTCTCTTGATCTTCCTTCCTCAGCTTCCTGAGTGCTAGAATTACAGGTGTGCACTGCCATGTTTGGCTATCATATCATAGTTTTGATTTGCATTTCCCTCCTAGCTTATGATGTTCAACAGTTTGAGATTTTATTGCCTCTTTTCATTATTTTTTTTGGAAAGTATCCATTTAGGTAACCGCCTCCCTTGTTGGTGTTGGAGATTGAAGCCAGGCAGGGCTTTGCATACACTGTCACATATTTTACAGTGGAAATACATCCCCAGCCCCCATTTTCTCATTTAAATTTTGGGATACTTGTTTTTTTGTTGTTTTTTGAAAATTTATTTATTTATTATGTATACAATATTCTGTCTGTGTGTATGCCTGCAGGCCAGAAGAGGGCACCGGATCCCATTACAGATGGCTGTGAGCCACCATGTGGTTGCTGGGAATTGAACTCAGGACCTTTGGAAGAGCAGGCAATGCTCTTAACCTCTGAGCCATCTCTCCAGCCCCGGGATACTTGTTTTTGAGCACATTCGAAGTATTAATTGTTTGTCAGATGAATGTTGACACATATTTCTTCTTATTCTGGAGACCACCTCTCAGATGAATGGATCATTTTTCAGACGAACAGAGAACTTTTAGTTTGATGAAATCCGATCACTTTTGCTTCTGTTTTTTGTGCTTTTGGAGTTTCCCTGAAACAAACTGAATGACTTAAACAGTGTCTCGAATGTAAAATCTTGGGCCATCTCAATATCCCTCTGTTTCTTCTCGTAGTTTCTCATGTTCAGATTCTGCATTTAGCTCTTTAACCAATTTGAGCTGATTTTTTGTAAAAACAGACAGTTGGGTTTGCTTCAGTCTTGTGTATGTATGCACATATCTCAGTTTTCTAGCATCATTTATTAAAGAAGTCTCTCTTTGTCCAATGTATATTTTCTTGCCCATGTCAAAAATTGGTCGCGTATAGATCTGTGGGTTTATTTCTGTTGCTTTCTGGTCTGTGCCATTGGTCTGCGTGTCTATTTTTATACCAATGTTATGCTTCAAATGTTATTCTTAGCTTGGGTATCCCAAATAGCAGAAGGGTATTTTTATCCTTATTCAGTTTTTTTTAAAGGCTTCTATGTCTAGAGTGGACCAAGAATTTTCCCATCTCTCTCTCTATCTTTTAAGGGAGCAGCTGCTATTTCTTCTTTAAATTTGAACTCTTTTGTTATCAACTTTCAGTTATAAAACGTTTGCGCGACGTAGACCAAGTTCCTGTTAAAGGGGACTGTCAGGGGGCGAGTTCCTCCACCACACTAACATACCAAATTGTCAGCGCTACAACCATTGATTTTAAGTGTCAGGAAAGAGACTGGAGAGTTCTGACTAGCTTGAGAGCCAGAGGAACTGACAGGTCACAGTCAGCAGGAGGGACAGACTGAAGGGTACTGAAGTGAATACTCTAAGTGGGTGTCTGTGGCAGAGTGGTTTAGACAGTGGGGTTGGGCCAGAGCCACAGCCTCTGTAGTAAGTGAAATAATGAAAGGGTGTGAACACTGGTCATGCAGAGTATCCCTGCCTTTCAACGTTTCAGCTCCAAAGCATTTCTGAGTTAAGCTTCCCTGCTACCTAAGGCAGAAACAGGATCTGCTTTATCTGACGTTGTAGAGCAACCTCCTTCAGAAGGTTTTTGTGGCCCTGACTCCTTTTTAGTACAGCTGTGGCTGTCTGTTCTTCCTGGAACATGGATCTGTTCTCCCAGGAATTTGTTTACCTTTATCACCTAGATAGAGACTTGCTTCCATTTCTGGAGTGTGGATTTAGTGCCATGATAGGGAATGTCAAGAATGCAGTCTGTCCTGCTAGCTTGATGCTGATTGGCTTCTCATGCTAATAATGGATGTGACTGCTGGCCTATAAAGAAATTCAATCGGGCAGAACCATAATTTCTCTGATTTAAATTATTCTAGAACTCAGCCCTGAGTAGAATCTCAAAATCTTTCAGACTGTGTACACAATTACAAAGTCTCGCGTCAAGTTGGTTAAGCTCTCTTGATGTTTTATAAACTGTGACCTCTTACTTAGGCTTTGAGGAAGTAATATTGCTTTTGAAGCCATTGTGACCTTTTTTTCTTGTCATAGAGATTCATCCTATGGTCTCTTGTGTGCTAAGTAGAGGCTCATTCGCTAAGCTACAGTTGAAGTCCTTAAATGATTTGTTTTCAGTCAAGGTCTTGCTAAGTTCTTCAGTTTGCCCTAGAACTCACTCTGTAGCCCAGGTTGGCTTTGAACTCAAAATCTTCCTGTGGAGTTTCCTGAGTATATAGGAGTGTAGACCTTCACCACCAGGCTTTATATGATACTTATGTCTGAAGTGTGCTGTACAAGCATGAGAGCCTTAGTTTAGATCCTAGCACCTTCGTAAGATCTTTGTTAAGATTGCCCGTCTCTAACTTCAGCACAGTGGAGGCCGCGGGTGAGTGGAAGCAAAGATGGGAGGATCCTCAGAACTGAGTGGCCAGTCTGTTGAGCAGAAGCAGTCCGTTCCAGTCTCAGTGAGGAAGCACTGTGTATGAAAAGCATCCAAGATGGAGAGTGAGGTCAACCTCTGGCCTTTACATCTCATGCACACAGGTGAGTATACGCACATGCACAACACATGCACTGCATGCATATGCTCACACACTAAAAGAAATACATTTCTGCTAACAGCTTGATTTTAAAGACTATTCGACACGCAGAAGTTCAAGATGGAAACTTTATGTTAGCCAGGCCTGTAATTCCAGCACTTAAGAGGTTAAGTGAGGAAGATTACCAGGATTTTGAAATTATCCTGGGGTATGTAGTGTGTTTTGGGCCAGCCTGAGCTATTGAATAAGACCTTATCTCAAAAATGAAAATAGTATAAAAGTTGTTGTTTTTAAGTTTCTGAGCTTGTGTTGGTTTGTTACAGCATAACGCAGTGGACCTGTGCTTTTGATTCCAGGACTTGGAGTCACTGATACCTATATACCACCACCACCACCACCACCACCACCACCACCACCAAATCTCATGGAATTGTAGGGCTATCCAAAGCAGTAAAGGATAGCTGTGTGTTGGTTAGGGATAAGCTTGGCCACTATATATGTGTAATGTCTCAATAGTGGAGGTTATTCAGCATTACTTTCTGTCTTGAAATATAAAGGTATTTGTTAATTTTTGAAAAGACATTGGGGGGATGGAAGGAGGAGATATAGGGGGAGGGAAAGAGAGAGGAAGGGAGGGAGGGATGGAGAGAGAGAGGGAGGGAGGGAAGGAGGGAGGGAGGGAAGGAGGGAGGGAGAGAGAGAGAGAGAGAGAGAGAGAGAGAGAGAGAGAGAGAGAGAGAGAGAGAGAACCAATGCTTTGAAAATAGTATAGCTATTGTAATATCAGGTATCCACCCACTAGGTGTCAGGAGAGACAATATCAAGGCTCCTAACTGACCACTTCAACCTTTTTGTGAATGACAGGAAAAGCAAACAACTGTGGAAACTATAAAATAATTGGTATGTAAGACAGGACAGAGTGCAATAAATATTCCAAATTATTTGGTTCTGGAGTATGGATGTCACTGTATACACTTACTTTGTACATGTGAAATCGTGCCAGCTCTTTTAAAATAGTTTGGAATGGTCCACAGAGGGTATTCTGCATGTTGCCCTGTGACTTGTGGCTTCACTTGTACAGTTTTGTACCTTCAGACAACCCTCCGCCTGGAGAGCCTTTCAGCCTACTAGAAGGGTATTTGCTTTATTGGATTTATGTAAGTTGGTCATTTATTTGGCCGCTCTTCTTAATACTTATTTCTAGCTGCCTTCTTGCTGTTCATGTCAGAGAAGCTATTGTATCTTGAGTAATTAATGTTCAGTTTGCTTATTTAGAAGTCTTAAGTAATTTCCCTCTAGATCCCATCTGAGCTCTGTTTTTGACTTGACAGACATAGTTCCGATTGACTTCAGTTTGCTTTTGCTTTGCTTCTGGAGCAGAATGGGTGGGTCTGGTAGGGAAATAGAGATCATAAATAACAAAGGTTGAAGTTAGTATTGCTGCCAGATGATTCATCCTCACGCCATTGGGGTCAAAAGAGCAGAAAAGCAACAAGAAACAAAAACAACAAAAAGGAAAGCTCTCCTTACTGAACCTTGCTGTGAACCGTGTGTGTGTGTGTGTGTGTGTGTGTGTGTGTGTGTGTGTGTGTGTGTGTGTCCCCGTCCGTTTCAAGAGAACATAGTCAATGATTCTTCCTGGGATGACTGACTAGACAGTTCCAAAGAGTGCCTATTATCTGCAGACAAAGAGCCTAGGATAAAAAAATTGAACCAGCGTTTTTCATAAGATTATGCTTATGTCTAACACAGTTGAAAGCTAAATTCTTTATAAGATTTTTTATAAGTAACTATGCTTTTGAAAACATTTCTAGATTTATTTTTCTTTTGTGTGTGTGACTGTTTTGCTTGCACGTATGTATGCATGTGTATCATGTGCGTGCCTGGTGCCTCCAGAGGTCAGAAGAGCACATCAGATGCCCTAGAATTGGGTTACAGATGGGTGGGTCCTGGGACATGGACCCTGGTCCTCTGCAAGAGCAGCAAGTGTTTTTAAACCCCTGAACCATCCCTCTAGCCCTGACAGCTAAATTAGAAAACAGTTTTAAAATAAACATACAAAGTAGTGGAATTCGTTGTGGCATTTTCCTAATTGCTCCTGTAAATTTTCATCCTCTATGTACTTCCTGTTTGCCCCCGCTCACCTCCTGCTGGTCTTCTTCCTGCCACCAATAATGTCCATTATGCTTCCTTGTCTTGTCTATTCTTGACGTCCCCTTCCCCTTCCCATGGTCATCTTTGTAGTTTTATAGCATATACACTTGTGTAATAACTAAAATCCAGCATCAGTATATAGTCCTTGTGTTTCTGGGTTGCTTCACTTACTATAATAATGTTGCTCTTTAATTCCTTTTGCATTTGAACTGCATTAACATTATCTATATATTTTTTTGTCCCTTAAGGCGCAGTAAAACTTTTGAGGTTTGTTTTCTTTTTCTGTTCGTTAATCTTGCTGCATGTCTTAACAATTTTTCTTTTCTTTTCTTTTTTTTGTGAAAGCCTTGCTATGTGTCCTAAACTGGCCTCAAATTTTGATCCTTCTGCTTCTGCCACTGAAGTCTGAGATTGTAGGTGTGTGGCCTATGCCCAGCCTATTTCTTATCTTGTACTCATAAGATATCTAGATTTTCTACTGTCCACGATCTATAGATCTTTTTGGATCAGACCTGTGTTTTCCCACTTTGAAACAAAGGCTGTTAGGGCATAGGTATTTTGAGTATTATATTCTATTATATTTATTTTTCCTGATATTTTAGTTTGATCACTTTCATATAATAATTAATCTTCACATAAAAATATATGCACTTAATACAAACCTTGTGTTGTAAAATATATGAATTTCAGAAAAACTCCTCCTTTCTAAACCAAGCTTTTTAATGTTCCCGCCTTAGAGCAATGACTATCAGTTTCTTGAATGAAATGAAATTTATGCCCTGGTAATGCTGAAGCACGCAGGGGCAGCCCGCATATGGCAGGTCTGTTGAACTTGTTCATATTGGGTTTCATGGTTTAAGTTGATGAGGATGACTGACCAGGTAGGTCTCTTCCTCAAGAGGGCACCAGATCTCACCACAGATGGCCTTGAGCCACCACGTGGTTGCTGGGAATTGAACTCAGGACCTCTGCAATAGCAGGCAGTGCTCTTAACCTCTGAGCCACCTCTCTAGCCCTATCCCTTCTTATTATAGACAAGGTTGTAATGTCTGAGCTTGTGAAAGTATTTTGTTCATGTGGGAATGTCTTTGTAGGTTAAATTCCCAAAGAAAGTTTCTGAATCAAGGGGGAGATATATTTTAGGCTTTGAAAGAAATTACCACATTATCTTCATTAAGGTCAAAGGATATCCAGTTTCCAATTTTTATTTGTTTTTCTGATAAATAATGTAGATCTACATATTCAAGATGCAGGTTTCATTTTCTTATTAGTGAAATTGAGCATTTTTCATATATTTAAGATAAATAAATGCATATTTTCAACTATCTAAAAGACACTGCTCAGAGTTTAATTGGATTGTTGCCCTCAGCCCTGTTGATAACACTTTATATAACACTTTTTATAACACATAAACTAAGTTGTTATTTTTTGAGTTTGTTTTAGTTTCTTTCTAGATATTTTTGTATTGTTTATTATTTTTTTAGATAGGGTCTCATTATATAGTCCAAGCTGGTTTGAAATTCACTGTGTAGTTCAGACTGGCCTTGAATTTGTGGTGATCCTACTTTCTTGGCCTTCAAGCTCTGAGATTATAAGCCAGAGTCTTACAGTGACTTTGATTTCTTGATAACTATATTTTGTGATTCAGGTTTTTGGACCAAGTAATTACATTTCTCCAACTTTGCATCTTTGGATTGTGAATCATACAGAACCTTAGGTCTTTCCCACTTCAAAATTATTTTAAAGTTTGTCCATATTCTATTATATTTGTTGTTATATAATTTTAGGTTTTAATGTTTAATCTATTTGATATAAGGCATGAGGTATTGATTTAATTTTCTAAATATACTTTTAGATCACTTCCCACTGATTATATAAATATTGCTACTTTAGAAATGTCTGAGACACTGAAAAGAAATAAGAAAAATTACCTTTCATTTTATTAGATACAGAAAACCACTGTTAATTTTTAAAGTCTTTCCTTTCTTGTTTTTTTTTTAAAGACTTATGCCCATAAAGTCTTACCAACATGTCCATCCAAAAGTGAACTAAACAATGGCACTATTAAGGATGCCAAACTGAATGAGGAGAAACCCATGAGGCCTCCAGCCTCCAAAGAACCATAGGCAACTTAGTAAAGCTGGAAACTGGAGAGATGGCATCCCCCGGGAACAACACACCCACTGGTTGTCCAGTGCCAAATGGTCAGCCCTCAAAATATGCATACAAGTAACATTATATAGACGCAGCAGATTGTATTTGAGAATATATACGGCCAGGTGTGGTGGTACACACCTTTAATCCCAGCACTTGGGAGGCAGAGGCAGATGGATCTCTGGGAGTTCCAGGTCTACAGAGTGAGTTCCAGGACAGCCAACGATACACAGAGAAACCCTGTCTCAAAAATTATAGAGAGAATATAAATGTATATACAATCTATGTATGTGTCCTGTAACAACTGACAAAAAGAAGAGACCACTAGTTTGAAGGAGAGTAGGGAGGGGTATATGGGAAGGCTTGGGAGAAGGAGGAAGGAAGGTAAAAATGTTGTAATTAAAACACAATCTCAAAACTATACAAATAACAAACAATTGTTTTTAATTATGAGTATCGTTGTGTGTGTTTCTGAGTGTGGGTTTGTGTGCATGAGTGCAGTTCCTGCAGAGTCCAGAAGATGTCAGATCACTGGGAACTAGAGTTACAGATGGTTGTGAATGGCCCACCATGGGTGCTGGGAACTAAACTCTTGGGTCCTCTGGAAGGGCAGCAAGTGCTCTTAACTCCTTCCTTCTTTAGTATTTTAGTATGCATATACAAATGACCTTTTTGTCTCATGGAATTGGGATCATATATATATATATATATATATATATATATATTTGAGTATCTTGCTCTGTTTTTTTAAACTGCATATTTTAAGAAAAATTCCAATATCAAATGGCTGGCTTGCTCTTGAAGTATGAGTACTTTTGTTGTCAGAGACTGTCCTGTTTTTTCTCTATTCTGAGTCTTAGCTTAAAATCCATAAAGTCCAAAAATTATGTGCAAATTGTTCACGACTAATGTTTGAGCAATCTTACTTTTTGATGGGCACCTAGGAAGTGCTTGTTGATATCATTTTCCTTGAACCATTCAATTTCTTAATTAAAAGGTAAGCAGAGAGACTGAGGTGATGGCTCAGCGAGTAAAAGTACTCGGCATATAAGCATGAGGATCCAAGTTCTAATCCCCAGCACTCATATAAAAATCCAATAACGGGTGCATGTGTGCCTGTCATCCCCTGTCGCTGGAGAGCACGCATAGGAGAATGTATGGGACATAATGGTTGTCATCCTAGCTTTAGGGTGAGTTGGAACTTTGGTTTCAAAGAAACAAGGTAGAGAGTGGTAGAGCAGGAATCTGACATCCTCCTCTGGTCTCTGTGAATGGGGTTATACACTTGCACACAGATAAGATCATATACTACAAGCATATCACACACATGTACCACACACACATGCGTACACATATACTACACAATATACACAAAGGTAGAGATTTATATAATTTGGGACCATATTCTACTTTAATATAGTGTTGTAAAATTTAATCACAGTCTTATATCTCAGTTAAAGAGTCAATAAAAGTTTTAGCTAATAATATTTTGACACCGAGGGCCATAAAGTCATTATTTTGTGGAAATATTTTACTATTATATATTACTTTATATATTTCACTTAATGAGGTAATTAATATCCATTCAAACAGACAATAAACGGGGTTATACTGGAAAGATTTGATTTCTGTTGAGGGTGCAATGTTAAGTTTCCCGGAAACAAGTCACATTTGCTATTTGGGACTGGATGGAATGTAACACGTAGAGATAGAGTTAAGCACTCCACTGGGAAGGGCAAGGCATTTCTGGTCGAGGGAAGCAGATGTTTTAAAGTCCAAAAGTGCGGATTTACCAGGTACATTCCGTGGGTTGTCGGTCGGCTACTTTGGTTGTTCTGTGGGTTGCATGAGGTTTAAAAATTAGCTTTCCAAATACAAACCTTAAATACGGCCTTGGAAAACAGATTAGAGAGTTGAGCCTCCTCTAGGCCCTAGAGAGACTAAAGGTTAACTTTTTTCCTATGGAAAATGTTAAGCATGCACGAAAGTAAACAACAGGACGACAACTCCTCACGTAGCCATTGCCCTGATGCAGCAATTTTATCTTAGGGTCACTGTGGTTTTACTCAACCCTGTCCCATGTCCCCAGTGTTAATTTGAAGGAGACATCCAATACTGTATTGTTTTATACATGCATCTCTGAAGCATGTTTCGTTGTAAAATTTTTACACAGCACAGCCACACTATCATGATCATACTTAAAAGAGCTAACATTATTTTGTTAATATACTTCAAAGTTTTTAAAGAGGTGCCATGACCAGTATAGTGCTTAACCACACACCCCAAGAATGTTTATTCCTCTAAGTATAAAACATTTTTTAGATGGTTTTTGGTTACCTTCAAAATTAAAGTGTCACTGTTGTACCATTGGGGACATCGTATCAGGCCAGTCATTCTTGTGCTTCATAGACTTTACATATGAATAGGACTATTGATTGCTTTTCCCCCTTGGCAGCTTGCACAGCACCTTCAGAGACTATGAAAGCGGGGGTGGGGGGGGGGGGGGGGGGGGGGGGGGGGGGGGGGGGGGGGGGGGGGGTGGAGGTTTCAAGAAGTCGGTTCCAGTTTGATCCCTCTAAGTTCTTTCTATGTGTCTTCCAATCCTAAGTGCTCAGTCCTAACCATGTACTCAAAGCAACATTTCAACATTTAATAGACTCAATATGTGCCTGTAAACTGTGCTATTTAATAGACCATGTCTTTGCCCACTCATGCAACCCACAGACTAACCGAACTGGAGTACTGATAATCCATTGAATGTACCTGGCATATCCCCACTTCTGGATTTTAACACATCTACTTCCCTCTACCAGAAATGGCTTGCCCTTCGCTGCCCTGTCTCTACTTGTCAAATTACATTCGGTCCCGTATCATATTGATGTTGTCTATAAAAGAGCAACCTAAACATGAACATTGTATACGAACCATTTTTTACTGACACATGTAGTGTGTGTGGCTGTTCCAGTCATTTTTAAAATGTTGACGCCTGCACTTACCTCAGAAGCTGAGCTTGGAAATGTTTCTTAGAAGGAAAAATGGCATAGTCAATTTTCATTAAAATAAAAACAGAGAAAATAAATCTCTCAACCTTTTAAAGTCTTTCAAAACAAATAATAAGGGATCTGTTTCCTTCAGTTTTTGGCACCTTTTGCTGGAACTGCCCAAGAAAGAGATTTAAAAAAAGATCGAGGTTAAAGAGAGCTAATGAAAGGAGAGGAAGGAAATAAACAGCTTGGCATTGCAATAAATTGCATCCTTCTGAAGAAACGGAATTATATTAGAATAGATTATTATCTGGCGTTGTTGGAAATGTCCTGCTAGCCTGTTAGAGATGCAGTTATACGGTGTTGGATATTGATGAAGAGAAGGCCATTGAAAGCCAGAGCCTCATTATTCTCCAGGGTGTCCTCGCCCCTGTGACATTAGCCACCTGGAGCCCCGCTTGTTCAGTTGCCCATCTGATAGAATATACAGTCTCCTCATTTCCTGTTCTGCGGAAAATTATTTTATTCAGCAAGTGACTGAACCCTTCTTTGGAATGGAAATTTGAGACAGTAAGTATATTTGGTACAAAGCAAAGAACAGTTTTGATTTCCTTTTCTAGACTACTTTGTCCCAAACGTACCGAGTTAAAAAAAATAGTAAAAGGTCTGCATGCTTCTGGGAGAACATTGATTTGGAAAGTAAGTGGTTTATTTATTCCCCGAAGACTTACTTTTCTATAACAACATGGGTGAGCAAAAAGGCACCTAGTAAAACAGCTGTTTTCTCCGGCTAAATTGTAGTGGTAATACAGCCCTCCTGTGAGGTCATTGAACTCTAGGAGGACAAGTGCACACTGTGGCAAGAGGCTGTGCTTGTGCAGAATGACTTTCCATTTAGCATGGGTAAAGATGGAACATGCACGCTTTTTCAAAAATGTACTTTCCACTCCCCAAACACAGTTATCCCGATGAGAAATAGTTTGATGAGTGCAGGAGGCGAAACTTGGAGTGCGTTCTTATTTCTACTCTTTTTCTTGTTCTAACAGACATTGCCTTTGCACCTTGAGTTAATGGTTCAATCACCATTGTTCTGTCACTAACTGTGCTAAGTTTATGTAAACCTACCTCTTGCTTCACCTAGATTATAAGGATTACTTGTTCCACTCAGCACAGAGATAGTGCAAATAGTTCCACAGATTAGAGAGATGTAAACGGTGGTATCATCCTTTTATCTGGACTTTAGATTTCCAGCAATCTTAACTGGCATCTCTGGACTATGACCAGGACCTGAGAGGAAAAATAGAAGGCCTTTTTGAGGTTAAAATAACATGTCCACAGACCACGGACTTTACCCTGTAGGAGAAACATCAGGAGAGGTGGCCAGATCCCAACTCCAGTCAGTAGCCTCATTTTGTACACGAACAGATATTGGTTCCTAACAAGATGGATGAAACTCAAATTCTTTATACCTAAGTGAAGGAAGCCAGCATTAAAAATACTAAATGATTGTATAATTTAGGCAAAAGTATTTCAGATATTACCGGGACTTGCAGAGTAGGGACAGGGGAAGATTACAAAAACAGCATGAGGGAAATTTGTGGGGTCAGGGAGTTGTCTGTATCTTGATTTTGATGGTAACTTGTCAATACTTACAAAACTAACAGGGCATAGGACGAATCCTTGCTGTGTAGAAAGTGTAACTCTGTCTGCAGAAGAAAAAGGGGAACGGTTGGGGTTAGTGCAAGGAGACTGTGTCACTGTGGCTGCATTGCAGGAGACTTTTAGTAAGCTAAAACATTCGATGAGTTATTAGAACTCCTTCAGAAGCTTCTTCAAGTTTTAGGGGGAAACAGTCTTGTAATGACTTGAATTTGAACTCGCAGAGAATGTTAATGCTGCATTATTATGCCTTTGCTTGGCAGTGGCTCACCCCTGAGCTGAACAGAGAGAGCCACTGTCATCAGGATGAGCAGGGAGAAAGCAGAGGACGGCTCCTTTGGTTCATGTTCATTCTCTGTCTCTGTGTCTCTCTGTCTCTGTCTGTCTTTGTATCCATCTGTTTCTCTTTCTCTCCAAGACGAGACCTTCTACTTCTTCCATTACCCACTTCATCATCAAGCTCAGTTGGTTCTTCACATTGAAATAAAGCATGTTCGTGACCTAAGCACCCTGTCAGCACAGCAGCCTCATCCACATCTCCTATGAATAGCGAGGCACATGTGTGGCTGTGCTCTCCTTTGCTTTGTATGCCCTACCTGTTTGGACTCTTCTGCTCTCTGATAGGCATGATTGAACATAAACTTTTCAGGTCCAACTCAGAAACTGCCTCCTCCATGAGGTCTTTGTTTTTTACACTATTCAAACGTGAATTTTCTCTATTTTATTTCTTTCTTTCTTTTTTTTTTTTTTTTGAGACAGGATTTCTCTGTAGCTTTGGAGCCTGTCCTGGAACTAGCTCTTGTAGATCAGGCTGGCCTTGAACTCACAGAGATCCGCCTGCCTCTGCCTCTCAAGTGCTGGGATTAAAGGTGTGTGCCACCACTGCCTGGCAATTTTCCCTTCTTTAACTGAGCAGAGATGCAGAAAATTGACTTGTTTTTTAAAGGCAGTGACAAACAGATGAGCAACTATCTATCTATACATACACACATACATACACTTCAGATGTTCAGTATATATTGTAAGCTATGCCTCCTTTGTTTGAGAAAATATGTACTGGTTAACAACATGGAGGTGTCCTGTGTTGTCAGTTTGAATACTACCTCTTTTTCATACTAGCTGTATGTGATGGTTTGAACGAAATTTCCCATGTAAATCTTGGGCATTTGAATATTTGCTGTTCAGTTTATGTCTGCTTGGGAAGGATTGGGAAGTACTGTCCTGTTGGAAGATATGTATCACTGTGGGTGGGCTTAAAAAGTCTCCTTCCATCCTCAGGATACACTCTCTGCCTCCTGCTTGTGGGTCAAAAATGTGAACTCTCAGTTGTTCCTGCCATCATCCCTTTCCTCTGCCATTATAGACTCCATTCTTCTCAAACCGTAAGACTGACCAAACACTTCTTTGTATAAGTTACATTGGTAAGGCGTTCTGACACTGCACTAGAAAGGCAGCTAAGAGAGTATGTATTAATAATACAGATTAATTACTTGTCTTTCCAATATCAGTTTCATCATCAACAAAATGGACATAATAATAGCACCTGCCTTATACTGTCATAAAGAGTAAACAAATTAAAAAAAGAGTAAACAAATTACCTTTGATAAAGTATCTGGCACATATGGGAACCTGTAATTATTAGCTATGATTATTTTGGAAACGGTTGTAATAGTTCCCACTATTTCTAATCAGATGAGCTAAATATATCAAGTCAAAGAATATGTGGGTTTTCAAGGAAACATTGCTGTTTTGATAGACAGGAATGTAAGAACGTTCATATCCATCCCATTCTGACATGTCAGACATATCAGCTGTATAGACTACACTATGGATTTTAACTTAACTATGCTGAAAATATATAAGCAGTCAGCTGCTGTGTGGACTTCTCTGAAGAGAGCCCTTATAGCTGGCCCGTTCCACCCAGTAGCCATTTGATATTCTAGGCAGCTGCCTGACACTGCACTTTGGTGCCCCCACGGTGTAATTAACAGGCACACTCACAGCTGCCTTGTCAAACAATTGGCCAGGCTTGGCAGTGGATACTACAGAGGCAGGGTGATAACAGACAGAATCCAGGATACGTTCCTCACCTTGGGCTTTCCTAACAGCACCCCTGATTTCACCGCAGCTGTACCATGAGCCTTTCTCAGAATAGTGGATCTGCTTCCTGCTTGGAGGGGACTACTAGAATTCTTTCATTTGTAATGTGTTTTTGTTTTCTAACTTGTACGGCAACACCACTAGCTTGAAGGACTTCTTGATGCTCTCAGTGCCAGATGATAGTAGGGTATTTAAAAAAGTTCTCTAAATCCACACATAGATTGTCTTTATCTCTGTTAGCACTGGCCAGCCATATCTCAGAGAAGGATGCACAGAGGAAATATGATGTCAGGGGTAAAGCACTGGACTACGAATAAGGGGAGCTCCTTCTTTGGGAACCTTGAATCTTGTATATAAGCAAGATGGTTAGGTTAGAGAGGAACTTTTCGGGTAGTCTTCAACATTGAGTATCTGATCCTCAGGGACTTTTTTATCTTGGGTTCTGCTGTATGCAGTGGAGCCATGAGTAAGGGTGTTTGAATCATCCCTACGTGGAGACATTGTGCCTTTGCCAAATAAAGACCTCATGCGGGATAGGATACCTACTATTGAAATTTCCAGTCTTCACTGCTTTACCAGATTTTTTTTTTGAGGCTTGTGTATAATCTTGTATGGGAATTGTATTTAGAAGGTTAAAGTGGTTTTTAGTGAAAAGTTCATTAATAAGTTGGGAGCCAGGCATGAACTTAAAGGCCAACTTTGCTATTTCACCTATGGTATACTCTCATGCTGGGCTTTCTTATCTAGGGTCTGTTTTTCACATTTTATCTGTGTGAGCCATCAGACTACTACTTTGAGAAACACTGCTGGCTTTATGCGGGTTTATTACCTCATTTCCTTTGTGGAGAAATATCTGTTCTCTACCTACGGGCTTCGCCCAGGTGGGGGAAGGGCGGGTCCCTGTCTGTCTCACCTTTGCCATCATCTGAGTATGTTTATCCATTTGAAAGCAAGTTGAGAGGAACCCCAGAGAGAGTCCAGATTTGGGGTGGTTGAAAAGGAAACCAGTAGGTTCTAGGTATATAATGTCTAAAGGTTTAGTAGACCCCAATACTGCTAATTTTGCCTGAGGGAGTGAGACACATTTGGAAGCAAAAAAAAAAAAATCTTACCAGTTATGAAAATATGCTAAACAGACAACTTGTGTCTCTCCCTTTGGATATCAGACTATAGAAAAAGTGAATCCCAAGAAATTAGAGCTTCCCCTGGAATCTCATACTGGAATAAGGAAAGATTTAGACCCGGAGAGTAGCCAGAAGAGGAACTTGTCTCCTGGAGAAAGATTTACTATTTGCCAGACGATGTTGCAGGAGAGAATGGAGCTGAAACCATGGTGATGGGCAGGAGACAAGGACTGCTTAGTAACACACACACCTCTTGCTTTCTATTTAAGCCTTGCCCTCGTGTTACTACCTCAGTCCAGACTAGTCACCAGTCTCTGCCCTTTTCCCGGAGTGTCTACACGGAATAGTATCCTTTCTCTGCTTTTGCTATTTAGTAGTCTTTTGTCTAATCAGCATACTGAGGCTAGGTGAATGGGTCTGGCTTGTTAGGGCCAGGACTCAGGTTCTGAGCCTAATACCTCCGCTATCAGATGTGTGCCTCAATTCCTAGCTATGCATTCAAAGACTTTGTTTGCACCTTGACATTCACCGTGGTAGAAATATTTCACTCTGGGAGTCAACATATACCACACATGAGGGATTACTGAGTTTTGAAAAAATATTCTTTTTTCTTTGTCTTGTTCAGAATGTATAATCTCTGTTAATTGATCTTTGTTGGAAGCAGTGAGACCCCAGATCCTGAATTTCTTGTAATCCCCTGATCTGAGTGCCTACAGCTGCTCTGAGCACGAGACCTTCAGAGTGCTAACCATTAGAAGTATCAGCAAACGCAACAAAAAGTGCTGGAGCTGAGACAAACTGGAGCACAGACCCCACTGGGCTGCCCGAGAACGCAGCAGCAGGACAAGGAGAGGCAGTGAAGTTGCTCTCTTGTGTTCCCTAAAAGCCAGTATTCTCCTGAGGAGATGCTGTCACTCTCTCCTGAGTACAGGTTCAATCAAAGTGACCAAAAGGCTGTGTGGTCAAGAGGGTCTTCTGTTTTATAAAAAATTTAGGGGGAAGATGTTGGGAGCAGAAAACCCCCAGATCCTGAATTTCTTGTAATCCCCTGATCTGAGTGCCTACAGCTGTTCTGAGCACGAGACCTTCAGGAGTTCCTGATGGCAGGAGAGTGGTTTCTGGTGGGTTTGGCTGGGGCATGGCTATCTCTATATAATCTGCCCCTGAACACAATAAAGGGGGCATTCTTAGGGAATTCAAGGATGACCCGTGTCGCTGTCTCTCTGTCTGTGTGTGTCTGTGTATTTTAACCTCCAGCCCCTTGCCCGAATCTCATGAACTGGGTGCCAGCGCACTGAACGCAGACATGGGGGCAGTGCGCGGCAACTGGAGGTTCCACCGAGGTATTGGCAATTGGAGGTCCCAGCCGAGATATCGGGAACTAGGGAACGCTAAGAGATCACCCTCAGAAGGTGAGGGTGGATTGGGGTATATGTGTTAATCCTGACGTCCTTCGCTTGGTTTGGCAGCAAGTGGAAGTCCAACCGAGAAAGGGGTAAGTGAACAGGGTTGTCCCCGGCCGGAGGGGACGTATGTATTGGGAAAAGATAGAAAATATATATAGCTTAAAAAGATAAATGTGTACAGATGTATGATATGTTGATTGTGTTGTCTTCTGTGTTCTGGACTGGAGAAAGACATTTGATTCTAGGAACTGCTAAGAAAGATATCTTGACTTTAAAATATGGGCTTAAGAATGTGATGTTTTGGAAAGGAGGTTCTGTTTTTGTCTCCACAGATGATGAGAGTAAGGATTTATTTTGATATTCATGTGGTTTGAATCCCCAGACCTCCTGAAATGTTGCAGTGGAGTGTGAGCAGCTGTGGCTCCAAGGCCAAGCAGCTCCAGGCGGAGGGCCCCGAGGGGCTGCAACACGTGCAAACCCCCGGGACCTGCCTCGAGGATAACGAGGCAAGAATGGTAGGCCCACTCCAGCACTGGCCTCAGGGCGCAGAAGCCCAGCACTATCGTGACTTGCAACTTGCGTGTGAGCACCACTGGAAAATGGCAGTGAATTGCAGTAAATACCCCTAAGAATGCAGCGTCCCCACTAAGCAGGAAGTAGCCAGACAGATTGACAACGCCCAAATTCCCTAAGTGGGGCCCCTTCAGTGGTTGCAGAGCAGCAAGCCTGCTTCCCTGAGTTCTGCTCCACTTCATGCACCAGTTTGGACCCAGAAGGAATGCAGCTGGGGCTAGAAGGCAGCTGGAGCAGAACTTTGCTAGGTGGCTGTGGTGGAAGGCACATTGCCTCAGCCCTGTCAGTGCCTAGCCTGGCAGATGCCAAAGCAGTGCCAGAAGTATATGTTACCTGGAGATAATGACCCCTCATCCCCCCCCGAATACTTAAGATCAGACACTGTTTTATAAAAAATTTAGGGGGGAGATGTTGGAAGTGAGACCCCAGATCCTGAATTTCTCGTAATCCCCTGATCTGAGTGTCTACAGCTGCTCTGAGCACGAGACCTTCAGGAGTTCCTGATGGCAGGAGAGTGGTTTCTGGTGGGTTTGGCTGGGGCATGGCTATCTCTATATAATCTGCCCCTAAACACAATAAAGGGGGCATTCTTGGGGAATTCAAGGATGACCCGTGTCGCTGTCTCTCTGTCTCTGTGTGTATGTGTATTTTAACCTCCTGCCCCTTGCCCGAATCTCAGTAACTGGGTGCCAGTGCACCGAACATCTTTAGGGTCATTTGTTCTTCTGCCATTTCCAACCTACTCTTGACCCGAGAGTGAAGTTTTAATTCTGCTAATCATATTTATCAATTCGAAACTTTTTATTTGGTTCTTTACATCTGTTCTTTTTCCAAGACCATTTTTCTAATTGTTTTAAGAAAGTTCATGGGACTGGAGAGATGGCTCAGAGGTTAAGAGCACTGACTGCTCTTCTAGAGGTCCTGAGTTCAATTCCCAGCAACCACATGGTGGCTCACAGCCATCTATCATGAGATCTGGTGCCCTCTTCTGGCATACAGGCATACATGGAAGGAATGTTGTATATGTAATAAATAAATAAATCTTAAAAAAAAGAAAGTTCATGATTTCTTTCAGGTTAATTTTCATAATTTTTAAAAGTTATTAAGTAATTATATCTGTGACATTTGGAAACTGACATTTTTGATAGTCTATTATCATGAAAATGGATATTTTCTTACATATTTTGATGCTAAAGGATTATATTTTGGACATTTTGAATGTTATAAGACATCAGGGCAATGGTCTTCAACCTTTGTAATGCTGTGGTCCTTCAGTAGAGTTCCTCATGTTGTGGTGACCCCCCAACCACAAAATTATTTCCATTTTTACGTCATTAACTGTAGTTTCTCTACTGGTATGAATCATAATGTAAATCCCTGTGCTTTCTGATGGTCTTAGGTGACCCCTGTGAAAGGGTCGTTCTATCCCCCAAAGGGTTTGTGACACCCAGGTTGAGAATCACTGCTCTAGGCCTTCCTTGACATCATTGAGAATGTGGCTATTTCATTAGGCAATCTACCTGGTTCATCTGGCTGCAGTTTCCAAGTCCCCTTTTGTGGGCTGGCTTCAGTTCTAACTTTTGTCCAAGTTCACAAACCTTTGCATTGCTCTTGAGATCTCTCCAATATGTGCCATCCAGTTATCAGTTTGGTCCCTGCATCCAGACCTAGCTAGTGGTTCAGTTCTTGAAGGTTTTGGTATGATTCACTAGAACCACAGTGATTACAACCAAATCCATGCTTGGCCATGGACGTCAGAGTTGCTGCACAATTTTATAGGATCATTTACTGAACTCTCCTTACTGCTCTGCAGTCTTCTGATTTATGGTTCATTTGCAGTCCCTCAGTCTGAGACTGGGGTTATGTCACCCTTTGGGTCACATCTCAAGCAAACAGCATAGTAGATTTTGATCTCATCTTGTGCCATTGTCACTGAGTTGCTAGTGTTCTAAGCCATGAAATATTGGACAGAGGGAATTAAGCAAGTAAGCAGGCAATCAAAGAACACTAAGCAATGATAAAACCCTCTCGAACATGTGTATGCTTTAGAGATTTCTTCTAGTCCTTAGGCTAGAACCAGAGATTCTCCTGGCGGTTTATCTGGTCACATTGATGTCTAGACTCTTGGTTCTCAATCTGTGGCTTCTTAGGCATTTCAGGGAGGACAAATCGGAATGCCATTTACTTGATAATACTTGATTCTGGTTTTATTTCTCAATCTACCAGCTACTGTTTACTTTTTTGCGTCTTTGACTAGCTCCTCCATGAATTCACTCCTGCTTTATAGCTGCATCCAATAAGAAAAACAGTAGAGTAGGCTTATTCCATCTTGCCTGGGGTTGACAACCCTTTTCTTTTCACTAGAGATTCAGTTGTTAAACATTTACTCGTGAACTGCTGGCTGATTTTAGCCAGTGAGACTGTTGGAAAGGAGGCTCCTTATGTGATATTATTTCAGACAGACCAAACGCTTCTTTATTATTTTATTACTTTAGAAAAATACCAATCCAAATTCCCACTTCCTCCCCTCCTCCCACTTCCCTCCCCCTCCCCCACCCCTCCCCCATTCCCTCCCCTCACCCCCCTACAATCTTAAGAGAGGGCAAGGCACCCTGCCCTGTGAAAAGTCCAAGGCCCTCCCCACTGCATCCAGGTTGGGCAAGGTATACATACATACAAAGAGAATAGGATCCCCCAAAGCCAGTACATGCAATAGGGACAAATCCCAGTGCCATTGTCATTGGCCCTTCAGTCTGCCCCAACTGTCAACCACATTCAGAGGGACTAGTTTAAGGGGCTTGTTCATTCTCAGTCCAGTTGGAGTTGGTGAGCTCCCATTAGCTCAGGCACATTATCTCAGTGGGTGAACCCACAGACCAAACACTTCTTAACTGCATGACTTTTAACAATTAGGTGGCGTTTTTTTGCTATTCTAAGTCTCAGTCTTCTCTATTTTAACTTGATAATGATACATATCTCAAGGGGTTGTCCTAAGGGTCAAATGAACTAACACAGTATTTAGATCAGTGCATGACACATAGCATATCTTTCAAAAAACAATATTAAAAGTAGAGAAAAGTATATTTGTTGTTGGGCCTCCTTTATGACAGAAAGGTACACATTTAGTCAGGGAGAGAACTCAGATGTAAGCAGGCCTTGTGGCCACCTACTATCCAGATCAGATACTTGCTAGCTATATGACGTCAGACAAGTCGCTTCCTTCTTTTGGGGAAGTAGTAAAAGGGTACAGTGATCCTACATCTCTGGAACACGAGAGGATTAAAGAAGATGATACATGGAACATTCTCATGAAATACTGGCTACTATTAATACCCTTCAATATAATTCAATGGATACAGTAAGCTGGACCTTTCAGGGATAGTTGTTAGACTTTTTTTTAAAAAAAAAGATGAAATACTTGTAGATGATTGAACACACACGCACGCACACCACAACACACATAGTCTTGAGGTGTTTGGGAGCTCACTTCTGTACTGAAGTAGTGCCCAGACAGCTTGTCTGTGCAGCACCACTGCAGGCCCAAACCCACTTTCTTGGTCTCAAACACTTGACCATGCTTACTGGACTATAGCAAAGAGAAATTCATGAGAACAGTTAATCTCTCCAGATTGACTAAGGGCCTAGTCACTTCCTGCTTACAACTATAGTTCCCAGTTCTCTCCAAATTAACAGCTCGCTCTTTCAGTGAACTGGGTTGACTGCGCCCTTGGCATGGCTACGGCAAGTGGCGTGGATATTGTTTCTGTCACAAAGTCTGCGGAACTTGAATTAAAAGAAGTGGTTTTGCTGATGCATTTTTGTGGTTTGTCTAACACCTTCTTTCCACAGTAGCAGATTGCTTCTAATTTTCCTTTTGGGGTATCTGGAATATTTTGAATTTTCTCTTTGAGCAGTCTTGTTGTTATTCCGCACTCCCTGAGTCTTTTTTTTCTTTTAACTTCAACTTTTCTCCATTCTCTTAAGGATATGGAAATTCTAATTTAGAGCGTTGATAAAAGATGCCCATAGTATTTGCTATTTAAAGCAGCAGCCACAGCTGTAACAAAGCTCTCAGTGTGATATGATACTATCCACTGTGCCCCAGCCGCTGCTCTTTTGTGGGGGACGGCAGTGTGTAGCACACAGAGACTCGCACTGGCAGTCCAAACATCAGTGTCAACTCCGAGGTCTGCCCCTCCTCTTCATGAACTCATAGATGTAGGCGCAGCCCAGCTTCGGAGCTCAGTTTCTGTCCTCTAGACACACTGGAGGCTAGGGGCCTGCAAGCACAGAGATGAAGGGAGGTCAGGAGTGGAGGGGATCGGTACCAGCAACTGCAGAGGGAAATTCCAGTGAATAGCACCGGATGGCCCTGGGTCCCCACTGGGGGAATGGAGGGGTTGAAGGAGCTGGTGTGTAGCCAATTCCTTTGGTCTTCATCCCTCAGGCGGGTGGGAGCATTGGAAATATGAGTTCTGTGTGAAACAGAGCAGTTTGAGCCAAATGCTTACTCCAAAATGTGGGGATTACCAAGAGGGTCTGGGACAAAGCAGGTGCGGAGCGAACTGCCGAAGCTGCTGCTATGTTTGGAGAGGGTGGCGAGCAGCAAAACTAAAACGAAGTCATTTGATCCGGAAGATTTTGTTTCCTCATTTTAGAAGCAGGGAATTACACCTCCTTCCATGACTTAGTGCCCAGGGCAGCTCTGAGGCAAATGGGACATTGAGTGGGAATGGGACTTAAGGTCCTACCAAGCAGAACCATCAACCCCAAGGGCGCATTTGGGAAAATATCCCTCTCCCCCATCTTTCCGCTGTTGGCTCTTACCTGCATTTTTTTGGGTGGGGTCCCTGGTGCCTGCCTAATAGCAGATCTTGTGCCTGCCTTACAGTGGTAATTCTTTTCTTTACAATACGGAGATGCATTCTGTAGGAGCTGTGCTTGGAATTGTGTATTTTAATCTTTTTTTCTGGGTTAGAATTACGGAGTACAGTATTTTTTTTTTTTTTTGGAAATGCAGAAAATTGGAAATGAGCCATAGCTCCCAGTCAAACATACAGCCCAAGGGTAAACAGTAGCTATTTGACAGTACCCTGCTTGACTAAGCTATGACACTGGAGCCAGGGCATTAAGTGTACTTTTAACTCAATGATAATTTCCATTTCCCATGGATTTGTTTAAATGTAACTGGAAATACGGACTTTTGAGATATCTAGTCTCCTGGGTTTTGTAAGTCAAGGACCCTCTGTACTTGAATAAAACAAGAAGACTTGGGTGAAAATGCCTCCAAGGTGTGATTTAAGCTGAAGTATAACAGAGTACAGAGCCTGGGTCTTCAGGTTCTAATGTGAGGCAAGTGTCTTGCCACTGAACCCCAGCCCCATCTCTTTTCAGGTTATAATGTTAATTCTCAGCGTCTTCTTCATTATGTAATTGGAGAAGACCCTTAGCTTTTGTGGTTAAGAACTTGTAACTGTGCTCATGCATTCTTCAGTTCTATCCTTTGTTCCTTATCTAAATCCCACCGATCCTTTTCTGTTTGCCCCAAGTCATTGATATGCCATGTAAAATTGTAACTCACAGAAATCTGCCCGCCTCTGCCTCCCGAGTGCTAAGACTAAGGGCGCGTGTCACCACCGCCTGGAACAAAGGTTTTCAAGGTGCTTGTCAATAAATATATGAAATTCATGGCCACCCATCAAACACTTACTGTTTTATCTGTACCATGCAGTGAGCTGGAGAAATAGACGTTAAAGCCATATTTCTATCCTGTGGGAATTTAGACATTGTTACAGAAACCAGATAGTTACAGCACCAACATAACTGCTCTAATTTCTCATGGAAGCTCCAGGAGCTAGGCCTATACCCAAAGGATGCTCCATCCTACAAGGACACTTGCTCAGCTATGTTCAGAGTAGCTTTATTCGTAATAGCCAGAGACTGGAAAAGACCTAGATGTCCCTCAATCGAAGAATGGATAAAGAAATCGTGGTACATTTACACAATAGAATATCACGCAACTAGCCGGGCGGCGGTGGCGCACGCCTTTAATCCCAGCACTCGGGAGGCAGAGGGCAGGCGGATCTCTGTGAGTTCGAGGCCAGCCTGGTCTACAAGAGCTAGTTCCAGGACAGGCTCCAAAGCTACAGAGAAACCCTGTCTCGAAAAACCAAAAAAAAAAAAAAAAAAAAAAGAATATCACGCAACTGTTAAAAGAAATCATGAAATTTGTAGGGAAATGGATGGAACTAGAAAAATATTATCCTGAGTGAGGTAACCTAGACCTAGAAAGGTATAGTATGTACTCATTTATAAGTGGATGTCAGCTGTAAAGTAAAAAAATAATCATGCTACAGTCCACAGACCCAGAGAGGCTAAATCAGAAGGAGGGCTTAAGAAGGGGGAATGCAAGGGTCTACCTGGGAAGGAGAAATAGAATAGATTTTGGGAGTCGGTTGGGTGGTGCTGGGAAAAGGAGGGATCAGGTGGTAGAGGAGGGGGGAGAAAATATTAGGAGAAATGATTGGAATTGGGGGGCATTTTAGGAGCAAAGTGGAAACCCAGTGCAATGGAAACTATGGAGTCTACGAGAGTAACCCCAGAAAAGGCTCCTAGTAATGGGGGACATGGAGCCTGAAACAGCCATCTTCTGAAACCAGGCAAGGCCTCAAGTGGAAGCATGGGGTTACCAGCCCAGCCACAAAACCTTCGGCCTACACTTCATCCTGCCTACGGTGCTCTGGGATTGGAGTCTAGCAGAATCCTCATCAAAGAGATCAGACTTCATCCCGCAGCTGATGGAGAAGATGCAGACTCCCACAGACAACCACGAGGTGGAACTTTAGGAGTCCTGCTAAGGAGGGTGTGGAAGAAAGATGGGAGGAATCAGAGGGGTCAGGGACACCATAAGAGCACCTCCCACAGAATCAACTGACTGGGCCTCATGGAGGCTCATAGAGATCAGGGAGCAGTTTGGTGAATGTCCCTGGGAGGACTGTACTTTTTTTGAGGGGAGACTGGGGGCTGGATCTTGGGGGAGAAGAGGAGGGAAAAGTGGTTGTGATGTAATATATGAGAGAGGAACAAAAAAGGAAGTGCCAGGAGAGAAGAGAGGAGTGGGCAATGGTTCAGTTGGTAAAGTGTTAGCCTTGTACTCACAGAGACCTTACTGCACTCCCTAGAACCCAGCTTTTTTTTTTAAAGCCAGGTATGGTGGCATGGGCCTGCAATCCTATCACTGGGGAGGCAGAGAAAGAAAGATGATCTTCAGGGAAATCCAGTTAGTTATCTTTATCTTTTTGTTTGTTTTTTTTTTTTCAAGGCACAGTTACTCTGTGAAACAGCTCTGGTTGTTCTGGAACTCTGTAGATAGATCAGGCTGGCCACAGACTCACAGAGATCCACCTGCCTCTGCCCCCCTGAGTGCTGGGATTAAAGGTGTGCACCACCACTGCCTGGCCCCACCTAGTTATCTTAGCCAACTTGGTGAATTCTAGGTCAGTGAGAGACCTTGTCTATTTAAAAAAAGATATATGGTATCTGAAGATGTCTGAATTGCCCTCTGACCTCTACACTCATGCACATGAACATATGTACACAGTTATCTTCACACACATGTACACACACACACACACACACACAGAGAGAGAGAGAGAGAGAGAGAGAGAGAGAGAGAGAGAGAGAGCGCCAGAGCCAGCCCAGCTTGGTTGGAGGTATGGATGGCGCTAGCTCCAGGGAGGTTGTCGTCTAAACTGGGAGCCAAAGTTGGAACAGTTGGGACTTCCAGTTAGGAAGGAACTGGAAGAAGTATTTTCCAGGCAGAAGCTGTGTGACAAGGTGTTGCAGCACTGGGAAACACAGTAGCCATAGGGAGTTGCATTAACTTGGTGATTCAGGATAGAGACTTCAGGGAAAAGAGATGAGAGATGAATCAAGAGAGATCAGTGGGGGCTTTATCATGAAGAACTTCACCCATCAAACTGCAAGAGTGGGCAAATTTGGGCCTGGAGAGATAGTTCAGTGGTTAAGGCCACTGGCTACTCTTCCAGAGGACCCAGGTTCCATTTCCAGCACCCGCATGGCAGCTAGCAACTGTGGCTCCAGTTCCAGAGAATCCAGTGCCCTCTTCAGGCTTCTGCAAGAAGGGGCATGCATGTGGTATACAGACATGCTTTCAGGCAAAACATCCACATACATTAAAAATATATATAAATCATTTTTTTAAAAGAGTGATCAAACTAGTGAAGAGTTTTAAGTAGGAAGCTGGCATGCTCATATCTGTTGTTTAAAGAGAAAGGTTATTGTAAGAGGATTTCATACGCTCAAGCAAATCTGTCAAGTATGATCAAGAAGCAAACTTCCACTTAGGAGATAGCAAGGTGAATGGATAGATGTCAGTTTCAAGGCGGAATAAAGATTCAACCTTGGTTCCACTTGCTTGGACCAAACAGTAATGTGGGTAGCAGGGAAGCATTGGCCAAGTGTCACAGAGAGCAAGGCATTGCTATTAGGACTGGAAAAAGGAAATGGAAAAAGGAAATGTTTCAAAGGACTTGTTGGTTGCCAGGACTACAGATAAAGTGATAGTGGTGGTCTTCATATTCTGAGTCTAGGAGAGCTACAGTAAGGTGCAGAATGTTGAGATCCAAACCATGACAATTAGCTTTTTGAGTTTCTTTGCTTGTATTAGAGGGCACAAAATAGTGTTTGTTAGCTTTTTTAAAAATCAGAATCCTTATAGTGTAGGTTTATAATTCCAGTTACTTGGGAGGCTGAGAATATAAAAGTTAGAACAGGGTTTGGGTATTGCTTAATGGTCAAACACTTGCTTACCTTATGTAAGGCCCTGAGTTTAATCCCGACTACTCAAAATATCCAGATGTCTGATTTCTCTTGAAAATTCAAAAGCTCTGACAATGCAATTGCTTTTGTATTTGACATAAGTCAGCTGAGGCCCCTCTGCCCCCTTTACACACAAAGCTTCAATCTGCTCAAAACCCACTCCTCATACTATGGATGCGCAGGCACTCACAACCAGCCCTAACCACCTTTGCTTAGCCAGTGTGGGCATTGCTCATGTGGGATAGTCTGCATCATTGTGGTGATGAAACCGGGTTAGTAGCTGAGAATAAAGGAAACGCAGAACAGATTAGGTTTCAGAGATCAGACTTTAAAACACTATTTTTTATAACAAGCACAATGAGCTTCAAAACCTTTTTAGGTATAGAATCTCTCAAAGGCCTTTTATAAAATATTCTTTGTTGTTCAATATTTTTATCATTGGTTTACACGAGTCTTTCTTCCTACTTGTGAACTTCTTGTGGTCTGGGGCTGTGCCTTTTCCTTGGCTGTAAGTGGAAAATAATAATAGAAAGTGCTGAATATGTGTATTTGTTGAAAGGAAAAAATGGTGGAATAAGACTTCTGCTCAGGGCTGTTGGCAACAAATGAGACAGCATATATCAAACTGCATAGTGCTGAGCCTGGCATATAGTAGACACTCAAATCCTTTCTCTTCATCCTGAATATGAGCTGGCTTAAAGAGCAGATGGTAGATAAAATATGGTTGCCTTCCTTCTTTCTCTTCTGTCTACATTCCAGAGAGAATCACCTTCGACCAAAATAGCAGAGGATTTATTTGCATGCTGCCTCCGGCACTCAGCAAGGCACGTACGTGTTTATGTGTGCACTGCACTGATTGTGTGTGTGCCTCTTACACGTACAGTCCTATTCCAGGCACTACGGGAACACCAGAGATAAGATCCAATTTCTGTCTCTTGCTCTTTGCCTGATAGGGGGATTAGACACATATTCAAGAAGCTGTGTGTATGGAAAAGCAATTATCCTATGTGCCCACAAGAAACAAGAGTCCAAGTGCCCCTGCCCTTCAAAGAAAGAAGCCCCATAGGATTGGAGGAACTGGGGAGACTGGCTTTCAGCATGTGGAGTTGGTGACTCTCCAGAGTCCTCTGCCTGGATGCAATGTTTTTCTTGGAATTCTATTTTAGCTACTCAAGGCCTTTTGAAAATCTAAATAAATATGCTACCTTTTCCTTCGCATACAAGTATCTACCTTCTTAAAAAATTCTATCGCTCATTGGAAGTGAACTAAAGCTTCAAAGTATGATTTTTAATAGGTCAGATCACCAGAATTAATTAAAACATTGGACTGGTTTAATTTCTCTTATGTCTAAACACAGCCATCAAATAGGTGCTGAACATCTATTTAAGCACTGGTGCTGTTATAAAATATTATGGCTTATAATTTTCTGTAGGATGTATGTCATGGCCTCTCAGAGTCTCGATTCTGTGGAGACAAGTAGGCAAAGCATCTAATATGATGCCTATTCTAACAGGAGTCTGCTCACAGAGTTATAAATGCGCAGAGGAGGGAATGATTAACTACGTGTTGAAAGAGGTCGGAGGAAGTTGTTACAAAGAAGTTATATTTTTAGTGGCCTTGAAAAATGAAGTAAAATGTCTCAAGGCAGAGGACAGGGAAGAGAATGATTAACATTAATAGCTCCGTGAGCATTGCACTTAACCTTCAGGGAAACCCGTGATCCAGGTAATATTGCTTCCACTTTGCAGATGAAAAAGTTGAAGTGAAAGCCATCTAAGGTCACATAGTAGTCACTTTTTGCATCAGCTTTTGAACCCAGGCCACTCTGGCTCCAATGCATTCATGGAGAAGATGCAAGGAGCAGAGGGATAGGAGAGGGAGGAGATGTGTTGAGGCAATCTGAGCAGCAGCCAAGTTTTGCTGGGGTCTGACCGAGTTTGAGCCAGCAGGCTCTGATTTTAGTTGTGGCTGTGTTTGCCCAATTCAGAAGCACTTAAAGGGATGATTACTCCTATTGTAGACCTGCTTTGGAAATTGGGAGTTGTTCAGTTCCTGCTTACAGTGACTGTAATGTTCAACTCAGCAAGCATTTATTAGATGAATTGGCTACTACACAAAGTATTTGGGTTGTTTGACCATCTTTAAAATCCTTTGTACAATGATGTACTGGAACACTTCTTAGAGGGTGACTTCTAAAGTTTCCAGCTTGATGATGCCCTTCCTGGTACTTGCAGAAAGGGATGTGTCCTAGAATAAAAGCTGAAAAACTTACTTTTCAAGAGACAAATTTCTTGGAAGTACGAAGTGCTATGTATTTATTAACTACCTTAAGTCATTTCCTGAGCATTGTGATTTGAATGAGAATGGCTCAGATATTTGAATTCCTGGTCCCTTATTGGTGGAATGGCTTTTGGGAAGAATTAGGAGGTGTGGCCTTGTTGAAGGAGTTATGTCACTGATAGAGGACTTTGAGGTTTCAAAAGCTCATGCCAACTGGATATCAACATGTAGAAGAATGAAAATAAACCCATATCTATCACCATGCACAAAACTCAAGTCCAAATGGATCAAAGACCTCAACATAAAGCCAGCCACACTGAACCTCTTAGAAGAGAAAGTGGGAAGTACACTTGACCACATTGGCACAGGAGACCACTTCCTAAATATAACCCAAGCAGCACAGACACTGAGAGAGACAATTAATAAATGGGATCTCCTGAGACTGAAAAGCTTCTGTAAAGCAAAGGACACAGTCAACAAGACAAAACGACAGCCTACAGAATGGGAAAAGATCATCACTAACCCCACATCAGACAGAGGGCTGATCTCCAAAATATACAAAGAACTCAAGAAATTGGTCATCAAAAGAATACATAATCCAATTTAAAAAATGGGGTACAGACCTAAACAGAGAACTCTCAACAGAGGAATCTAAAATGGCTGAAAGACACTTAAGGATATGTTCATCATTCTTAGTCATCAGAGAAATGCAAATCAAAACAACTCTGAGATTCCATCTTACACCTCTAAGAATGACCAAGATCAAAAACACTGATGGCAATTTATGCTGGTGGGTAAAAGGGAACACTTCTGCATTGCTGGTGGAAATGCAAGCTGGTACAGCAGCCCCTTTAGATATCAGTATGATGATTGCTTAGAAAATTAGAAAGTCAATTTTCATATGTACTCACTCATAAATGGTTTTTAAACATAAAGCAAAGAAAATCAGCCTACAAACCCAATCCCAAAGAACCTAGAAAACAATGAGGAACATAAGAGAGACATACATGGATCTAATCTACATTGGAAGTAGAAAAAGACAAGATATTGGTAGCATGGGGACCATGGGAGAGGATTAAAGGGGAGGGGAGAGGCAGGGAGGGGAGCAGAGAAAAATGGAGAGCTCAATAAAATCAATAAAAATGAATAGAACATATAAAAAAGATGCTCATGCCAAAGCCAGTCTCCCTCCCTCCCTCCCTCTCTCTCTCTCTCTCTCTCTCTCTCTCTCTCTCTCTCTCTCCCCCTCCCTCCCTCTCCCCCACGTGGTTGTCTCAGCATGTAAGCTTCTAGCTACTGCTCCAATGCCATGCCTAGCTGCTTCCATCTTCCCCCATGATGATAATGGATTCACTCTCTGAAACTGTAAGCAAGTCCCCAATTAAATGCTTTTAAAAAAATAAGTTGCTTTGGTCATGGTGTCCCTTCACAGCAATAGAACAGTAACTAAGACACTGAGCAAGATGCAGTTTTAATAAATAGATATGTATATAGACAGAGGCTATGGTAAGAGGAACGTCTGTCTAAACCTCTATATGTCCATAGATGCATGCATGAGTGGTTCACTAATTAAAATTATGTATTGCCTTAACATATAATCCCATCCTAAGCGGTTTTCCCTAAACACATGCCCATATGGGTGACACTAATTGGACTCAGTAGGTTGTGTGTGTTGTATTGTATGTGTGTGTAAGTAACAATAATTCTAGAAAAACAGGTCATGCATTCTAGAGGGAGTGGGAGGGAGGACATGAGAAGAGTTGGTGGGGAGAGGGGAGGGGGGAAATGATGCAAGTACAGTGTACCCGTGTATGAAAATCTTAAAAATAAATTCAAATGTGGCCTAAAGGGACGACTCGGTGGTTTAAGAGTATCTGTTACTGAAGGCCTAAGTCACAAACAATCCCATATCAGTTTGGAATTATGATTAATAGAATGGCTATTTATTTAAGGGGGAAAAATTTACAGATCACATTCCCAGACAACAGCCCTCTGCGCAATCAGGAAAGGAGCCTAGTTGCCCGACGCGGAGCCAGAAGCCAGAGAGCGAGAGGAGGGCAGCTGCTGCTATTTTAAAAGAGAGGGAGACCACGCCCCAATGGGCTGGTATCTCAGCGGCTATTGGCTGAAGGAGCAGAAGGAGCTCCTGCAACATGTTACTCTTATAGAAGACCCAGGGTTTGTTCTCAGCACCCACATGGTGGCTCACAACATCCTAACTCCAGTTCAAGGGACCTGACATCCTCTTTTTGCCTCCATGAGCAGCACACATACACATGGTACATATACATACTTGTAAGCAAATACTCATCCACACAAAGTGAAAACAATTTCTCAAAGTAATACAAAAATTAGCCAGATGCACAGTTGGAGCAAATGAAATATATATTTGACTACGCAGTGGTGAGGTTCTCAGTGAAAAGAAAACTGATGTGACTGTTTGTTTTGCTGGTAGGAGCTTGCTTACCAAATATTCGGAGGTAGCAACCTCAGTGCCACAGGTAATATTATCATAGACACAAATGAAGGTCACTGTATGCTTCTGGTTTAATGTTTTAGAGATGTGTGTTGTGTATGTGTGAATGCTTACACCTCCAAATTGGCAATTCACCTTAGTTCCTTTTAAAATAATTTTAAATATATCTCTTCCTATATGTTGATTGGGCCAACATTTCACTGCAACATGCCTATATCTCTACAATATCATTCACATTATTCTATTTCTAGCTGTTTGTGTACCCAGCCATGTGCAGATAATTAGAATGAAAGGTTTGGATGGTGAAGGAGTTCAGTGGGTAAAGGCATGTGCGGTCAAGCTTGGCTATAAGAGAAGGAGCTGAGAGTAAATTAGTACTGAGAAAATTTTATAAATGTGGTTTCAAAACCTAAATAAATACAGGGAGTTTTTACTCTCACCCACTAGTTTTTAGACACTTGAAAATCATAGCCAAGTTTTACTGCTAAAGCTTTAACTAGGCTATTGGTGTCTGCTCAGCTAAGCTTTATCAGCAATTAGGTTAAACTCTGTATTTATAATCAGGGGTCTGCTACTTCATTTATGTTAAGAGTTAAAGTCTTTAAAAGTACTGATTTGAGATTGTTAATTGCTTGGTGATATGATAGAAATAATCACATCACCAGTCTAACAAAACTGACAAGTGATAAATATAAAAATGATAAATATAAGGGAGAGCTATAAACTCTTGATAAAACTGTAGCAGGCTGGAGGTTGACTCAATGGTTAAGAGCACTTGCTGCTCTTCCAGAGGACCTGAGTTTGAGTCCCAGTATCCACACAGTTGTTCACAGTTGCCTGTGATTCCAGTTAGAGGGGATCCTAGGCCTCAGGCCTTGGGCCTCCTAGGGCCCTGCTCCTATGTGCACATACCCACCCACCACCGAAATACATAACTAAAAATACTAAAAGCAAATATTTAAAAGAATTTAAAAATGAATCTTTATGTATGATTATATATGTATACACTGTGTACGTTTATGGTTTTTTTCATATCATTTATTTTGTACCAAATAGGCTTATAGTCATTTGACTTAAAGTTGTTAAATTGGCCCCAATTCCTTTTTGTTCACAGTAAAACTGGATTTTTAAGGAAAATAGCCCCAACTTTAATTGACCCAATCAGCTAAGCAAGCTTGACCATTCACCTGGTATGTCAATTAAAGAGACAGAATGACAGCAAAGAACGAAAAGAAGAGATTTAATCAAAGTGACCATGTTGGGGGAAACAAACATAGTTAATGGTCCTAGATCCTACTTTGGGGTTATTAACATGAGCTATTGAATTTAAATGTAAAAAATATTTTAAAATTGTCTTATTCACCCTTTGATAATTTCATACATGCATACGATGTACTTTCGACATTGACTCTCTTCTCCCCCCCAGAGGCCATCATTGGTCAGTTGTTCATCTAGAACTGGGGGCTCATGAGCCTTCTCCTCCTCCATGCTAGAATGTTAACTCAATCTATGTAGGTCTTGGGCAGGCAGTCACATGTACTGTGTGTTCCTGAGTGCTGTGGTCTTCTCCTCTCAGAAGACACATTGTGCAACATCCCTCCCTTATCTCTCTGCCTTTTGCAGTCTTCTGCCATCTTCTCTGATGCTCCCTTAGCCTCAGGGGAGTGGAGTGATACAGCATCATATTTGAGGCTAAGCACTCCACAGGGTTTATTTTTTGTGTTTCATATGTTTTCCTGTTGAACAAAAAGCCTTCTCTTCTTAGAGGTAGCCGCTGCCTTAATGCTTGTTGCACTCCTGCTAAATCACACAGTGATTATGGAAGTTATTTTAAGGAACAAATACTTCAATTTATCAAATTTGGCCTAGTAGATAAATGACACTAATAAATTGCTAGTGCTTTGAATTTCTTCTAAGATCTATCCCTTTTAGGAAACATCCATTATTTCCTCATAAAATAAGTACTTGAGATGAGTGCCATTGTCCCTGGCTTCTTAGTCAGCCTCCAACGTCAGCCACGTTCAGAGAGTCCGGTTTGATCACATGCTCCACCAGTCCCAGTCCAGCTGGCCTTGGTGAGCTCCCATTAGACCAGTCCCACCATCTTAGTGGGTGGACGCACCCCTCGGGGTCCTGACTTCCTTGCTCATGGTTTTCCTCCTCCTGCTCCTCATTTGGACCTTGGGAGCTCAGGCCAGTGCTCCAATGTGGGTCTCTGTTGAATATCTTTCATTGCTTTTTAAATGAAAGAATGTGTTTGTTTCATTTTAGAAGAAAATCATTGTATCTGATCCTGCCCCTTACTTTACATATTATATGCGAGCACACAAATCAGTGATTTGTGTGCTCGCATATAATATAATCAGGTAGTTGATATTTTAGATGCTTTATAATACGTTGAGGTTCTTGGTGGGTGGTTACATAGGGATCTAAAGATGTATTGGTGAGTTGGAGAGATGACTTAGTGGTTAAGACCACTAGCTGATGTTCTAGAGGACCAGGGTTCAATTCCCAGCATCCACAAAGTAGTCCATAACCTCTGGTAACTCCAGTTCTAGGGTATCCAATACACTCTCTGGCATGTGCTACACAGACATATATACAAGTGGAATACCCATGCACATAAAATAAAGTAAAAGTAAATTAAATTAAAATGTTTTCCTGATATTTAAGGAAATATCATTATTGGAATTGCTACTCACACTTTTCCTGAATCTACAGCAGTTGATTATAACTTCCTGTTTCTGAAAATTTTGTTATCAAATTTATTTACTAAATATGAGTGCTGGATGTTTCTCCCAAACAGCAGATTTAATTTAATATACTACAAAATCTAGATTGGAAGATGATTGTAAAAGATACTTTCACAATGACTAATAATTTTTGGGGGGAATGCCAGAATATAGATTAACTTTAATATCTGTGGTATGCAGCATCTAAAATTGCTTCCAAAGACCTCAACTTCCTAGTATTTGTGTCCTTATGTAATCACACACTGTTATAATAGGGCTCAACTTATTGTCTTATTTTCAATCAATTGAATACCACAAACATGGTGGGAAGTAGATGAGAGCAAGGAAAGAGATATTTTGATTGAGGGAATCATTATGGGGCTAGCAAGAAACCTGGCACTAGAGAAATTCCAAGGAATCCACAAGGATGACCCCAGCTAAGACACTAAACAATAGAGGAGTGGATGCCCGAACTGGCCATGCCCTGTAGTCAGATTGATGAATATCTTAAATATCACCATAGAACCTTCATCCAGCAACTGATGGAAACAGAGGCAGAGACCAGCATCAGAGCACTGGACTGAGCTCCCAAAGTCCAGTTGAAGAGTTGGAGGAATGAGAATATGAGCAAAGAAGTCAAGACCATGATTCGGACACCCACTGAAACAGTCTACCTGAGCTAACAACTCCAACTGGACAGGGAATGAACCAACATAGGACCAAGCTAGACATTCTGAATGTGAATGACAGTTGTATGTCTGGGGCACACTGCAGGGCCACTGCCATTGGCACCAGGATTTATTCTTACTGCTTGTTCTGGCTTTTTGGGAACCTGTTCTCTTTGGATGGATACCTTGCTCAGCCTAGATATAGTAGGGACGGCCTTGGACCTTCACCAAAGCAATGTGCCTTACCCTCTCTGAGGAGTGGATGGGGTGTATGATCGAGGATAAGTGGAGGGAATGGGAGGAGGGGAGGTAGTGGAAACTGTATTTGACATGTAAAATGAAAAAAAAGTTTGTTTTCTTTTTTATAAAAATAAAAAAGAATACAAAAGAGTATCTGTATTTTGATTCTTGCCTCTTTCCCTCTGGGAGTCTTCACTCTGGGAGAATCAACCTTTTGTGTATTCCTGGAGAGAGATTAATTGCAGGGAAATAATGTCTACATCTAAAAGTCAACAGGGAGTTTGAGGTCTTGACAGTAGCCACATGAATAAGAATGGCAGCATATCTCCCTGTGAAGACCTGAGCTGATTATAGCCTTAGGAGAGACCGATGCCAGACATATCCAGCTAAGCCACAGCCAGATTCCCTACCCATTGAAGGTGGGAGGTGATGAATATTTGTTTCTTTAAGCCACTAAATTCTAGAGTACTTTGTTATTTATTGATAATTAATATACTGTTAGATTGTAAGGTATAAAAAAGAACCACGGAG
Source organism: Arvicola amphibius (assembly GCF_903992535.2). NCBI lineage: Eukaryota > Metazoa > Chordata > Mammalia > Rodentia > Cricetidae > Arvicola > Arvicola amphibius. The sequence goes on from NC_052065.1 coordinate 112,391,339, forward strand.
AATACATGGTTTAACACACTCTCTAGCATTTAACATAGTAAATTGTGCAGAGTAGGACTTTGTTAAGTATTTATTGACTGGATTAGCAAATGAATGGCAATTAGATGAAAAGCCAGGAATGGTGAGTGAGGTAACACAGACCCACAAAGACAAACACGGTATGAACTCACTCATAAGTGGTTAGTAGACACAAAGAAAGGGATATTTAGGCTACAATCCATAGACCCTGAGAAGATAGGTAAAAGTGAGAGAGCCACCGCCACCAAATATCATGGGCGTGTTCCGTAAGGTACTATATAGGTAGTCTGTACTGCATTGTATATGAATACACTGTATTCACAGAATACACTGTATAGCCTAGGTTATATAAATAGCATGTAACTTCATAGGTTATACGGGCAAAATATAACTTTCAATATTTTAATTCCATAAAAAGGAAAGTATTCATAATGGCAACTCCAGGAGCATACCTTTTACGACTGTTCATTGGCATAGGTATTTGGTGCCTATTATTCTCATGGGCTTTTAACCTCCATAAAAGGGAGAACATACCTCATTTTGATACATCTTTAGAGGCCTCGCTCTGTTCTGTGTGATGAGTAGCTGTCTACTCATAAAGTCAAGGATAAGATGGGAAAGTAGAGACAGGGTAAGAAATTTGTTAAAGAGCAGCCTGAATGAAAGAGATATCTTGATAGAGGGAGCTATTATGGGGTTAGGGAGAAACCTGGGGCTAGGGAAACTCCCAGGAATCCACAAGGAAGAACCTAGCTAGGGCTCCTAGCAATAGTGGAGAGGGTGCCTGAACTGGCCTTCCCTTGCAATCAGATTGATGACTCTTAACTGTCATCACAGAACCTTCATCCAGCAACTGATGGAGACAGATGCAGAGATCCACAGCTGAGCACTGAGCTGAGCTCTTGGAGTCCAGTGGACGAGAGGGAAGAGGAATTATATGAGCAAGTGTGGGGGTCAAGTTCATGTTGGGGAAACCCAGAGAGACAGCTGACTCAGGCTAGTGGGAGCTCACTGACTCTGGACTGACAGAAAGGGAACCTTCATAGGACCGAACTAGCCCCCCCCCCCTGAATGTGGCTGGCTGACAGTTCTGTGGCTTTGGCAGTCTGTGGGCCCACTGGAAGTGGGACCAGGATTTACTCTAGTGCATGAAATGGCTTTTATGGAAGGATACCTGGCTCAGCTTCAATACAGGAGGAAGGTGATTTGGTTCTGCCTCAACTTGGTATGCCAAACTTGGTTGACTCCTCATGGGAGGCCTTACCCAGGCATTACCCTTTCTGAGGAGTGGATGAGGGTTGGGTCTGGAGAATGTGGGGCAGGGGAGCAAGAGGAGTGGAGGGCGGGGGAACTGTGGTTGGTATGTAAAATGAAAAAAAAATCGCTTAAATAATTTTTTTAAAATCCAGGAATTGTCTTTTCTACAACTTGGCCACATTTTGCCATCTCTTCTATCAAACAACTCATCTGTTGGGCACAATTTCAGGATCTCACTTCTGGAAAGAGTAGCAAATTACTGTTGATCTGCTCTCCCGATTACAGGCTTGATAGGAGTGGGTGACCTTTTTGTTGCCTGATATCTGGAGAGCAGATTTCTACCATCATGCTTTTCGCCTACCAGAGTCGCATTTTCTCACTAAATACAATGCCCAAGAGAAGCTGGACGCTGCTCCCAAAAGGTTTGCCTTCAAGAAGATTACCTCTAAAGGAGGAAATAGAGTTCCAGAAGGAAAAGTCCTTGGCTAACAAATGAGAAAAGGGTCCACTGGGCTGTTTCCCTCAGGCCAATGAAAGCAGTGTCAGCTCTGCCTTGCTAGGAAGACTGCTGGCCTTTTGAAAAGGTTGCTTCTTCGCTTTCTTTCTTTATTTCATCAACTTCTAGTCAGTACAACTTTTTAAAAAGTCATAGGGATTTGGAATTCCAGTGGACCTCCTTGACACATTGTAGCCCATACCCTTTGTCCTAGGGTTGCCTGTTATGGTGAAACACCATGAAGAAAATCAACCTGAGGAGGAAAGGGTTGATTTGACTCACACACCCCAAGTCACAGCTGCAAAACTCAGAAGAGTGACCCCCAGACCTCATCTGGGCAACAGAGTAGAGCTGACCCTGAAGGTGTAGGTATGGGTGTAGGTAGGGGGCTGACCAACCCTGTAATCACACAGGCCCATAACCAAGGTTATGAGTTGGCGCACCCCAACATCCACCTATCTTGAATCTGCTGGAGCATATGAAGAAGCCGGTCCTTCTAACCCAAAGCTGCAGGATCTCCATGACACAGGGTAACAACAGGGTATCCAAGAGGAGTCCCAGTGAGGGCCTAGCATCAACAATGTAGCAGAAACTAGAGGCCTCAAACTAGACCCATGACTCTTTGCAATAAACACTTGCACAGAAAGTTATATGGATAAAGTTAGAGGGCACCATGGCTCACTGTATCACACTACAACTTCCATGGCAATATTTTGCCTTTTCCCCCTGTCATCTCTTGTCGTCGTCGTCGTCGTCGTCGTCGTCGTCGTCTTCCTCTTCTTCTTCTTCTTCTTCTTCTTCTTCTTCTTCTTCTTCTTCTTCTTCTTCTTCTTCTTCTTCTTCTTCTTCTTCTTCTCCTATTAAATTTAATTTTTTAACTGGGGGAGAGTTGCAAGGACAAAGGGTGTATATGAAGGAATGGGAAATGAATGGGCTCGAGATGCATGATATGAAAGACACATATAATAAATAAAAAGAAAGTTTTAAAAAGAAAGAAAAATAAAGCATCTCTCATGAGGAATAGAATAGGGGATGCACTAATCTATGGATATAGAAATAAGAACTTAAGGGGTGTGTTAGTCAATGTTCTCTAGAGAAACAGAACGAACTGATTGTGTGTGTGTGTGTGTGTGTGTGTGTGTGTGTGTGTTGTGTGATTTAGAGTGGCCTACAGGTTATGGTTCAACTATTACCACAATGGCTGTCTGCTGATGGAAAGTCTAAGAATCTAATCGTTGTTCAGTTCATGAGGCTGGATGTTTCAGCCGAACTGCAGTCCATACCAGAACCCCAAAGAAGGAGGCTCTAATACTAGTAAGGAGTGCACATGCCAGGGAGAGTGAGGAGGCGGGCAAAGAGCAAGTGCTTTCTTGTCCCATGTCCTTTATATAGGCTATGACCAGAAGGTATGGCCCAGATTTAAGGTGGGGCTTCCTACCTCAATAGATCTGGATTTAGGCTGGGTCTTCTCCTTTAAATGATTCAGTCAAGAAAATCTCTCAGTCAGTTAGGTTTTAGTTAGTTGCAACCAAGGATAGCCATCAAAGGGCAAGTTTAATACTGTTTCTACTTAGCAAAATGATGGTATTAGGTTCTCCTCAAGGTCCTATGACCTAGCCAGTCATGGGCTTTTGTCATTGTTAGCAGTACTAGACTGTAGTTCATTCTAATGGAGTGGCCTTTAAATTCAATCAGAAAGTGTCTGGTCACTCCCATAACGTTTATATCATGATTATACCAGAAGCCATATCTTTTCAGACCAGTCATTATTATAGCTCACAGGGTTCACATCTGGGTTAGACTGTGACTATTTGCCTTCCCTGGTAGCATAAATAGAAAGAACTTTATGGCACCATAAAAGCTAGCCAAGTCTCAAGGTTGAACCAGCTTAAGTTTGCTAAGTCCTGTAACTCAAGTATGTCATTTCTTCAGCGAAAGGGTCTTACCATCAAGTTCTGAAGAGTAACCAAGAGCAATGCTGTTTCAGTATCTACTTGTTAGTTGATGGGCATCTAGGTTGTTTCCATTTTCTGTCTATCATCAATAAAGTATTGGTGAACATGGAAGAGCAAGTATCTCAGAAGTGAATATAGAGTCCTTTGGGTCCAAGAGTGATACAGCTGGCTCATATGGTAGACCGATTTCTAGCTTTTTGAGGAACCTCCACAGTGACTTCCACAGTAGCTGCCCCCGCCAACTGGGTATAAGTCTTCCCCTTTCCTTGCATTTACACCAGCATTTGTTGTCATGTGTTTTTCTTGATTTTAGCCATTCTCATTGGGCTAAGATGAAATCTCAAAGTAGGGATCATGTTTGAACTCACTGGCATGGGAAAGGACTTTTTGAACAGGAACCCTGGTGGCATAGACATGAAGACCAACAACTAACGAATGGGACTACATGCAACCAAAGAGCTTCTGTAGAGCTGAGGACACTATAATTCAAGGGATGAGACAGCCCACAGAATGGGGGAAATTTTTATCCATACATCTGATATCAGCTTGTGTGTATAATATTCAAAGAACTAAAGAAACCAAACATCAAGGAAACCAATCACACGATTAAAGATTAAGGCGTGGAACAAAACAAGGAATTCCCGAAAGAAGAAACACAAATGGCTGAGATTTTAAAAAAATGATCAACACCTTTAGGTATCAAGGACATGCAAATTAAAAAATAATATGGATAAAAAATACTTGATGTGTATGGGTGTGTTGCCTGCATGTATATTTGTGTACCATATGCAAGCCTGGTGTCCACTGAAACCAGAAAAGAGCAATATGCACCTTGGAACTGGAGCTACATACACACAGTCGTGAGCTGCCATGTGGGTTCTGGGAATGAAGCCCATGTCCTTTGGAAGAACAGACAGTGCTTTTAAACCCTGAGTCATCTCTCCAGCCCTCCACCACATCTTTACACCTCCATGTAACCGTCCACCAAGAACTTCAGTGTAAAATAAAGCATCTAAAACATCAATTACCTGATGATTTAACTATAAATGACTTCATTAACTCTTAACTACTGAGCAATACAGCCAGTATTTTTGATTAAAAATTGTTTCATGCAGTATATTCTGATCATACTTTAGCCCCTCTCTCAACTCCTTCAGATTCTCTTCACCCACCCTTTCCTTCTCTGTGTCTTAAACAAACAAACAAACAAACAGAAAAAAATACCGAGCCAACCAATCAAATACACCCCCCCAAGAAACTGATTATTTTTGTTTTCAATTTCTATGAAAGGAAAGGTGCTTTGAAAATAATCCCAATTAAAAGGGTGTTAAAAAGGAAGGCTAATTCATGTTGCTAGACCTGACCATTGTCACTGAAAAAGGCTATTAAAATATCAGAGTCAATTTTTGTTTTCCTTTTATTCTTGTGAAAATGTAACAGTTTTCCTACACTTTGTTACAATTTGTTTTGTATTGTTTGTTTTTCAAGACAGGGTGTCTCTGTAGCTTTGGAGCCTGTCCTGGAACTAGCTCTTGTAGAGCAGACTGGACTCGAACTCACAGAGATCTGCCTGCTTCTGTCTCCTGAGTGCTGGGATTAAAGGGGTGTGCCTATGCTTCCCAGCTTTGTTACAGTTTTTAAATAGTAAAAATAACCTTGCTAACTGTAACTTCTATTAAACTTTAACCATGTATGCTTCTACCTCTGTTTAAAACATTGTTTATGTATTGATATATATATTTACCAAATTACAGTGTATATTACTACCTCTGATCAAGATATTTATACATTGTTTACATTTGAAGGTCATTGTCCTCATTTATTGCACAGTTGTTTATTGTTTTAGTCTTTAAGTTAGATAGGTATTGAGAATTATAGATCAATGTCATCTATGTTTGTCATATTTATAATTAGACTAATCAGGTTCTTTAGATACATAGAGATTATATTCAGTATAGATAGATAATCTTCAACCTCTTCAAAGAGCTGTAGAAAATGGCATTTAATCTAACTTAGAGTTCCGTGGTAGTGAGACACAATCGCTCCTGGCAACACCAATCTATTCCCAAGAGAATGTTGAATACCAAAGACACTCCACCTGGAGCTTGTTGTCTTCTTGGCAGAACTGGCCTTTGGGCAAAGAAATGCCCATGCCTCAACCACTGACAAAGATACATAGTATCCGTAAATGGATAAAACAGGACTGTCAAATCCTGCCAAGACAGGGTAAGATAATTTTAAAAAGTTTCTTGCCTTTAAAAATGGCCTGTCAATTACATTAGGCCTTAGCCAAAGTTGGTTGCTTCAACATTGCAAATGAGACTTTGGGTGACTGCCCAGGTAGCCAGTTGTCTCTATTGTTTGTTGTACATTTTAAAAGTTTCTCGATTGTGCTTCCTGTTTACTCAAGTAATATTATTTCCCTTCTCAGATCTTTGATGGAGTTAAAGATTAGATAATTGTAGTTACTTTCCTCATGACTTAGCCAAGCTTAATTTCAATACAATAGTTAGACTCCTTAAAATAAAATGTTTAGTAAAACTTTTGTCATGCGTTCCTTGCTTAATATTGTTTATTGTTTTTAATTTTATATTTGGTATCTGTTCCTATTGTATTGGGTTTGAATTGATCTTTTTTAGACAAAGGGGGGGGGAAGATGGGAAAACTCTGTCAACCAATCACATCTAGTTAAGGTGTGGTGACCTGGGGCCCAAAAAGGAAAACTGGGAGGACCCAGGTGCATGCTCTCCCTGCATGATTCCTGCCGGACACAGAGAAAGTTGGACTCCCCATTCTTGTGGTGTGAGTTTCCCATTACAACCATTAAAAATATAATTGTTATTCATAGGCTGGCCTGGTTATTTACCATATCGAGCTAACTCGCTACAAGCAAAACATTCAGTCAGTGCTTTGTATGTATGGGTTCAATGTCCATGGAGTTAATCAACTATAGCTTGAAATTATTGAAATAATGTACCTATACTGAATGGACACACAGTTTTTCCTTGTCATTATCCAAACAATATTATCCATATCATTAAACATGTCATTACCCAAACAATACACATATATTATAAACATATGTGTGTTGAAGTTCATTTATATGTATTCTGGATCTGAACTAAAGTATGAGAAGAATGTACAAATGTAAGCATACATCATTTTATATAAGATAGTCATGCATTGTGTCAGCCATGGATTTTGTCATCTAAGCAGTTTTTGTAAGGGACTTGAGCATCTGTGAGTTTTTATATTCAAGGGGGTGAATTCCACAACGAATCTCCCATGAATATTATGGTGGTTAGTTTCAAATGTCTACTTGCCACAACCTCGAAACGCCTGAGAAGAGATTGTTAGTTGAGGAATTGCTGTGACCAGGCTGGTCTGTGGGGGATGATCTTAATTATTAATTCATGCTGGAAGATCCAGCCTATTGTGGGAGGGACTAATTCCTAGGCAGGGGTTCCTGAACTGTATGAGACAGGAGAAAGCTGAAGGCACTAGCAAGCAAACAGGAAGCATGGGTGCATTTGTTTGCCTCTGCTCTTGACTGTGGATGTAGTGTGACTAACTGCTTGAGTTCTTGCCTTGATGGCCCTGAAATGCTAGATGTGGGATTGTAAACTGAACACACCCTTTCTTCCCCCACACTACTTTTTGTCAGGCTATTTATTTATCAGAGCAACAGAAATGAAACAAGACTACCATCAGGCAAGTATTTCTCTGTTTGAACTTCGCAGAGATGCAAGCATCTTCTTTTCATATTGAATATTGTGGATATAAGCTTTTTAAGTTTGCTTATGTCAAAACTCAAGAGTTTAATTCAGGAAATAATTTTTAGTGTGTATTTATTGAATAAATTATTAGTGTTCATTATTATGAGGGGTGGGACTGACAACTGTGATTGGAATGCAAAATGAAATTAAAAAATGAATTATAGTGATATGCAAGATATTCATGAGTATGGCAACAGGATCTGGACATTTCTGGCACCCTCTCCTCAGCTGCCTAAGGAACTACCTGGAGGCATCTTCCTGGACACCTGGGAACCCCTCTAGAGTCAAGTCTCTGCCAACCCTAGAATGGCTCCCTTAATTAAGATATATAATTCCTTGTTCCCATATCCACCCTTCCTATATTGCCATACTCATGAATATCTTGCATATCACCATAGAACCTTCACCTGGCATTGGATGGAGAAAATGACAGAGCCCCACATAGGAGCACCGGACTGAGCTCCCAAGGTCCTGATGAGGAGCAAAAGGAGGGAGATCATGAACAAGGAAGTCAGGACCGTGAGGAGTGCGTTTACCCATTGAGACGGTGGGACAGATCTAACGGGAGATCACCAAGTCCAGTTGGAATGGGACTGATGGAACAGGGGACCAAACCGGACTCTCTGAATGTGGCTGACGGTGGAGGAGGACTGAGAAACCAAGGACAACGGCGATGAGCATGAACTCTACAGCATGGATGGGCTCACTGTGAGCCTTGTCAGTTGGGTTGCTCACCTTCCTGGACTTAGGGAGAGCTGGGAGGACCTTGGACTTAACATAGTGAAGGGAACCCTGATGGCTCTTTGGCGTGGAGAGGGGCGGAGTGGGGGTATGGGTGGAAGGGAGGGGAGGGAAGTGGGAGGAGGAGGGGAGGAGATGGAAATTTTTAATAAAAAATGAGAAAAAAATTATAAAAGTAATTAAAAAATAAAAAAGATGCTAATGCATGAATATGTGTTTTAAGTGTACCCACCTCTCCCCCAGTACCCTCTCTTGTCACTATTGCCTTCCCAGAAAATTCTCCTTCTATTTTCATTTTTGTGGTTTTTTTAAATCTGAATTTGTGCCAGAAAGATGGTATCTTAGTTAGGCTTTTATTGCTGTGAAGAGACACCATGACCACAGCAACTCTTATAAAGGAAAACATTTTATTGGAGTTGGCTTACAGTTTCACAGGTTTAGAGCATTATCATCATGGCAGGAAGCATGGCAGTGTGGGCAGATATGGTGCTGGAGGAGGAGTCTGCATATGGGCCCACAGGTAGCAGGGAGAAGCATCTGAGACCTCAAAGCCCACCCCCAGTGACACTTTATCTAACAAGAGCACACCTATTCCAACAAAGTCATACCTCCTAATCTTGCCACTCCCTATGGATCTATGGAGGCCAATTTTCTTTAAACCACCGCAGATGGCATAGTAGAGTTAGTTGAATTCCAAGCGGAAGGATTTGACTTCTGTAGCTGTATTGTTTTGGGGGTAGCTTATAGAGAATTGTCTCATAGTTGTATAGATTAGCAGTTACAAATTAAGATTTTGGTCTGAGAAAAAAAATGCCCTTATCTAGGCTTCTTAAAAAATAGAATGTGTGTGTGTGTGTGCATGTGCATGTTCATGTGCGCGCTGTGTGTGTGTGTGTTCATGCGCGCACTGTGTGTGTGTGCGCGCGTGCGCACACGTGCGTAGGTCTGAGTAAAACTTAAGAGAGTCGGTTCTTTCCTTTTACCATGTGGATCCTAGAGATCAAACTCGGGTGCTTTATCCTTGCTTTGCAGGTAGTGATTTCCTCTTTGAGATCTCACATAGTCTTTCTTTTGTTCATGTCTTTGTCCACTTTTTTTCTTCTAAAAGAGAACATTGGTAATATTTGAGTGGTGTCTGCTGTAATGAATTCATTAACATTTTGGTTGTGTGTGTGTGTGTGTGTGTGTGTGTGTGTGTGTGTGTGTGTGTGTGCAGACATGTACATGTGTATGCCATGGTGGGTGTGCTTGCGGTGAACAGAGGACAACTTTACAGAGTTGATTTTTTCCTACTATGTGGGTTCTAGGATTGGATTCAGGTCATCAGGCTTGTTCAGCAAGTGCTTTTACCTGTTAGGACGTCTTACTGGACCCAGTGAACTTATTTTAACTCAGTTACCTTTGTCAAAAATTCTGTCTCTGAATATAAGATCGCACTCTCATATGGTAAGGGTTAGGAATTTGATAACACGAATTTTAAGGGGTACATATACGATTACAAGATGTTAAATAGATGGTTCAAGTGTTTTTATGGAGTCTAGTTTATTTAGAGAAAGCTGTTTTTTAATGTCAAACTTTCAGATTAGATTCATAATACCAAGTGATGCAAATCATAGGGAATAAAAAGGATAATAAATCTCATAGGCGTCAGTGTGGTGAGATGAGAAAGATGACCTTTCATTTTAAAATCATTGCACATGTTCTCGCATCAAGAAAAGAGACACCATACATGTGCAGATAAATGCCAATGTGTTTAAGAAAATATCTTTAATGGAATGTCTGAGTTGAAATAGCTAATCCCACATCTCTTAATATGACCCTGGGCATGGTCTGAAAAGAGTGACCAAAATAATTAAAAATTCTTCTTTATATTAAAGGATGGCTTTCAAAATGGTGATGTAAGGTATAAGCAAGGGACGGGAAATGGGAGAAAAGGGGAAGGGTGGCATAAGAAGTGAAAGGAAAAATAAGAAACTTGGAAACAAGCCGGGCGGTGGTGGCGCACGCCTTTAATCCCAGCACTCGGGAGGCAGAGGCAGGCGGATCTCTGTGAGTTCGAGGCCAGCCTGGTCTACAAGAGCTAGTTCCAGGACAGGCTCCAAAAAAGCCACAGAGAAACCCTGTCTCAAAAAAAAAAAAAAAAAAAAAGAAAAGAAACTTGGAAACAATGATGAACAATTAGACTTTTGATTCTAGGGAAGTAGGTAGAGTACATATTTCCTTATAAGTTGTTTGCAATAATGTGGCTATTGTAATCACCTCTTTTCAGAAGCCCCATGTGATATCATTTCATCGTGAACTTTAGGACAATTTATTGTAAAAGAACTTCTTTCTATGTTTTTATCTGTATGTGCATCAGGCAAGATTTGCCTGAGATCAACCGCTCAGTGGAGACAAAAATTTGTAGCCCCAGAATTCTGGAATTAGGCAAAACGGGAACCACTACTTCCTAGCAGAATAGCTTTGTAGAAGCCAATTAACCTTTTGAGCCTCAATGAGTCATTTTGAAAGTGGAGGAAAATGGAACCTATCTATAAGGCCACAGCAAGAATTGAACGAGGTGATGGTCGTAAAATGTTTGAAACAATGCCAAACACACAATTAAGTGCACAGTAAATATTAGCTGTGGGAAAGAGCAAGAAACTTACAGTGCTTGGAACAGGAGTCTCTTGGTCCTGTCCCCACAGTGACTGAAGGGAAGGGTGTGCACAGAAGGAGGGAGGTCTTGGGAACACCCAGGATGGAAACATCTGGGTTGTGTTGGGATAAGGGTAGATCTGTGGGAGGATAGGGGTCCAGGAAGACTGAAGCTAGGAAGAAGAAAAATCAAGGAAAAGGTCTCTTTTAAGTAACTAATTCAATCAAGGAGTGGTCCACTCTCCCTGTTGCTCTTTCTTTTCTCTCATTTTGGCTCCGTTTGCCCTCAGTTTGGTTTTGCTGCTGGATTAATGCCTCCTTCCACACCCATTTATCTTCTTCTTTTTTTTTAAAATTGTTTATCACATTTACTTTGTACAAATCCTTCCCCAAACAAAGAAGCTGTTATTGGTATTAGTTTTCAACCAAAAGGTCATCATTTAATACAATGCATATATTTCTGTAGCTTAAGGTAGAGTTTGTAATTATATTTAGCATTTTCCTTCCTAAAATAATAAAGGCCCTAATAAAAAGAAGATGAATAGTAGCGAATTAAAAGCCATTAAGGACTGGAAATAGTTGTGGTTCTATTTCTTTTGTTATCTTTTATTATGACATATTGCAAATATTCAGGAGAGCAGAGAAGAAAACACCAGGAACACAGCAGCGCAACACTGTTATCCATTCCTAACATTTCTCCTTTGTCTTTCTCGCTGTTGTTTATAGTAATTAATATGGCAGATAACAATGTACTTCCTTGAGTACTTCTTACAGATCCCATCCTTCTTCCTCCCTTCCGGTCTGTGAATAACATTTCCAGGAAAACCTATTTTGTGGGAGGTGACTCAAAGGTCAACAGCTTTGGCCGAGTCGACTTAGGTCTTCAGATTCTATGGTACAAAGAGAGCCAGCTCCAGAGAGCTGTCTGCACATATGCGCTGTAGCACAGGAGTCGTGGTATTCTCGCACACATGTGCACATACACAATCATAAATGAACGGATGAATGAGTAAGCCAAACAACTTGTCATTAAAACTATCAAAAGGAGTGCCTGTTGACACGGTGTGACTTCCACTCTCGGAGGATTTGCAAGGACAGTGCAGGATTCTGACTTCAGTGTCTACCATTGCGATGTATATTTTAGTGTTTAATTTATTTTATTGTATCTGATCAACCACTGCTTTATTGAATGTACCCATCTGCATACGTGGATCTTTATTCATTATCTTGTAAAATGTGAATTTCACTATATGGATATGCTACAGTTTTTTTTTTTTGCTCTTGATGGGCATTGAGATTCTTTATTACTTTTCATTACTGCTGCATTGGGCATCTTGCACGTTGTATGTTGTGCTTTGCATTTCTCTAGGGAACACAGGCTTTGCTGCACACAATTGTAAGCCCTGCACTGGGAAGACTGAAAATCAAATGGTCATTAATTTATAGAAGCATATTCAAATTTGCCAGTGGTTATTAAAATAACAAGATTTATTAGACATATGAAAATTAAAAGATTTTCCCCCTATACTACATAGGTAAGTAGCTTGAAATTTCAAATTACTGATTATTTGTAAGGCCATGAAAAGAAGCTTCACTAGTGGGTTTAGACATTAATGCAGCTAATTTGAATTATTACAACTACTCTGGAGTATAATTTATTAATGTTTGATTCAATTTATGATGCGCAATGCCACCCTGCTATATTCCCTAGAGAAATTCTGTCTCTATTCTAATTAACTTACTTGCTTGCTTGAGACAGGGCCTCTCTGTTACTGTCCATTTATTGGGTTTATTTTCTTAGACAGTTAAAGAGGTAAAAGTTAGGAAAAAAATCTCAAGTGCAATAAGTAGCAGGAGGGAAAATCTCAGATAGAGTAGACAGAATCAGAAAGGCTTTTATGAGAGGCAAAGAAACATACACACAGAGCAAGGCACACAGAGGAAGCCTGTCAGCAAACAGCAAGGGAAACATGGGAGCGTAAAGCCTGGGCTCTTGAAGACTGAGGCTTTCAAGGGTCTTTGAGGACCTACATTCCGAATTTGGGATTCATTAAGCTTGAATAAAGAAAGGAAGGTTGATAGGACCTCAACTTTGCGGTAAACATGCCCTGGTCTGATTTGAGTTTCTCAGACTGGTCCGGGGGTTCCACTAGCACCAGGTGTTTAGTTTAAGCCCTCAGCTTTTGTCTCAGCTCAGGAGAGTATGAGAGAAGCCTCAAGTTTGCCATATTGGAAGTTTACCACCTTTTCTACCTAGCTATGGTCTCTCTCCTATCAGTGATCTCTCTACCTTCTGGTCCCTCATCTGTCTGTATCCCAGATTGGCCTGGAATTCAGTATGTACCCCAGGGGAGCCTTCAGTGCACAGCAATCCTCCTGGCTCAACCTCCCTTGGTGCTGGGATTTTAGTTGTGCAATGACACAAGCACATGGTGGGTGTTATCTATTACGGTTTCCCTTTTGTATCTTGGATAGCTATTGATTTATAGAGCTTATTACATATTTTATGTAAATCTTTGCTACGTATGCTTTAAATATTTTCTCCTGATTTGTAGTGTTTTTAAAATGTTATATTACACTTTCATTTTAGATCTTAAGGAATAAACTGTATTGTTCTTTTTCTCTATGTATTTGCCTAGTTTGCATCATGATAAATCATTATTCTGAAATCACAAAGACAGTTTTACAAAATGTTTTAGGCTTTAGTTTTCCAGTCAGGCTGAATTTGTAGGTTTGCCTCACACAATGGACTGGCGCCATTTGCTGTGTAGTTCATTCTGTCCCGACAGTTATGTAATACTACTTACATTGTGTATCAGCTTTTGAGGTCTGTTTTGTGTTTCCCTGGTTGGTTTCGGGAGGTTCACAAGGAAGTCTATATATCTAGAAGTATTTCTGGCCTATAGGAGGATTTTGGCAGCTAGATAAAAGCTAGCATTCCTCAGAAATGTGTGACACCAGTTCCTATTTGTTAAAATGAATCCTTTTCTTTACCTCTGGCAGAAGTAACGGCTACCTGTGGTACCTATCAACATACCAAAGCCTGTTCTGGTCCCCAGGATCCCTCAGTATCACAAGTATTTGTTATACATCTCAAAGTCTGTCTGTTTTCACCTTTCCAGACTTCCCTGCTGGTTGATACCTTTTTGTTCTCTTCATAATGGTGTGGTGGTTTGAAAGAAAATAGCCCTAAGGGAGTGGCACTATTAGGAAGTGTGGCTTTGTTGAAGTGGGTGTGGTCTTGAGGGAGGAAGTGTGTCACTGTGGACGTGGGTTTTGAGGTCTCTTATGCTCGAGCTTTGCTCAGTGTGATACTTAGTCTACTTCCTGTTGCCTGCATGTCAGTACGTAGCAGATCCTCCTCCAGCATCATGTCTGCCTGCACACGACCATGCTCCTCACCGTGATGATAATGGATGGAACCTCTCAACTGTAAATGAGCCACCCCAGTTAAATGTTTTCCTTTATAAGAGTTGCCATGATCATGGTGTCTCTTCACAGCAATAGAAACCCTAGCTGAGACACGTGGTAAGGTTCCCCTCGCCTTGCACTTGCTATTCTTGCTATGCTTTTCCGGTTCTCTGTCCCCGCTATTCCCACCCCCTCTCACACACACGTGGAGAGGAAGAGAGATAGCTCATGGCCAGTTTGCTGACATGTCAGTCTATTTCTTCTCTCTCTGCTCTGAACTCTTCCAGATACCTCTGACTGTTCTCTCTCTCTCTCTCTCTCTCTCTCTCTCTCTCTCTCTCTCTCTCTCTCTCTCATCTACCCATATTATGGAGTGGTGATGTTGGCAGTTTCCTTACTGAGTCTCCTCACGTACAGTTACCTGGGGATGGTCTATTCTTACAGCCACTATCATACATTGTTACCGGAGTTCTGCAAAACCAACTCCTCTCATTTGTTTTAATCCCCTATACTTACACTGTTGTCCCTCTTCCTGACTCTTTGATATTTCCTGTAAATTTTATAATCAATTTATAAAGTTTCTCTCGCACACAAAATCTTCATTAGGTAATTGTGATTTACTAATTAGGGCTGGGGTGTACCTTAGTCATAGAGCATTTAAGTGATTAAGGCCTATAAGGTACTGGGTTCAATCCGCAGCACCCGCCCCCACACTGCATGGCCTTTAAGGGTTTTAAGGATTAAATTAGCAGTATTGTCATCTTTGTGACACTGATCCTTCTCATTCAAGGATATGGTACAAGTTCTCCTTGTTTTTAGTAAAGTTTTATTTTTCCCCCCACAGGATTGTATATATTTTGTTAGATTCCTTCATTCATGTATTGTAATTTGTTGATTATGTAAATGAATACAATCAATATTTCCCCATTGGTATTTTAAGCAACACTATAGTAATGTCATTAAAACTGGGAGGTCGCACCCTATGCCCCAAACCAGGTTTGGTCATCTTTCTTCAATAAGACAATTAGAAGAGTATAGTAGTATAGTGGTATATTATTTGTACTTTAATAAATAAAGCTCATCTGAAGATCAGAACGCAAAGCAGCCACACTAGTCAGCCATACAGGCTAGGCGGTGGTGGCACACACCTTTAATCCCAACAGCCATACCAGTTTGCCATGGAGGGCAAGCAGTGGTGATGCACACCTTTAATCCCAGTACTAGAGAAGAATATAAGACGAGAGGAGACAGCTCTCAGTCTAAGGATTCATGGAAACAGAATCTTGCCCATTTTTGGTCTGAGGTAGAGGTAAGAGCCAGTGGCTGATTGCTTTGCTTTTCTAATCTTCATCTTGAACCCCAATATCTGTCTCTGGGTTTTTATGACTCGTGTTACATAGTAGTAGAAAGCAGACTTGTGGGGTGGTATTCAGTGTGGCCACATTTGGATGAGGACAAGGAGATTCAGTGAATCCCTACCCCATATTTTTGAGGTTCCTGGTCAAGATTAAAGTTTAAATAGAGGGCCAGTGCTTTGCATACCTAAGCCATCTTGTTCAAGATGGGGTCCTGCCAACTGTGGATCTACCATTGTCTGAGTTTCAGTCTCCTCCTTTGAAGTAGGTACCTGGTTAATTGGACTATGTGAAATCTCTTTCCTGGAAATGAGTTCCCTCTCTGTCCTCCTCTCAGCATGAGATTCCAGGGAAAATTCCTATTTCTTTAGGGTCAATTTTTTTTTAAAGATTTATTTATTTATGTATATGAGTGCTCTATTGCTTGTATATCTGCATGACAGAAGAGGGCATCAGACAAAGAGGGCATCAGATCCCATTGTAGATGGTTTTGAGCCTCTATGTAGGTGCTGGGAATTGAACTCAGAACCTCTGGAAAAGCAGGCAGTGCGCTTAAATGCTGAGTCATTGCTCTAGCTCCATGGGGTCAGTTGTTCAATAGTCTGATAATTAGATTGAGAGATACAATTATTTCTTTCGATTACCCTCATTTCTATCAGGCCCGTTATAGTTACTATTAGCTCGTAGTCATTACTAGTTACTTACTAGTTCATTTTATGGATCCATTCATAAGAGTTGGATGTGATTGTTTATTTTTCAAACTCTTATGTAGTTTAACTTTAGAGATTATGTCTTTCAATTTCAGAGTGTTTATTTAGAAGTGTGTATATATGTTTCAGTTCTCTGGAGAAATTCTTTATGCTCTCACCTCTCTCCATTTCCTCTTCTATTTTGTTAAATACCACAGCAATTTCTGGGGTTCTCTCTCTTGTCCAGGTCTCAGACTCTAATCTTCACATTCTTTCCAGAGTTATTACAGCCTGAGCCTGAGACCCAATAGTCCTGATAAGCCAGATTAGACCAACTGTCCTCAACAAGTCAATTTAATAGGTAATAGGAAAAAGCAGAATGAGAAGATTATTTATCTATTCAATATGGCCACATTGAGAAGAGGTATAAAGAGATCCTGTAGTTTCCTACCTCCTGGTGCATCTTGGGGTCTTGACATGAAATTTATGCTAAGTACAAGGATGGAAGTAAGCAGAGCTAGGCAGTTGCAGTCATGGTATAGTTCTGTCCCTCACTGACCCATCATGGTCTGAGCTTCCGTCTCTCCTGCACAGTGGTCTGACAAGTTGCCAATGTAAAAAGCGAGGACATGGCCACTCCAAGGTATGGTTGAGGGGAAGGTTTCTTCTGTAGATATGAGCGCTAGTACAGTCAGAGGCGTCTGGAAGAGCACAGAGCAGAGGAAGTTGTAGACTCAACAGGCCAGCATAGTGAACTAGGCCTTGAGAGTGGTGTGGAGTAAGAGAAGAGAGGAAAATGAGAGAGATGGGGGAGGGGGGCCAGAGGGGAACCAAGAGAGCACATGGCAGAAATACCAAGGTTATATAGGTTATATGAGAAGCAGGGGAGAGGGAAGCCCATAAGCTGGAGAAGTTTAGAGTAGGGGACAGGGTGAAAAAAGCTGAGAAGAGCCTCAGGCACTGAGTGAGCCTGCAAGCCAGCAAATATTCTGGTATGCTAATAACCACATGCCCTGAGTTTCTTTTGGACCTGGGAAATCTCTTTCTGAAGACTCGTTCCTCTTCTAGCTGGCACTAGTCTTTAGCCTTTTTCTTCTCCCAGCTTGCATGAGATTCCTGGGGGAAATTCCAATTGTGTGTGTGTGTGTGTGTGTGTGTGTGTGTGTGTGTGTGTGTGTGTTTGTGTTTCAGGGGGAGGTGGGGGAAACACCGTTTCAGTAGTCTGATAGTCAAATGTCTCTTTTTGAATATTCTCATTCCTGTCAGGGAAATTTCAATATACTGGAACTTTATACCTCTTTTCACAGGCTTGACAGATATCATAAACCATCCTGAGGGCAAAATCACCTGCGTGCTGGAGCTGTCCGAAGTTCCTGCTGAGACTCTTCCTTCTATTTATTAATCTGTCTAGGTTAAGTTTTGCTATACCTCTTTACTGTGTTTAAAAATATACTGCATTTACTCTCGCAATCTTTGTGTTACTAGTTTTTCTAACCTTCTGAGCTGTATCATATTATTTACCACCTTTTCAATTCTCTGATTTGTGTGTAGAATGAATTTACTTAAAATGGCGAAGCAACTGAATCCCTCCGTTTTCCTTTTGCTAGGGACAGGGGCCCTGCAAATGCTCTGACAGTGAGTTCTGTCTTTAGCCTCCGGTTTTGATACATGGTTTCCACTTTCATTCTGTGCAATGACTAATTTCCTATTTTTAGCCAGCGAGTCAGTTAGAAAATGTGATTTTTTTTGTTCAAATCATCAATATTGCCGGGCAGTGGTGGCGCACGCCTTTAATCCCAGCACTCGGGAGGCAGAGGCAGGCGGATCTCTGTGAGTTCGAGACCAGCCTGGTCTACAAGAGCTAGTTCCAGGACAGGCTCCAAAGCCACAGAGAAACCCTGTCTCGAAAAAAAAAAAAACATCAATATTGTAGTATGGTGGCGGGCCGCTTCCCGCCGCCCGGCTCTGACCACCGGCTAGCTTATCCCCAGAATAATTACGTGGAAACTGTATTCTTTTAAACACTGTCTGGCCCATTAGTTTTAGCCTCTTACTGGCTAATTCTCACATCTTGTTTTAACCCATATTTAGTAATCTGTATAGCAGAATGAGGTGGTAGCTTACTGGGAGGATCTTAGCCTACATCCGTCTAGGGTCAGAGAATCATGGCAATTTGCCTGAGGCGTCTGCCTGACTCTGCTTTCTTTCTTCCACAATTCTGTTCTGTCTACTCCGCCTACCTAATTTTCTGTCCTATTAAAGGGCCAAGGCAGTTTCTTTATTAACCAATGAAAGTAACACATAGACAGATGACCTTCCTCCATCACAATATATTAAAACTTTCAAAAATCTAGCTTTGAAACCTTCCTTATATTTTGATAGTAAATGTCTCATTTCTGTTGGTCATAGAGTATATAATACATGGACGCACAGATGAGATCCTTAGATTACTACATATATACATAATGCAGTCTTTCCGGTACCACAGTTTCGCATCTTTTTTGTTTTTTATAACAATACACTTAAATAGATGACAAGTTTATGTTCTCCTTACTGTCTAGTATTCCCATAGCAAATTTTCAGTCTTCCTACCTTTGCTAAAGTCTCTCATTCCCTTATCACATTACAAGCCTGAAGTGAAAATTTAGTAAAATAGAAACCTCTAGACTCTCTCCTGGGTCTTATTTTAAAAAGGTAGCAGGTGCTATTGCTAAAGTGGTCCAAGAATCTGCTGCTTTAAATTGAAGCTCTCTCGCACACATCTCAAGGCTCTATAGATTTAATCATTACTACACGGTATAGGACGTATATTAGCAAATCAGAATGTTCCAGAAATCTAAATATGAATGAATCTTATCCTAACAGCCAGTCTTATTTATCTTATTTAAAGGGCCTTACAGTGAGTTTGGTGGTTTTAGCCCCCATTTAGTTTTTATTGTATTAAAAAAAATCTGACAAATCATTATCATGAGATTCCAGAATGAAATCAGTCTTTTCGTTATTGTTTTTGCATTTTGCTTCTATCTTTGATGCTTTTAATGTGAAGCAGAAACTATTCATTGGATGCAAGCAAATGGAGATGATCACATTTCAAAATCTAAAAAACTTCCAGCTGCCACGGAGTAATGTTAAAGTCCTAAATAATTCCATATATAGCATAAAAATTTAGAAGGCTTGAGAGAGCAGTTACTTTTCCTAGAGAAATGCTCAGTTTGTCCAGTAAGTAACTGCATTGGCCATTAGTGAGGTTGTTTTGATGTGTGTGGGGAGTAATTGTGATTTATTTTATGGTGATCAGATTTTGGATGTTTAGCTTCCAGAAGCAACAGTCCTCTTAAACTTTCTATGTTACAGAAGCAACAGTACTTTCTGTTATCTGCATATAGTAAAGAATTCATATTTTAACTCATGTGAAGATGCTTGGCAACAGGAAATATTAAGTCTTTAGGAAAAGATCTTGAGAAGATGATACAAAGTTCCAGCTTGCCTAAGAATCTAAAGTGCTAGGGTTTTCCTCATGGACAACCCTTGAGCTTTTTTCTATTTGGTATATTTCCATATTTTGTACGCTGTGCATTTGGAATTTGAGATTTGGTTTCTCACAGAAACAATTATATTTGATTAGTGCTTGAGGTAAACCTGCAAAAGTTCCAGTTTAATTCAGATGTGACTGAAATATTGTTGAAGTTTTGTGTTAACCCCTTTTCTCTTTATAAAGTTTATTTAAGCATATGAACATCTTTAAAATATATCGGACCCTCAGAATCCCAAACAGCCTGATTCATATATAAGCAAGCAGCTGGGGCTTTGTACACCGCTTAATTCCCAAAGGTTACCCTTGAAATTGGCTAGCAATGGGAGGGAAGGAGGTTCCCTGAATCCCAACTCACACTGACACTCTGGAGACTTCAGTTTCTCCTTTTTCCACTCTCATGAGTTAAAAATGCATTTCTCACCAAGAGGAGGAGAGAGAATGGAGCGGACATCGGAGGCCCATGGATCCGCTCCTGATGTCAGTGATTCACTCAAACACCAGATGGAACCTCGCTGGCAGCAGCTGGGAGCAGGGGAACTGGCCTCTTTTCATCAGTCATGCTGAAGACTGCAGTGAGGGCTCCCACAGAGCTCCTGTAGCGATTGCCCTGGTAAGATGAGTGGGAAAGGGGAAGGCTAAATGCACTGCAGTAAAAGACCAATTGATCTACATACTAGGCAACAAAATACAGGCTGGGGAACTCTAGCCAGATATTTGTGTTTTTAAAAAGAAAAAGAATTAGAAGGAAAATGGAATCCAAAGATTGGAAGAGGCTTAAAAGACATCTAATTTTTGACAGTGGGAAAATGAAAACACAATTTAAAAATTCTCTCGAGATGTGTTAATACACATAGGCACAAAAGTTTTTCTAACCATTTTAGAGTCTTTCAGATTTTCATACAGTGTAATACGATCATAATCACTACTCTCTGTGATGCCGCCCAGATCCATACCCACTTCCCTGTCTCCCCCCCAACTTTGTGCTCTCTCTCTCTCTCTCTCTCTCTCTCTCTCTCTCTCTCTCTCTCTCTCTCTCTCTCTCTCTCCCATGAGTCCAATTTTTACTACCCATATTCTACTGGGTATGGGGCCATCAGCTGAACCATGGTCAACTTACCAGGATCCACACCCTTGAAAAACTGACTCTTCTCCTCCCAGAAAGCCATCAACTGTCTTGACCTTCTCTGCTGGTGGAGGCGAATTAACCTCTTCCGTGCTGGAATCTTGACTGGTTTGACCTTGTGCAGGTCTTGTACAGGCCACCACAGCTGTCGGGGTATCATGAGCACAGTGGTCTTATCATGGCCACAGGACATTTTCACTCTGGTACTCTCTGACATCTGATTCTTACAGTCTTTCTGCCTCCTCTTCTACAATCGTCCCTGAGCCATGGTGTGTGTGTGTGTGTGTGTGTGTGTGTGTGTGTTAGATGTGTCATTTGTGATGAACATCATTTACTTCACTGACATTTATTCTCTCCACTCTGACCAGTTGGGAGTTTCTGCATTAACAACTGACTGTCCCATTGCACAGAGATTTCCCTGACGAGGTCTGAGAACTATGCCTGTTTAGCAGAATAATTGTAGTAGGTTTGTTCCTGGGGCTTATAAGTGCCTCAGACGTGGGTTCTTGGTTAAGTTTATAGTACAAAGCATGTGTTTCCTCCAGTGGAGTGGGTCTTATATTCAATCAGAAAGAGGTTGGTTACCCCCCCCAAGTATTCTGTCACTATTGAACTTATGAACTTATCTTTCCAGATTGGTCACTCTTGCAGTTTATGGGGTTATAAGGTCTATCAGCCTCCCCGTCTTTGTTCAAACTGACCAACTCTAAATTATGGGTGGTGATCCCTTCAAAGAGCCCCTAAGACTCCCAGTCCTCCAGGAGAGGCTGGGATTTGGCTTCCTCGAATTTTGCCTCTGCTTTGCAGAAGGTCTATTCTATCTGTGTGCTTGTTGTATATGTGTGTTTCCTTGCCCCTAATAAAAGCCTTTACCTGTTGATTCTCTCGTTTGCTGTTTGCTGTGTTTGAGATTGTCCCTCCTTGCTACCTGTCGCACTTGAGGCTTTCCTACCTTTTCATTCTTTAACTGGAAAAGAAAAGAAACCCAATCAGACCCCTAGAAAGTAACAATGGCAATAGCCTGTATTCTTTGGGGGGGGGGGTCCCTAGTATACTTCTGGCCAACAGATCTAGGGGAGGTATCCCACACCTGATCCAAACTTTTTATTTGGAGACCTATGGATTCTGGAATGAGCACAATGCTCTGTGTGGGGTAGATAACTCCAATTAAACCATTTTAAATGAATGTATATGCATATATATGAAGCTTATGAAATACTAAATACTATGGCTTTTCCACATATCCTTAGTGTGTTCCCCCCACCCCTGCTGCTGTAACCTCTTCTGCTGCTCCAGACTTCCCTCATCTCTGTTCTGACCTAAACCTCTCTCCCCATTAGTCCTCCTTCCCCCTTCTTATCACCTGTGTTCTACCCTCCTCCCACTCCCTCCTCAGCCAATGGTCCCTTTCTGGTTTCCTTGAACAGCAAATTAAACACACAAATCTAAACTATTTTTTAAAGCAAAGAATTAGTTACTGTAGTGGAGGCAATGATCGTGTATGGATAAGGGCGGAGGTTTAGAACTGGCAAAGTACGCATAGATGGAGCTTCTAAGATGATCAAATGCCCCTAATGTTTCTGTTTTTGACTTGATAATAGTTACATGGTTATTGCTTTATAGGAAAATTTATTAAGTCATTTGTGTGATTTTTTCCTTACATGTTTTTCTTTATAATAAGAAATGTTAAACCACGGAGGCAAAGCAACTGCTGACATCGTTACTGATAAAGGAACGGGAAGGAAAAAGCATTGGCATCAGAACAAATGGCTGGGAAGGTACAGCAATGGCAGTACAGGGAGGGATTCAAAGCTTGAAAAGAATAAGGTTGTTTGCCAAGCATCTTGCAGCACAATTCAGGGCTGAAAGCCTCGTCCCTCGCCAAAGGAGCATGCACGGAGTATCCTTATGGAGGGACAGCTCCAGAAATATTATGGTGCTAGAAACAAGTGTTTCATGGGATTGCTTTGCTCCTTTTCCAAAGAAGAATAATATTACTAACCCTCCTTAAAATATTATGACTTGTCGGGCCGTGGTGGGTGACACATGCCTTTAATCCCAGCGCTCAGGAGGCAGAGGCAACTGGAACTCTGTGAGTTCGAGGCCAGCCTGGGCTACAGAGTGAGTTCCAGGACAGGCTCCAAAGCTACACAGGGAAATCCTGTCTTGAAAAAAAAAACAAAAAAAATGAATTAACAAGATGCAGTCTGCTGTTTAACCCAAATCTTAACATTTTGAGTCAAATTGACACAGGATTTCAAGTCACAAAACACCCAATAAAATGACAAGAGGTTAAAACAGGCAGCCCGAGAGTCAGTAGGATATTAAGATACAAGTAGGCAGTCAGCAATTGGGACTTAACTGTAGGGTTGGATTCAAGGTTAAGGCCGTACTTAGGACAGAACAAAACAAATCTCTGATTTCAAAGCAACTGAGGTAGCAGGCAAGTTAATCAAATGGGAACTCAGAACAGAGTTGCCAAAGTAGGCAACCAGTAATTTGATATGATAACCAGTGTTATCATAGGGTCACCAGCCAAGTTGATTCCATGTAGCCCCCTGAGTCACAGAAAGCAGACTCCTTCATTTCTCTTTAATGAAGTGACAGGCTTTGTTCTTTGACTCAGAGTTTTGGGCTCCTAGTCTCTCTAGGAACGGGATGTGCTAGTCAAATACTCCCAATTCTAATAAAACAATACAAATAATTGTGTCACGATTATGGTGTTTTCTAGCTTTTATAATCAAACTCATTTTTTAAAGTCAGAAACCTCTTTTGACTACCTCTCATCAGGAGGCCTGGAATGTCTGAGCACCTCACTTTTTTTTATATAATACTAAGATTGATGAGGAGGTTTCAGTTTGTATTAACCTGATACCTGCATTTAAAAGTGCCCCTCCAAGACTAGGAAGCACAGTTAGATCTAGTTAGGAAAGGGAAATAGAAGCAATCGTTATGGATGAATGGCGGGGGACTGGAATATGATCATCAAATGGAGGGAAGAGAGAGACAGCTCTATCTGGGATGTCTGCATCAAATCCCTCCACCCAGGATTCGGGGGACCCTGTGGAAGAGGAGGCAAAAAGAATGTAAGAGCCAGAGGGCTTGGAGGATGTGGGGAGAACAAAATCCTCTAAATTGGAGCAAAAGGAGGGAGATCAAGAGCAAGGAAGTCAGGACCACAAGGGGTGCACCCACCCACTGAGATGGTGGGGCTGATCTAATCTGAGCTCAAAAAGGCCAGCTGGACTGGGACAGAAAAAGCACGGGATATAACCGGACTCCCTGAACATGGCGGACAATGAGGGCTGCTGAGAAGCCAAGGACAATGGCACTAGATTTTGATCCTACTACACATACTGGCTTTGGATGGGGGGGTGGCCTGTTTGGATGCTCACCTTCCTAGACCTGGATGGAGGGGGAAGGAACTTGGACTTCTCACAGGGCAAGGAACCCTTACTGCTCTTCGGACAGGAGAGGGAGGGAGAGGGAGGGGGGAGGGGGAGGTAAATGGGAGGCAGGGAGGAGACAGAAATTTTTAATAAAAAAAAGATCCTCTAAATTAACATGGGCAGAGCTCATACGAGCTCACAGAGACTGAAGCAGCATGCGCAGGGCCTTCGTGGGTCTTGTATCAAGTCCACTTCACATACTATGGCTTCCATTTTAGTGTTTTAATGGGATTTCTGAGCGTGTGGATGAGCTGGTCTCCGTTTCTTCTGCCTTTTGGGCTCTTTTCTTTCTATTTATTTGTTTTTCCTGAATCCAATGAGCTAGTTTTATTCCATATTATATTTTCTTATTTTGTTTTGTTTTCTAATGAGGGACAGGGGGTAGTGAATCCAGATAGAAGGGGAGGTGGCGGAGGAATTGGGGTTAGTAAAGAGAGGGGAACCATAATCAATATGTATACTACGTGAGAACAAAACCATTTTCAATAAAAGAAAAAAAAAGGGTGTCTCTTCCCCCTTTAGCCTAATGACTTTAGTATCCACTGACGATTATCACCTAGCCTCACTCATGAGTTCATTCAGCTTGGAGATTTGTGCTTTTCCAGTATTGTCATTTCTCTGGAATTTATTATCTAGAATTCTTTTGTTAAGAAAAGCGTTTGTTAATGAGCTCCATGACTACTGTGAAATAGCATTGTTTTTATTGGAAAGGCAGAATAAAATGCTTGGTTGCTGCCTTTCATTTAACAATTTTCTCTACAACTAAAAATCCCTAACTGTGACTCATGTTTTGGCATCATCTCATTATAAAAGAATGAATCTGTATGTAGCTGATATTTCACTGCATCATAGTCAGTTTTCATTTTGATACTCAAATTGTTCCATGTCAGGCCAAGGGAAATTTTTCCAAATTGGTTCCCAAGCCTTTTGATATGACTGTGATAGCCGCTGGTAGCTTGTTTGATTTCTAGAAAAGAAGGGATTACTGGCTCCTCTAATATAGTCCCACACCAGCCAATAATTTGTTCCAGGAACTCTGGTTTGATTTGAAGATTACAATTTTGTGTGCCAGAGGTGCTTATTATTAAATAAGTACTCATCACTTCTAAGTCTTGCCAAGGATCGGAGTTAGTGATCACTCTTTTTCCTTTAAAGGGGAAAGTTTATATTGATATTTCTGATTCAAATTTGATGACAGGACTTTTTATGTTTTTAAAAAGTATCATTTTTAATTATGCATATGTATGTGTGTGCTATGTGCATGTAAGTAGAGGTGCGTGTGGAACCAAGGAGAGGGCACCAGATTGCGTGGAGCTGAGCTTACAGGTGTCTGTAAGCCACCCAACATGGGTGTTGAGAAACAAACTCAGGTCCTGTGTAAGAGCACTGCATGCTCTTAACTACTGGAGCCATCTTCCAGTCCAGGTGCTTATGTGTTTGAGTTTGTATTTGTAACTCCTGTTTCTTGTTTTGAACATCTTGGCTCTAATAACATTAGCATGCGATTGCTTCAAGATTAAACACAGCAATATTACCATTAATACAGTTACTGAACACAGGTAAATTGTTTGGGTCATGTTCTATATTCTTACTGCACACCCAGTAAGTGATATAAAGTCAATGTTTTACATATAAAGTTAAAGCTAAGTTGAAATAATGCTTTTTTCTTTCTATGTGGGTTTGCCATCGACTTGGTATAAAGTTAGTCTTGTTTGTTTCATTTTGCTTTGCCTTGTTTTGTATTGTTCTGTTTTTGGTGAATTTTGTTCCAAATTCAAACTATATAATCACGTAAGATGAAAGAAGTCATAATCTCTTAGGAACGAGGCTGGGGTATGCCGGCACACTTGTGTGATTCTGGTGTTGGTGAAATGAAGACAGGCTACTATGGGGTGATAGTTCCCGCGGAGCTGGAGTTGGAGGTTGCTGTAAGCCTTGTGATGTGAGTGCTGGGAACTACACTCAGTGATACAATTCTTTATTAGTGTTATTATTAATTTATTTTGTGTGCACGTGGACCATATGTATTTCTGGTGCTGCTCAGGTCAGAAGAGGGTGTTAGATCCCCTAGAACTGGAGCTGCAAGTGGTTGTGAACCAGCATGTGTATGCTGCGAATTGAACCCAGGTCTGCAGGAACACCACGTGCTCTTAACCACAGAGCCATCTCTGTAGCTCTAGATAGTCTTAACAGTTGATCTGTCTCTCTTGGCTTACATTTTGAGTACATTTGTTCTCTTGTGCAACAAGTATTTATTGAGCCATAATAAGTACCAGGCACTAGTCACTTGCTGACTTTGTTACTTCTGTTACTTTTTTTTTTTTTTTAGTTTCTTAGCTTTGTTTGAGCTTAAAATCTTTTTTGAGATGGGAAAAGTTTCTGTTTATAAATGCAAACATTTCTCACAATAGAAACTTGTAATTAACAAATGAATGTCATTTAATTGTCTAAACTATAAGCCAAATTAATCATATTCCCTAAGTAGGTAGTTCTATTGTAGTGGAGTTCATACATTTTGAGTTAGCAGTCCAACAAAATAGTAGAAAAAGGGAGAGATGCAGAGTTGCATGTTTTGTATGTGTAGATGTTTAAAAAGAGACAATGGCCACAATAAAATGAAGAACTTTTAGTACCCTGAAAAGCAAAGAGGAAGTATCCTTAATAAACATTTAATAAAAGAAATGCATTCATAGTAAACAGATCTTTATACTCATAAAACTTTTTTTTTGTTAAACTCTTTTTGTGTGCTTTGTAAAAAATTTTCTGTGCTGCGAAAACATTCCTATGGTGCAGTCCCAGGTGTGGGCTAACGTGTGGCGATCACCATTTTATACAGACACTGCATTTTATCCTGATTTGTGTGTCCACTGTGCAAGGCCACAAGGACCAGCTCCAAGGAATATCAATGCCTGTGAAAGTTCGTCCTTGGAGTTAATGTGTTTTAGCGAAAGAGTTGCTCCGACTGATGAGATCGTGTGCTGCACTCCGAATGATATTGGTGAAGTGAAAATGACTTTTATGTAGGGAAATATTTCTAGCCCAGATTTATACACGATGAAGGGGATATAGAAAAGTTACGTGAGTTGATGTCCTCAGTAGTCAGTAAAAGAGACAAGACTAGACCATGATCCTTGACGTTTAGAACTCAATTACAATTAGAAATTGGGGCAGATGAACTGTTTATTGTTTTGCCTACAGCTTTGGTTAATTACTGTTGTAGCGCACTTTTCACACAATTATGCACGAGTTTATACTCTAGTCCCAGATGGAAATGAACTTTATTCTTGTTACATTTTAAAGTGTGTGTGTGTGTGTGTGTGTAAATGATTGTGGGGGGCATACATGCAGAGGACTGAAGGCAGCCTGGAGTATTTGGTCCTTGCCTTCCACCTCGTTTGAGGCAGGCTCTCTTGTTTGCCATTGTGCCTTCTCCCTGTGGCTAGCTGGCTAGCTCCCGGGGAAGTCTTTAGTCACTGACTGCCATCTCTTCCCACAGGAGTGCTGCTATTACAGATGTGCACCTCCACATCAGGCTTGGCCTTGAGTTCTAAGGCTCCAACTCAGGTTGTCAGGCTTGCAGGGTACATGGTTTTACTCACTGAGTTATCTTTCTGTCTCCCTCCCCACTTTCTATTGTTTGTGGCCTAAGCCCACATTTTTGCTTCAGTTCTGAAGAAGAAAATGAATTCTAGCATTGTTCTCCCAAAGTCACACGTAATAGAAATGTAAGATACACAGATACTTGGGGCCTTGAAAATGAGCGATTTCTCCCCTAAACTTACTAATTCAAACTGGGTTAGTTACTTTTGCTGTGAGACCCAAAATTCTTTTTTATTTTTTAATTAGTGCACAAAATAATAGGGTTCATCATGGTATTTCATACATAATTTATTTTGAGCATCTTCTGCTCACTTCCTCTCTTCCTTTCTAACATTTTTTATTTAATTGCTTTATGTATTTTGTCTTCTATTTTGAGAGACCAGGCTGGCCTTGAACTCTTGCTTCCTACTTCTCACCTCTCTTGTATTAGAATTAAAGGCATCTATCACCACACCTGGTTAGAACTACCTGACTTTCTGTGTTTTCTGACCTACCTACTGGCCAATAGTAAATCAGTACAGGGCACTGTGAAGTTAACAAGTTCTTCCAGAAGTGCTGTGCACAGTTTAAAACTGTAGTTATATTGGGTGTTGAAAGCACTTGGTTCGCAAGCAGGATTAGTGGGATCACTTCGTTTTATTATGATTTTGTTCAGGCTTTTCTCTACCTTAAAAATTTGGGCCATTCGCAAGGAGCCATATTAGATTATAAAGCATATTGTAGATTATCACACTGTAATATCTAGTCCTATGAGATTACTATAAAATATAACCTCATATATTTTATAGCCCATTTGGAGAGAAGGTTGAAGATGAAAACATTACAATTGCAAGCGGTCTGGGATTCCTGGGGTTGCCCTTTGCTGATCTTAGATGCTAACCACTACACCCTATAACCTGAATTCTCATCCGCAGAGAATGTGGTTCCTTTAACTGACTAGCCTGGGGACTACCAGAGAAGACCTAAGCTGAACATCACGCCAAGATCTGTAGACCTTTTTGGCACACCCTCTTTCTCTTGGCAGAATACCTCTGGGTTCCTGTATGTCGGTGGCTGGCTGCCTTGCTGTGGGATTCCTTTTCTGTATGCTGCAGCACTGACCCCCACGTTCCCCTTGAGTAGTCTGCATGATCCCCTAACGGGCCGCTCGTTTAGTTTATCTGGTGATCTGTCTCTCTCTTCAGGCATATCCACTCTTTTTCTATTTCACTTTAATTTCTCTGGCATCATTCCCAGTCATTTTGGCCCAGCAGATGCCAGCCACAGCTTGTATTTACCATGCCAGTTTCAGTATCTTCTGTCTCCCTTTTACCCTGAAACAGAAACCCAGGGAAAACATAAATAAATCTTTTTAGCTTCGCTGACTTTTAGTCACTTGCTTTTAGTTGACATTAAAAGTAACTAGTTTTTAAGGTCACACAGCTGAGCAACATGCCGTTAGTGTCTACTAGCTTTGCTGTAGATAACACCTCTGGCGTGTAGGTTATAATAAGGGTTGGCTATGTTTTTTTTTTTTCCCATAGGCTTGAAGGTTGCTTCTGTCCAAAGCATTGACTTTTACCTGGGCCTATACAGATGTCCATGGGTGACTAAGACAAGGTGATAACGGTTTGTGCTCTCTTCTGCACGTAGATATGTTGCTACTCACTTAAGGAATGCTTGTCTGGAGCAGGCAATTTAAGACTGATGTATTTCAAACTTCTCCAGTCTCTCCTTTTCTCCTTCAAGACCCCAAGATAAGGACATCAGAGATGTTTTCAAGATGTACAGTGGCATCATCACCTTGTAATCACACGTTTGACAGCCACTAGTTTCACAGTATCCTGTGCCAGAGTAGCATCTAGAAATTCCCAGCCATCGGGTGTTGTGGGAACTCATTCTGCCAATAGTTTTGGGTTACCTGCCTTAGGGTGTGGCTTCTGTCTGTGAATGCTGTCTCTTATAAGGAAGAGGAGGGGGTCTCACTAATGCTCTTGCTCTAGCTTGGCTTGGCATGGTCGGAGACCCAACGGGGGTGGGGTGGCGTGCAGAGTTGGAATGGGATTGGCGGCAGCTTCAGGCTGAGTATATCTATGAGTTTGTCCTTTATTGCACCTTTTAATAAATCGTTTTTTTATGTCTTTGTGAGTTCACTCATCAATCAGGTTCCAAAATAAACCCCACACCCCCAAACTAAGGACAAAAGGAGCCTGATTTTTTTTTTTTTTTTGGTTTTTCGAGACAGGGTTTCTTCTGTAGCTTTTGGAGACTGTCCCGGAACTAGCTCTTGTAGCCCAGGTTGCCCTCGAACTCACAGAGATCCGCCTGCCTCTGCCACCCAAGTGCTGGGATTAAAGGCGTGCGCCACCACCGCCTGGCTAGGAGCCTGATTCTTATGATGATTTAAGATGGTCTTTTCAGGATAGGATACTAGTCTACCATATTGCTTTTGCTGCTTTATCAAATGTATCTTTTCACAAACTTCAACAATTTGCCCCCAGTTCTTTGGGCCCTGGTCCCTTTTCTTGTAACAAGTACATGAAGCCAGGCTAGGTAGTGGTTCTACCTCTTAAAGCTACATCTTTTTTCCTAGTCTTGAGCTTTATATATATAACCCACCAGGTTAATTATAATGGGTTATTTATCTCATTCCCATTCATTGGCATTTATTTATATGCATTTATTCAATTAATATTGATTTAGTGCTTACTCCTAGTCACTTTGATAGGCTGTTAAGACAAATCACTTATTTATAACCATTCATTCATTTGATATTAAGTGTTTATTGTTAGTCACTTTGATAGGCCATTAAAAAGAACCAGTGATCAACATAGTCCTGGTGCCTATTCTCATGGAGTTTAAAACTTAGCAGTGAAAAAAAGAAAGAAAGAAAAATTAGTAATGGAGACAATAATCATTCATAATCACACTAAAGATAGAGGCATAACTTCTAGCAAGTTCTGTAAAGAAAAGGAATAGGGTTTCATGAGATTGTATGAAAAAAAAATGCAGTTTACCTGTAGGTAAAAGGCTGGAATCAGGAAAGATTTCCTTTAGAAAGTGGAGCTTGAGCTGAGAGTTGAGGTAGGGAATGACCGAGGAGGCAGTGGTCAGGCCCGTTAGAATGCCAGGAAGACCCCCGTTAAAATGAGCAGTGTTATTGAGAACCTTGCGAGATGAGTTCTGGCATTGCTCATGGGAAGCCCCCTACCATCACTGCATATTTTGGGGATGTCAAGTAAGACATTCCTGGGTATCCTGTGAACATACTCTTGACTCAACTTTTGGAAGTTTTGCAGAACCTTTCTGATCTGCAAGGTGAGATAGCCCAGGGTGCCGCCATTTCAGCTTGTCTCCCCCATCTCAAGACCCGTCTTCCCTCAGAGCGCCATCCGCATTGTCTTTCACATGGCCGTATCCCACTCCGATAGCTTTCCATATTTCACCTGGGTTCCACTCATTAAGAACACTGATGAAGTGGCTATTTGCTATGGAGGGAACAACATTTCCTTTCTAGGTTCAGGTCTTACTTCCAGGACCTAATATATTCCTGACAAGAAGGCTGAAGGAGACATAGAGTGGTGGACCATACAAAGATACAGGACCTAGCCCTTCCTCTCCAGGCGAAATAGGGAAGCCAGCCGGAAAAGCCAATCTGCCCATGTTTAGATTTTGCATCTTAGGCTCTAGAACTGTGAGGAAATGCATGTCCTTTTGTATAAAGAAGGTTGTGAAGCTCCAAAATATCCCTAATTATTAGGAACTGTATTTATGATATGGAATGCTATCTTCTGCCATGGCAGGTGCCTTTGCCCTCTTTAAGGGCACACGGCTATGAATATCCACAGGAGATTTGCACAGGAATGGGGAGGAGAGGTTCCGGAAGTCCCTCCCTTCTTTGAAGAGAGACAGGCAGTTAATAGTTGCGGCGGCAGCTGCTGCTGGTGCTGGTGGTGCTGGTGGTGCTGGTGCTGGTGTGGTACTGGTGCTGGTGGTGCTGGTGGTGCTGGTGGTGCTGGTGGTGCTGGTGCTGGTGTGGTGCTGGTGTGGTACTGGTGCTGGTGGTGCTGGTGGTGCTGGTGCTGGTGTGGTACTGGTGCTGGTGGTGCTGGTGGTGCTGGTGCTGGTGTGGTGCTGGTGTGGTACTGGTGCTGGTGGTGCTGGTGGTGCTGCTGGTGGTGCTGGTGCTGGTGCTGGTGGTGCTGGTGGTGCTGGTGTGGTGGTGGTGCTGTGGCTGGTACTGGCCTAGTTGTATGGTGGGGAGGTTGTGGGGGGCTTGTGAAAGGCTCTTCCTCTTGCCTAGGATTTATAAACAGTAAATGGTTGCTAGGGAGAATAGGCTCATGGGTCACCCCTACCCTTAGGATTTGAAGATAGTTAAAGGTTGTTGGGGGTGGGGCAGTGTTGAAGTTAAGGCCCTGTCTTCTCCAGGGATTTCTACTTAGCTAACCATTGCTAGTGAGGAGGGACTCATGAGCCTCCCCCAGGATTTATAGGCAGTTAATGGTTGCTAGGAGGAGGGGCTCAGGAGGTTCTTCTGGAAGGGGCATTCTTTGTTTCTTCAGTGTTATAGCCAGTCACAAATGGCCTGCGCGCCTATAAGTAATCCCAATTGTACTCTTTGGTTTAATAAGCTACACTTTGGGTCAACGTTTCTTTGTTTCAGTGTTTAATGCCCTATCTGGGAAGAGCAGACCTTTCTTCTTCTTGTTTCTCCAGACAAAGTTGACACAATAATTAACAAGACCAGGTTGCTGGGAATGATGTCAAGAAGGACATGGTAGATACTGTGGGCTGGCAGCAAGCCCTGGCTTTCCCTTCTGCTGTCTGAAACTGTGTGTGTGTGTGTGTGTGTGTGTGTGTGTGTGTGTAATTGAGCATGGTTGGGGGGGGGACACAATGTTATCTTTATCACCCACTATACCTGCTCTTAATGCTTTCCTGGTATGTTTTCCTCTCTTCTGCTCCAGATTAAGTTGTTACAATTAGCAAGTGAGGCAAGACTGGCACTAGAAGTCACTTCATGTCTTTCCTTAAGATTGGCTCATATAGTTAAGGCCTGTCTTCCAGCCTTCTGAGGTCTCATTGTCCTTGGTCTGCACCTTTCTATCAGTTTTTTTTTTTTTTGCCATACAATTCCTTTCTAAGCCGGAACTCTTTCCCTAATTTATGGAAATGTCCATCTGTTTTCAAGTTTACTTGATAATGAATTTTTGAGAAAGTGTTCAGACTCAGAGTCGGTCCAAAGAGGAAACCTCTTCCTGTTGGGGGAGGGGGCCACTTGTTTGTTCCAGCCACCCAGAACCAAAATAACCACACAGAAACTTTATTAATTAAAACACTGCTTGGCCCATTAGCTCTAGCTTCTTATTGGCTAACTCTTACATATTAATTTAACCGATTTCTCTTAATCTGTGTATCGCCACAAGGTTGTGGCCTACCAGCAAAGTTTCTCCTGCTGCTGCTCCATGGCATCTCTCTGACTCCGCCTTCTTCTTCCCAGCATTTCATTTGGTTTTCCGGGCCTAGCTCTGTTCCCCTATAGCTCTGCTATAGGCCCAAAGTAGTTCCTTTATTAAACAATAAAAGCAACACATAGACAGAAGGACCTCCCACACCACCTTCCCACATGAGAAACCTTTGATTCAGCTATTCAGTTCTCAAGCATTAATTTTTTCTTATTTATAAAATAATATGATAACCCCTGTCTCCTGAAATTGGTGCAAGGATTACAGCAAAGGGTACATAAAAGAGACTGGCAGTGGCACGCAGTAAATGTTAGTTTCCATTTATCTCTTGTATCTCTACATTGAATTTGAATTTTCTCTCCTTCTTGGATGCCTGGTTCCCACGCAGCAATTTCCTTTTAAAAGATGTGAACCCTAGGAGAGCCATTTCCTTTTGTCTATTTATTCACACCCTATTTTTCTAAGGATAAGCAAAGCGAGTCTTTTCTCATTTTCTTGACCTTTCATTATTCAAAAAAATTAGTGCACTCAAATATTTATATGTAAGGGTTCAACTCATATAGAGACATAGAACTTCTAAGGCCACAGAAGGAATAAATGGAAAATCTCATCGATTCATATAGTCACCAAATAGTTCTGGCCTATTATTGTTTCCACCATGTAAGACATAAATGCCTTAGGTCTTTATTTTTTAAGAACAGATCATTGTTGAAAACAGGATAACATACATTTTGATTTAGGTTATCAGGGTTTCAGAAGATTCTGGGCCGTAGCCCACTAAGAGGTAGATCTTGCTGTCTTTGATAGCTTGCTGTTCCACTGGTATTGGTTGTTTTTACCTCCTTTACTCTTTGGCTCTTTTGGGGATTCTGCCACCCAGCTCCCAAATAAATCACATGTGGAGGCTTATTCTTTCTTATAAATGCCAGGTCTTAGCTTGGCTTGTTTCTTGACAGGTTTTCTTAACTTTGAATTATCCCTTCTAGCTTTTGCCTCTGGGCTTTTACTTTTCCCTAATTCTGTGTATCTTTTCTTTCCTTTTTACTCCCTGTCTGGCTGTGTGGCTGGCCTCTGGAGTCCTCCTCTCTTCCTTTTCTCATTCTTCTTGATCTCTTTTTGCTTCCCCATTCCTCTTTTTCTCCTGCTATTCATCCTCTCCGCCTGCCATCCCCTCCAATCCTTTCTCCTGCCTTACTATTGACCATTCATTAGACCATTAGGTGTTTTAGACAGGCAACGAAACACAGCTTCACAGAGTTAAACAAATGCAACATAAAAGAATGCAACACATCTTTGCATCATTAAACAAATGTTTCACAGCATAAACAAATGTAGCACATCTTAAAATAATATTCTACAATGTTCCACCTTGTTGGAGGGGACTGCTCTTCACTTTACCATCCCCCAACATTTTCTAGTCATGTAACCTGGACAAGTTGTTTGACCTTAAAGATTCCTTTTCGTCAATTGTAAAATAGAATAAATGGAAGGATTTTCCTCAACATTTTATGAGAAAGAAGTGAATTAGCTTCCAGAAAGTCTTTGGCACAGTGTCAGGCACATAGTGAGCACTGAGTACCTGTGACTTTATTTCCAGTTTTACAACCATCATTTCTATTTAGAGGAAGAGAGACTAGGAGTTCCTGTTCCGAGATTTCAAACATTTGCATTAGTTTCTCCTTTCATGTAACAGGGATTAGAGAAGACAAACAGGAATGCCAATCTTGCTCTTTCATATACCTGAGAACTTAAGTATGGCACTCGATATCTTGGTGAGTTAATTTTGATTGTCAACTTGAGTGTATTAAAATTGTCTGGGCGACAGACCCAAAAAGATGAATATGGTATGTACTCACTCATTAGTGGATTCTAGCCATAGAATTGAGCCTATATTTCATGATCCTAGAGAAGCTAGATAGGAAGGTGAACCCAAAGAAAAACATGTAGTTATCCTCCTGGATATTGGAAGTAGACAAGATTGCCAGGCAAAAATTGAGAGCTTGGGGGTGGGGGCAGGATGGGGGTAAGGGGAAATGGGGAGAGAGAAGTGAGAAGGGGAGGATGGGGAGAGCTTGGGGGAATGAGATGGTTGGGATATAGGAAGGGTAGATATGGGAACAGGAAAGCATATATCTTAATTAAGAGAGCCATTTGAAGGTAGGCAAGAGATTGGACTCTAGAGGGGTTCCCAGGTGTCCAAGGAGATGTCCCCAGCTTGCTCCTTGAGCAGCTGAGGAGAGGGGGCCTGAACTGGCCCTTTACTATAGCCACACTGATGATTATCTTGCATATCACCATAGAACCTTCATCTAACGTTGGATGGAGATAGAGACAGAGACCCACATTGGAGCACTGCACTGAGCTCCCAAGGTCCAAATGAGGAGCAGAAGGAGGGTGAACATGAGCAAGGAAGTCAGGACCGTGAGGGGTGCGTCTATTCACCGAGACAATGGGACTGATCTAATGGGAGCTCACCAAGGCCAACTGGACTGGGACTGATGGAGCATGTGATCAAACCGGACTCTCTGAACATGGCTGATGAGGAGGGCTGACTGAGAAGCCAAGGACAATGGCACTGGGTTTTGATTCTACTGTATGTACTGACTTTGTGGGAACCTAGTCTGTTTGGACCCTCACCTTCCTAGGCTTGGATGGATAGAGGAGGAACTTGGGCTTCCCACAGGGCAGGGAACCCTGACTGCTTCTTGGGGATGGGGGGAGGGTAAGGGAAATGGGAGGAGGGGAGGAGGTGAAAATTTGTAAAATTATATAATTTAATTAAAAAAGTCAAAAAATTGTCTGGGCGATTAGTGAGCTACGTCTTTGGGTGTATCTATGGTGGCATTTCCAGGGGCCTCTGATTAATAAATAGATCAATCCACTGATGGATTCATATGATGGCCTTATTAGGAGGTGGCGAAAGGTAAGAGGTGTAGTCTAGTTAGAGTAGGACGGTCACTGGAGGATGTGTCCTGAGGGCTGTACCACATCCTAGCCCTAACTATTGTGTGTGTGCCCATTTCTCTGCTTCTTTTCCACTGAGAAGTGAAGAGGAGATCTCCTTCAGCACATGCTCTCAGTGCTCTATTGTTCTGCCACGTAGTGGGCCCAGAAATATGGAGCCGAGAGACCACTGACTTTATTAATAGTAAGCCACAATAAGTGTTTTCTCCCCATTTTTCATGGATATAGGGTGTTTCTATATTTTTCAAACTGTCCTTGAATTCCTGGGCTCAAGAGGTCTTACTGTTCTGGTTCCCTGACTAGTTAGGAGTATGCATGCAAGGTACCACACCTAAAAATTTCCTACCTCTTAATACGATCACAGTGACATTATTTCTTTTTACTGAAAATCGATTTTCCTCTCATACATCCTGACCACAGTTTCCCTTCCTTCCATTCTTCCAAGTGCCACCATCACTTCTCCTCTCCCTCTCAATATACCTTCAGAAAAGAGCAAGCTTCCAAGAGACAACAACCAAACAAGACAAAACAAGATACAATAAGACAAAGTAAAAGCCCTCATATCAAGACTGGGTGAAGCAACCCAACAGGAGGAAAAGGGTTCCAAGTGCAGGCAAGAGTCAGAAACCCACTGTTTCCCTGCTAGGAGTCCCACAGGAACAACAGGCTAACGGCCATAACATATACACAGAGGGTCGACCTGGTGCTGACCCATGTAGGCCCTGTGCTTGCTGCTCTGTGAGGTCATATGTGCCTTGCTTAGTTGATTCTGAGGGCCTTATTCTCCTGGTGTCCTCCATCCCTTTGGCTCTTACACTTTTTCCACCTCGTCATATACAAGTTTCCCTGAGCTCTGATGGGAGGTATTTGATGGAGACCTCCAGTTTAGACTCTCTCTCCACACCATGTCTGGGTGTGGATCTCTGCATCAGTATCCATCTGATGTCTGAGGAAGCCTCTCTGAGGATGACTGGACTGATCTGTGCGTATAGCAGAATGCCATTAGGAATCATTTCATTGATTTTGGGTTTTGCCAGTCCTGTTTGGTTCCCCAGGTCTCTGGGCTATCCAGTCTCTGGTTCTTGGCCATTCAAACAGTGTTGGGCATAGTCTCCCTCTTTTGGAGTGGGCTTAAAGTTAAATCAGACATTGGTTGGCTATTCCCACAAGTTTGGC
Organism: Arvicola amphibius; assembly: GCF_903992535.2. NCBI lineage: Eukaryota > Metazoa > Chordata > Mammalia > Rodentia > Cricetidae > Arvicola > Arvicola amphibius. Next base: position 112,428,968 of record NC_052065.1, read on the forward strand.
ACCACCATTGCCCAAACATATCTTGCAGGCTGGACAAAGGTTTTGTGGCTTGGGTTGGTGTCAAGGTTTCTCTTTCTGTAGCCTACAGAGTAGCTTCCTGCACCAAAGAGTCTACAGTGTAGGTGTAAAAGGCTCTTTGCAAGCACCAGCACAACCTGTCCACCTTCAATGAGCTGTGAGGATGTTGACTTCAACAATGGGCACCTGCTGTCAGTTTGCAGAGAGCAACCTTCTGTCCTCTGGGCTGTTTAAGGATCTCCACAGGACTCCCTTGACCAACAACTCAACTAAATACAACCCAGTTCTCTCTGGCCACAGGGCATGGCCAGTTCAGACTCTGTATTCCCCACTGCTGGTAGTCTTCCCTAGGTTAATCCTTAGAGATTCCAGGAGACTTCCACTGCACTAGGTTTCCACACCACTCCAAGTGTCCCCCAGTTGCAGCCATGGCTCCCAGCACTCTTGGCCCCCATCCCATCTACCTCCCACCTGACCCCTCCCATACCTGTCCCCACCTGTTCCCAGTTCACCCACAAAATCTATTCTATTTCCCCTTACCAGGGAGATTCATGCACTCCCCCCACCTCACCCAAGAGACCCCCTCTTTAACTAATCTCTCTGGGCCTATAGATTGCAGCTTGGTTTTCATTTACTTAATGACTAATAGCCACTTATGAGTGAGTACATGATGATATATGTTGCTTTTATTGGTTAATAAAGAAGCTGCTTTCAGCCAATAGTTTAACAGATATAGCCAGACTAGAGAGAGAGAGAGAGAGAGAGAGAGAGAGAGAGAGAGAGAGAGAGTAGGTGGAGTCATCAAGATGTAACCACTAGAGGGGAAAGACGCTAGGTGTCAGTTGGAACCTTGCTGGTAGGCCACGAGCCTTGTGGTAAAATAGAAAGTAATGGAAATGGGTTAACTCTAGATATAAGAGCTAGCTAGGAATACACTTAAGCTATTGGCTAAGCAGGGATTTAAATAATATAGTTTCTGTGTGATTTTTTCGGGAGTCTGGGCAGCCGGGAAACAAACAAGCAGCCTCTTACAAGTACATACCATGTTTGTCTTTCTGGGTCTGGGTTACTTCACCCAGGATGATTTTTTTTAGTTCCATCCATTTGCCTGAAAATGTCATGATGACATTTTTATTTTTAACAGCTGAGTAATCTCCATTGTATAAATGTACCACATTTTCTTTATCCATTCTTTAGTTGAGGGACATCTAGGTTGCTTCCAGTTTCTGGCTATTATGAGTAAACATGCTATGAACATAGTTGAGCAAGTGTTTTTGTTATATGGTTGAGCATCCTTTGGGTATATGCCCAATAGTGGTATATTTCCCAATTTTCTGAGAAACCTCCATATTGATTCCTATAGTGACTATACGAGTTTGTACTCCCCCAGAAATGGAGGAGTGTTCCCCTTGTTCCCCATCCTTGCCAGCATGAGCTGTCACTTATATTATTGGGCTGAGTCATTCTGACAGGAGTAAGATGGAGTCTCAGAGTCATTTTGATTTGCATTTACCTGATAGCTAAGGATGTTGAACATTTCTTTAAGTGTTTCTCTGCCACTTGAGATTCTTCTAATGAGAATTCTCTGTTTAGGTCTATACCCCATTTAAAAAATTGTATTATTTGTTTTTGATATCTAGTTTCAGATGTGAAGTTGGTGAATGTCTTGTTCCATTCTGTAGGCTGCCATTTTGTCCTATTGACAGTGTCCTTTGCTTTTAGTTTCATGAGGTCCCATTTATTAATTGTTGATCTTAGTGTCTGTGCTGCTAGTGTTCTATTCAGGAAGTTGTCTCCTGTGCCCATGCATTGGAGGCTACTTCCCACTTTCTCTTTTATCAGGTTCTGTGTATCTGTTTATGCTGAGATCTTTGATCCACTTGGATTTGAATTTTTGGCAGGGTGATAAATATGGATCTATTTCCATTCTTCTTCATATAGATATCCAGTTTGACCAGCACCATTTGTTGAAGATGCTGTCTTTTTCCCAGTGTGTATTTCTGGCTTCATTATAAAAAAACTCAGGTTCTCATACTTATGTGGATTTACGTATGGATTTTCAATTTAATACTATTCTATTTTTATTCTGTATTTATTTTTATTTTTGTGTATTTATTCTATATTCTATTTTTATTCTATTTATTAACGAGTCTGTTTTTTAATGAGAATATCATGCTATTTTTATTACTACAGCTCTCTTGTACAACTTGAAATCAGAGCTGGTGATACCTCCAGTCATTCTCTTATTGTTCAGGATTGTTTTAGCTGTCCTGGATTTTTGTTTTTCCATATGACATTGAGAATTATCCTTTTAAGATCTGTAAGTCATTGTGTTGGAATTTTTAGATTTTGTGGGTGATGGGGATTGCGTTGAATTTGTAGATTGCTTTTGTTAAAATGGCCATTTTTACCATGTTAATCCTACCAATTCATGAGTGTGGGAGATCTTTCCAACTTCTGGTATCTTCTTCAATTTCTTTCTCCAAAGACTTGAAGTTTTTGTTGTACAAGTCTTTCACTTGCTTGTTTGGTTTACCCCCAAAATATTTTTATATTATTTGTAAAGGACTTTGTTTTCCTGACTTTTTTCTCAGTTATATATAGGATGGTTACTGATTTTTTTTTTTTTTTTGGTTTTTCGAGACAGGGTTTCTCTGTAGCTTTGGAGCCTGTCCTGGAACTAGCTCTTGTAGACCAGGCTGGCCTCGAACTTACAAAGATCCACCTGCCCCTGCCTCCCGAGTGCTGGGATTAAAGACGTGCGCCACCACCGCCTGGCTGGTTACTGATTTTTTGAGTTAATCTTGTATTCTGCTATATTACTGAAAGTGTTTATGAGTTGTAGAAGTTCATTGGTAGAATTTTTGGGATCGCTGATGTAAAGTATCACATCACCAGCAAATAGTGAGAGTTTGTCTTCTTCTTTTCCAATTTGTATCCTCTTGATCTCCTTTTGTTGACTTATTGCTCTAGCTAGGACCTCAAGAACTGTATTGACTATATTGAACTATATTGAATGGAGAGAGTGGACAATCTTGTCTTTTTCCTGATTTCAGAGGGATTGCTGAGAGTTTCTCTCCATTTAGTTTGATGTTGGCTGTTGGCTTGCTGTATATTGTCTTTATTATATTTAGGTATGTCCCTTGTATTCTTAATCTCTTCAGGACTTTTATCATGAAGGAAATTTGGATTTTGTCAAAGGATTTTCTGCAGTTGCTGAGATGATTATGTGGATTTTGTCTTTCAATTTGTTTATATGGTGGATTACACTTGTTGATTTTCATATGTTGAACCATTTCTGGGATGACACCTACTTGATCATGGTAGACAATGTTTTTGATGTGTTTTTGGATTCAGTTTTCAAGCATTTTATTGAGTATTTTTCATCTATGTTCATAAAGGAAATTGGTTTGTAATTCTCTTTCTTTGTTGAGTCTTTATGTGGTTTGGGTATCAGAATATCTGTCGCCTCCTAAAATGAATTGGGAAATGTTCCCTTTTTTATTTTGTGGAATAATTTGAGGAGTATCAGCATTACATCTTCCTTAAAAGTCTGGTAGAATTCTACTCTAAAACTGACTGGTCCTGGAATTATTTGGTTGGGAGACTTCTCATGACTGCTTCTATTTCACTAGAGGTTATAGGTCTATTTAAATTGTTTATCTGGTCTTGATTTGACCTTTGTAATTGGTACCTATCAGGAAAATTGTCCATTTCTTTTAGATTTTGCAATTTGGTGGCGTACAGGTTTTTAAAGTATGTCCTTATGATTCTCTGGATTTCCTCAGTGTCTGTTATGTCCCCCTTTTTGTTTCTGATTTTGTTAATTTGGATATTATCTCTCATCTAGTTACTTTGCATAAGTGTTTGTCTATTCTGTTAATTTTCTCTATTTTATTGATTTCAGCCAACCCTCAGTTTGATTATTTCTTGCCTTCTACTCCTCTTGGGTATGCTTACTTCTTTTTGTTTGAGAGCTTTCAGATATGTTGCTAAGTTGCTAGTATGCGAACTCTGGAATTGTTTTTAGTAATCACGTACTGCTATGAGCTTCCCTCTTAGCATCACTTCCATTGTATCCCGTATGTTTGGGTATGCTATGTATTTGTTTTCATTGAATTCTAGAAAGTCTTTAAATTTATCATTTCTATCTTGACATATTTTCCATTCAGTAAAGAGTTATTCAGTTTTCATGTATTTGTCAGCTTTCTTGTTGGGCACTATGAACCCCCCAGATCCTGAATTTCTGGTAAACAACTTGTAATGCTTGCAGCTGCTCTGAGCACGAGACCCTCAGGAGTTCCTGATGACAGGGGATGATTTCTGGTGGGTTTGGCTGGGGCGTGGTTATCAGTTAAGGACCCCTTATATAAGCTGCCCCTGGATATAATAAAGGGGGTGTTCTGGCATCAAGGATGACCTGTGTCTCTGTCTGTGAGTCTTTGTGTGTTTCACTCTCCAGCCCCTTGCCTGGTTCACAAACTGTATGGTAGGTAGCACATAGAGCGCAGACAGGTATGGTGTGCTACACTTTCTATTTTGTTTCTTGTTGTCAATATTCATTTTTAATCCCTTTCTTTCCTGATCCAATCTATTTGGTGTTCTGTATGCCTCTTGTACCTTGATAAACATGCCCTTCTTTAGATAAGAAAATTTTTTCTTGTGATTTTGTTGAAAATAATTTCTGGGCCTTTCAGTTGGGATTCTTCCCCTTCCTCTATTCCTAATACTGTTAAGTTTTGTCTCTTCATAATGTCCCATATTTTCTGGATGTTTTGTGTCCAGGATTTTTTCGATTTAACATTTTCTTTGACCATTGTATCAATATATTCTGTCATATCTTCAATGCTTGAGATTCTTCTTCCATCACTTGTTTTTTTTTTTTTTTTTTTTTTTTTTGGTTTTTCGAGACAGGGTTTCTCTGCAGCTTTGGAGCCTGTCCTGGAATTAGCTCTTGTAGATCAGGCTGGTCTCGAACTCACAGAGATCCGCCTGCCTCTGCCTCCCGAGTGCTGGGATTAAAGGCGTGCGCCACCACCGCCCGGCTTCTTCCATCACTTGTATTCTGTTGATGAAGCTTGCCTCTAGTTCCTGTTCAAATTTCTAGATTTTTTTTATTTCCAAGGTTTCTTTAGTTTGTATTTTCTTTATTGCTTCTAATATCCATTTTCAGCTATCAAACAGTTTTGTTCATTTCCTTCAACTGTTTGTTTTCGCTTGGCTTTTTTAAAGGGATTTATTCATGTCTTCTAATTGTTTGAGTTTTCCTAGATTTCATTAAGGAATTTATTCATTTCCACTTTAAGTACTTCTATAATCTTTATATGGTTGGTTTTAAGGTCTTTTTCTTGTGCTTCAGCTATTTTGGAATATTTGAGGGGCTGCTGCATAGAATAGCTGCTCTCTAGTGGAGGCATATTTTCCTGGATGTTATTGATTATGTTCTTTCCCTGGTGTCGAGGCATCTGTGTTTGGGGTGATTGTAGGTCTGGGTGCTGATTTCTTGGTTTGTTTTCATTGGGTTTGTGTTTTGTTCCTTAGTTTCTGCTTTCTCTCTGGATTTTCAGAGTGTAATGGTTGTGTGTTGCCTGTTTTACTGGCCTGCTGGGCTGGTGTGTTCACAGGGAATACCTGTATGTGTTGGATGGAGGCTGGAATATAGGGACAAGTGTGTGGAGGGAGGATAAGAGGGGATGACCAGTGGGATCCACAGGAGAGGAGGACTGTGGAATGGGAGGATGCAGCTGGTGCTCTGTTACAGCCCTAGGGATGAGCCTGTGAGGGACTGGGTCAGTTTGGGGATTAGAGAAAGTGGAGGTCTGTGGGCAGGCTGCCTAGTCTTCTCCATGGTGACACATTTAAAACATGAATTTTGGAGTGGTCACTCAAATCATAGTTGATACTTAGCCTAGTGACTAGATGACATAAAACATGCAATACAAATTAGTAACTGTACTTACAATTTTCTTTTCAGCGTCTTCAGTATCGCTTCTTGAATCCTGTGTTTGGACTGTTTAGAGAAAGTAGAAATAATTTTGCACAAGAAAAGTCTACTTATACCTAGATAGACCTGTGCTTTTTTTCTTTGCTTTATTATGCAGGAAATTGGATCCCTTTGACTAAATCTCCCCTTGCCGACTCTATTCCGGGCCTTTGTTTGTTTGTTTCTTATAAAGAGATCTGTAATGCTTATAATAGACAGAAAAGTAGCACCTTTCTTATATCCTTTAGGCATGTTCTGCTGTACTTTACTCCATGTGAATTTTACACACACATACATACACACACACACACACACACAAACACACACACACACTACAGTAAACAAGTGAAGACATTTGATGCTTCATTCTGAGACCAAGAGCGCTCATTGACTAAATTGTGAGTCCACTCCACTTTCACCAATTCCAATTAAGATGAGTGTCTGACCCATTCATGTCACATGCAATATATTCAGCTTCCAACCGTCCCCACTAGTTTTTGTGAAATGTCTTTGGCCTTCAGATGCTTTCATATGATTCTGATCTGCAGAATACTTCAGGCCAGAGTGTGCCGTGAAAGGGGAAAATTGTGTGATGGGGGTGGGAGTAGGGAAGCAGAAATTAACTGAATTATAAAACTCATACTTGCCAGGATATAGGAAACATTAAACTAAACAGCCTGAACAGTCCATTTGCTGAAAAGACATTTAATTATTTCAGCAAGAACTAGTCAGAGATGAGAACTCATAAAATAAACAAAGAGACACCAGCATTTGATTTTAATGGCTTTCTATTTTGCCACGGGCCACAATTTAATTAAAATTCTGAATAGAAATTTCATGTCAACACAGTCTCCTTCCTAGCAGTCCAACAATGGAGAGGAAATATCCCCGGTCGCTCTCTGGGATTTGGGACATTTCAAGTGAATGCCCTAAGGTAGATGGTCTTCCCCAGCTCCCTCCACCTTACATCCAATAAAAGAGGCATCTGGGAGAGAGGTTTGCTATGCACTGTGTTTTAATATAGGTCAAGTGCTAAAGAAATTGTAGACACATTACTGTTTATTTTAGTGAAAATCACTGCAGTGAATGTTTATAAATCAATGATAAGAAATGGAGGTAAGTATAGGTTAGGGAGAGAGACATGATTGTACTGATGGGATTTTCACGCGTAGAGCAATTACTGAGTTAGAATTCAGGGTTCTAGCTCCAGCTGTAATAGTTATAGCTGCACTTTGGAGTTTTAATTTATCGTTGTTATTATTTTGTAGGTGTGTGGGCATGCATGATTTATGTGGGCATGCATGCCACAGGTGTGGAGGCCAGAAGACAACGTTGTGGGGTTGGCTCTCTCATTCTACCCTTGTGTGTGTTTCAAGGATCAAACTTAGGTTGCCGAGCTTTTGCAGTGTGCACTTTTACTGTGTGAGCAGCACATTGGTCCTAATGATTGCATGTTAAACATCTCACGTCAGCTTGGCCATCTGAGAAATGGGAAGACAGGCTAGAATTCTCTGGCTCTAATGTGCCATGATCTTCTTTGCTTTTTATTTTTTGTTGTTGCTCCAGTGCTGGAGACCAAACACAAGAGAGTTTTCCATATCAGGGGACACAATTTTATTATAGTAAAGTGTATATGGTTTTGGAACAGAAATTACTACAAACACAAATATATACACTTTTCCCCCCAAGATAGGCTTTCTCTGCATAACCTTGGCTGTCCTGGAACTTTCTCTGCAGACCAGTCTAGCCTTGAACTCAGAAATTTGCCTGCCTCTGTCTATCCTCTCAAGTGCTGGAATTAAAGGCATGTGTTACCATGCCCAACACAAACACAAATATTTAGGAAATTATAGTAGATCTTTTGAAGTTGCTAGTCATAAAGACAGACAGACAGTCAGATGCATGCCCATGTGTGCACTTTTTTTTTATCAGAAAGGTTTTATTCTGTCTCACAGCTGAGCTGTCAGTCTATGGTGTAAGGGAAGTCACAGTGGCAGAGGACTGGTCATATTACATGAGGAATTCTGTCTCTAGTATACAGAGAGCTAGGAATATCGACAATCGCCGGGCAGTGGTGGTGCACGCCTTTAATCCCAGCACTCAGGAGGCAGAGACATGTGGGTATCTGTGAGTTCGAGGCCAGCCTGGTCTACAAGAGCTAGTTCCAGGACAGGCTCCAAAGCTACAGAGAAACCCTGCCCCCCCCCCAAGAATAACTACAATCATCAAAATAAATAACTCAACTTAAAAATTAGCTCTTGAAGAAATACAAATGACTTGTAAATGCTTGAAAAGATAGTCAATAGCCTTAGCCATAAAAGGAGTGCAGATTAAAACTGCTTTAAGATTTCATCTTGTTGCAGTCTGACTAGCCAGCATCAAGAATACAAATGGCAACAAATGATAGTGTGGATTTATTGGTTTTTGTCA